>NW_026938498.1:0-600000 GCF_032062105.1 Saccostrea cuccullata | reverse complement strand
ATGTTAATTGTTGACAAATAAGTTGATGAAAGAAGAATATCAGAAGTCTTGTTTAAGATCATCATTTCATAAGTTTTATGGTCGATACAATGACCTTGTCTACAAATACAATTTGTCATTGAGTCAAATGCTGACTAACATTTTTCAAATTAACTGTAAGTCCATTGTTTATACACTGAATTGACGACGGATTTTTTCGTCATTTCCCGATCATGACAAGGAGCATACGGCGGTTGTGACCAGTCGGCAGGAGATGCTCATTCCTCCAATGCACCTGATCTTCTGATGTTTTGGAGGTCCGTGTTTGCTCTGCTTTTATTTTGTATTGTTTTATGGATCTTTTTTATCTTGAATACTGTCCGTTATGTCCATATGTTTCCTTATAAAGATATTTGAATTAAAAACGTTCCTAAAATATATAGAAATAAATATCGTAAACCACTTTTACAAGAAATCTACAATGTATTTGTTGGAAGTTAATGACGTTTTATTTTTGTTTGTATTGGATGGTTTTGTTATGTAAACCACTACTCTAGGATTCTTCGTTTAAATATGGCATCAATTCTATGACTCTAATTTACATTTCTACACAAAGAATGTGATGACAGGAATTTCCCATCTGTTTATGTTTAAATAGAAAATAATGACTACTGGGAAAAAATCGAGGGAAGTAATACCATTATGCCTTTGCAATTGACAAGCCTCTTTTTCATTAACTACAAATTGAGAATGTTTCCATTGCGTCATATTGTTAAAAACTTACCAAATGTGAATCCTTTATTAACTGGTATCGTGCTTAAAAACAAAATAAGAAACCAAAAGGCACTCTACAAATAACACAAATACATATACATTTATTGTATATGATTTTAAAACTCATAAAATTGTGTACATTGGGATTGTTTGTAAATGTCTGTGCTTAACAAGATAAACATTAAAAAAAAAAAACACAATACTGAAAGCCTCTTTGTTATTCCAGTAAGGTTAATAAGAACTGTAAATCGCTTTCTTTCAGTTTTTGGTATTTATTTATGCTCAAAAACCTAGAGGTCACCGCCAGAAATAATTACAATAAGAACAAACTGTGAGGATAACGAACGGTTATCAAGACGAAAAGTTCAATAAAATCAATTATGTCAAGAAATATTTGTTTTAAGTGCCATTCTTTGTAATGATTTGAAATTTCATATAGGAGCTGTGGCACGCACAGTCTCAGAATTTCTCCAAACTCTCTATGATAAAAGTCATTGATACCCTAAACTGAAATCAGGCAAAAATTGGTTGCTATGTTTTATAGTTACCATGGCAACATGTCTTGAAGTTCGAAAAATGGCATTTTTTAACATGTTTAGAGCCCCATAGATAACATTTGCGGCAAAGCAAACAATTGGCAATGACAGTTTCCAAAAGTTGAAGGTCAGATGTCTCAAATGCATGATAAATATGTATGGTAAATCAACTATTACATACGTTACTATGGTAACAAAGTATTCAAAAGTAAAAAAAAAAATATTCATTGAATTTTATAAAGTCATAAACGTAAAAATAAAAAGCAATTATACGATGAAATGTGACCAAATAATAGAAAAAAGAGCCTTGAAACATATACCAAGAACAAAATATGATATTTCATTTTGGTTGGCAATGGTTGCCAAGGTTTTTATACCACAGAGGGCCTTCAAAGTAACACTCTGTATGATTTAATCTGATCCTTTCTTTTAAAAAAGCACATTTCCTCATAACTAATGATCAGTTTTTAAAGATGTTGGTGTGCTCCTAGTTTTCCCATTAGAAAAAATTCAGATTAGATTCTTTAAATAGGGCGTTGCTATGGAAATAAGCAGAAAACATAAGCTTAAAAACCTGAAAAATATTTTCTTTCCTTGGATACGTACCCTTAAATGTAGATTCCCAAAACTTTTATGATTGATATTTATTAACAGCTAACCTGACTTTTAATTTTGACTATCATCCAATCTCTAAATGGATGCAAAAAGTTGGCACACAGGGTTTAATATTGATATAAAGTTAACAAAATCGAACATTTTCCCTTCTTGGTAACCATAGCAACAGTGTTGTTTTCTTCATCAAATATTATCAATATATGATATTCAACTTCAGTTCTAACAGATAAGTACTATTCAAGATGAGTCCTTTAATTTGTTTCTTGATTAAATGGCAATTTAATTCTTAATGCAGCGAAAAATAATTCACTTTTAAGCACTGGTACTTTGTTTCCATGGTAACACTGCAAAGTAGCATTTATACCCAATTTTTCTTATGGTTTTGGTGTTGCAAGGTCCTAAGGATGCATATTTGCCAGTCTTGAATTTTCATGTTTTTCCTCAAGACAGTAGCATTAACCCAATCTTAGTTACTGGTTTTGCATGGTTACACTGTGTTACCATGGCAACCATAAATGTTATTTATAGAATAATGTTGCTTATACTTATATACTTAAGGTCAAACATTTTCATTGTTTTTCTTAAGTCGTTGATTGAGTTTGAGCATGTAACACCTACCATTAGTGAATAGGCAGTGTTTTTCAGCATATTTCAGCATTTTAAATGTATTCCAAGTGTACCCTTGGTTACCACTTACTTAGAGATATATTCTAAACAGTTTCTTTAGAGTATAAGTGACATCAAGGTGTCATGTTTTTGTGAGAATGGTTTGTTTGCTTTTTCTAGTTTTTATTAAGCCACAGTCAAGATTTAAAGCGGCTGAAAATCTCGATTTTTCAAACTTTTCCGGCTGCTGCCATGGCAACCGAGACACTTAGCAACGAAATTTTGTTTGATATTTATTTCTGGTGTCAAGTACTAAGCATGGGTGAAGTTTCATCAAAATCGGTGACCATGCGTGGCAACGAAGTTTAAGTGGTTACAGAGAATGGCAATTAATTGTAATACATTGCCTTCATCATGTTCTTCAGATATATTTGAAATATTTTATCGCAAGAAAAGCAATCATTTACATAAACCAATGAAGGTACGTAATAGATTATTACTTAGGGTGCAAAATAAAGGAATTCTAAGTAAAATTCAATTTTTTTTTAAAAATTGATCACAAAATTAGTAAATAAACAAATACTCAGTATATATGATAACTATGGATGATAATCATATCAACATCATAATTATTATTTCTAGATCGCAATATGTGGCCAACATTTCTGACGCAAGTAAATCTATTTTAATATTATCCTACTGCGCCAGGTGTGTAAATCTAGATAATAAACATCAAAATATAAAGTAAAAAACATGTACTACTTTTTGTTGACTTTTGTGTGTGCTTTACATACCTTTACTGTATATCACTAGATGGCTTAATTTCAATAATAAATAAATAAAGGTTGATTTGGCTTTAGAGTCCCCGGTCAAAACCTTAATGTTGCACAATGTGTTGCTTGTCCCTAATCATTAAAGGGGTAACAGAAGTGTACCTGCATGGAATACATGTACCACTTTTACCGAAGATAAAGACGTAATGTTAGAGAGAGAGAGAGAGAGAGAGAGAGAGAGAGAGAGACTATGTTAAAGTATGGTTACACTATTTACATTTAGTACGTTTTTCTCATTTGTGTTAACGTTGACGCTGTATTTTATCAAATTGCATGCATAGGTAAAGTTAAGGAGAAAAATATACCTTACTGCTCTTAAATTGTGTTTTCAAAACATGAAGGATATGGAGATAACAAACAGTATTCAATATCAAAGTCCATAAAACAATACAAAATAGGAGCACAGCAAACACGGACCTCTAAAACATCAGAGGTTGGATCAGGTGCCATGGAGGAGTGAGCATCCCCTGCTGACTAGTCACACCCACCGTGTGCTCCTTGTCATGATCGGGAAATAACGGAAAAATCCGTCGTCAATTCAATGTATAAATAACGCACTAACAGTTATTATGAAAAACGTCAGTCAGCATTTAACTCAATGATAATTTTTTTTGCTGACAATGTCATTGCATCGACCAAAGAACTTACGAAATGATTACTTTAAACGAGACTGCTGATATTCTTGTTTCATCATTCTTGTTCATATGTAGAGCATGCTCTTGCGTATCGTTTAAACGCTGTATGCTGGTGATGAAGGTATATTGCTGCATAAGTAAGGGAAGCTGACAATAGAAAAGTTAAAGTCATCACGTTTATCATTGAGCTTGGTTGTTAGATTACCATTAACGTCTTTTTCAAGTAAAATATACAAGTATGAAACAGATGTGTCAGACTCCGTGGTATCTGTATTTGTATTTGTTGGCAAGATTATTGTTTCAAACATAGAACTTGCAAAATTATGACTTTTAACGAGACTGTTGAGATTCTATGTACTGTATATATATATACTTTCCATTTCTTTGTTCCCAATTGCACCCGGGGTCCTTATAATTGTGATTCGAAAATTTCAGTGTATAAAATAAACATGAGGTTTAACGAATAGTACATTATGATTACCTTCTAAATATAGTAAACAAAAGCAAAACTTTTTATGATAAACATAGAGTGTGGTTTATACGTAATATAGTATTTCAACTATGGTTAACGATAAACACATGTTAATAAGAGTTTTTACATGACGTCTTTCTCACAATGAAAAAGATGTAGATAACAGACATAGGTCGATCTCAAGATATTTATATGTAGAGGCCATAAGACAAGGACCGCTGAAAATTCTAGAGGTGAGATGATTTGCCTAGAGAGTAGGCAAGCATTCGCTGTCAAAATGTCAAACAAGCTGTGAGTCCAGTGTACAAATCGGGTAGATGGAACATTCTACAGTCAAATTCAGTTTAAAGTCAAAGGCCTTACAATTGCTATGAAACTAGTCAAACAAAATACCACCCAGTGAAAGATTAAAACTAACAAGATCATTATAATGGCCATAGAATTTAAGAAGACCGCATTGCAGGAGGGATTCTTCTCACCGTTTTATATTAGAGGCAAGGTCAGGTCAAGGCCATTACCTTTTCCCTGGACGTTAAGAATAAAAAAATTCTGTTGCCAATCATACGATGCCTACCTGTACTTCAAAAGATTGATTTTCTTTTTCTTTTTGTATAAAAAGATACTACCAGATAGGGAAAATGATATTACTAAATTGACATACATAATTTAAGTAAAATGAACATTGGCTAATGTGAAATTTCTCTATTTTTTCTTAATTTTTTAAAAGGATAAATTAGTTATTTTTATATGCTTCCTATTTTCTTATTTTCACTCACATAAAGATATAAATTAAATGATACAAAAGCAAAAAGTTTCGATCGTTAACTAAGAGAGAAAACACACTTTTAACGGATATTTGGCTCAAATCTGTACTTAGATTCGGAGCTTTCAAAAGCTAAGTAACATAATTCTAGTTTATTTAGAATATCATATTCTTTTAGTATATTTTGAAACTTTACTCCCTTATTATTAAAGTTAATTATAACTGAAAATTTCTTCAAGTCTTTGAGTGAAAATTATAACTAAATTCATTGTTCAATAATAATAATATTTTGAGAGACAGAAAAGAAAATATTTTCATACGCCCCCATGGCGCAAAAAATATAGTCCCCGCTAGATTTCAAACGCAGTTTACCATTTCCGTTTAAAGTTGTACAATTTTGATGAGGAAAAAATATTGTTTTAAATCTTTTACATCTAAATATATTAGACATATAAGCAAATATACTTTGAATTTTTCAACCAGTCAGATACCAGAGAAGAATCCCACCTTAAATGTACGAGCTTTTTGAAATCCCTCTCACATCAACTTATTTGGCACTTTGCCTCCATTTTAACATTGATTTTACTCGGAATATGATCTGGAGTAAAGATTTAGCTGGGGGTTGGAAACACCATACAAATGTGATAGTAGGGTATTACAGAGAGTGGAAAAAATATACTTATCTCGTTTGTCATACAATGTAGTTGTTTTTGCCTTCATAGGTAGAAAAACATCTAAGTATGATATGGATGTGACAGATTATGTGGTTTCAATTATTTCGAGTTCACTTGGCTATATCGAATGGACAAATGAATGAAAGTAACCATTGTTATAACATACATTATCGATATATCTGAATGTCGAGTTGAAGGCCACAGCAAGTGTTTTCATGTTTTAAAAAACAAATGAAGAAACACAATAAGTGCCAATTACAGTTTCCATTACAATTTGTTCGAATTTCCAAAGACATTTATTTTGTCTATGAGGAACTACAGCATTTTATTTGAACTTCAGAGAGCTCGTGTAAGGGAAAAGTGTGATTTTTTTTAACCTTTTTATAGTTTATAAATTTAAAAATGTAAAACTGTGTTTAGCTAATTTTTGAAAAATTGACGTGCCATCGTTAAATATACTTTACGCGAAGAGCATAGTTTACGATTGATAAATCTAGTTAATCAACTGCGTCTCCATATTAGTGAAAAATTCTCGAGAAGGACATTTAACACCATACAATCAATCAATCAACTGATAAAATATATTAGCATATTTAAAATGTGAATTTGGTTTAAGAACTGGTGGTTTATTTAGATCTCTCTATACTGATAACAGTGCACTTTACTCTTTGAAAACAAAGGTTTGGCTTGTTTTTCTGTTTTGAGTCAGCAATTATGTTGTCAATTATTTTTAAATCGCACGTCAAAAAAGAAGAAATTCCCATTGGGTATACGCAAATCCAATTTTAAAGATGAGAAAAGTAATTTTCAAGAAAAATCGTGTGAAAACAAAAAAAATTACTGCACGATTTACACTGAGAAAGATAAAATAACCATAAAATTGTCAAGCAAAAACCGGTATTTCCTGCATTAAGCAGCATTTTCGGTGTATATTTATTGCATTAGATGTATAAATGGTTACGTGCATATACATATTTGAAGTATTTTTGGTTTGGTTTGTGAAACCTTTCACCATTTTGTTTCCATTTGTCTCTCCCTCCATATTTTTGAGCTGTATACTCACTTGTTTTCGGAATTTTCTATCTGATAGCATTTAATATTGCAAAATTAATTAATTAATAAATTGAACAAATGGAAAAAATAGATAAATAAATAAACAAAGAAAAAAAAATGTGTTGATAAATAAAATAAATAACTAATGAGTTAATTAATTTACTACATGCAATATAAAAATAAATAAACAAATTTATAAATAAATAACTAAATTAATTAATCATTTAATGATTATTTGATAAATAGTTAAATAAATAAATAGATTAATTAATCAATCAATTGATACAACATGATATTTAATGTATAAAGAAAATGTTCACCAGCGCTAAGTTTCTCTCTATTTTAGCTTAAATACAAAGTCATTGGATGCTAACAAAAATGTTGATAAATGATTCCTTTGGGAAATCTTCGACTTTAATTTTATAATACTAGTAATTTAGTTTTTTTTGGTATTTTTTCTATGAATTGGATGGATCAAAGGGGGAATAGAGTGTCAAGTAGTTTTAATCCTGACTAAACAAGCATGAAATCTTTTCTCACTTAGTGTGTTCCGTACTAATTTGTCAACCTCTTTCAGTTTGTAAACAATGGCGTCTCTACTGAAAAGTGTCCCTCGACAAGTACGTTGATGTTGTTCATTATCATGCTGCAGTCTTTTATAATTTCTATATTTATAAATTTTTTAAAAAACTTAAGAGCAATTTATTTCAGATTAATAATAAAATTGTAAAGAACTTTGCGTTCCTTAAATTAAACAGTAAATGTAGGACGTTTACTCCGGTATGGCGTGCAGTTATGGTAGTAAATAGTTAAATACGTGTGATTCAATAACCTTTTAATTAATTTCCTTTATTTTATAGGTATGCAAGTTATTTAAGTTCCCTGTGCGGTATATAAACTGGACCCCAATCTTATTGAATGACTTCAGCAGATTTCCAGTACCGGATGTCAAAACCCTACCGGAAGATATGCGAATAGCCATGGAGACTGTGGAAGAGAAAGTATAAAAGTTTGTTTCTCAATTTCAGTTTAGTAATTTGCGTATTATTAATTTGAAATCTTCTTGTTTATGTCTCTTCAATTATGATTAAATCATAACTAAGTTTTCACAACTTTGAAAGAAATGCACATTTTGATTTAAGAAAGCCAAGACTAAAAATTGACTTTATGAGTACAATATTAGTACAATAAATGAAATAAAACAAAAATGCTAAAATAAACCTAAATCCAATAAACAAAATCAATTAATTCACTAGTCAAATAATTTAAAATCTTTTATATACATTTTTTTTATACAACTCATAATTTATGTTATTCTCTGTGCCATTGATTATCTCTTTGGAAACCTAAAATGTGACATTGTCCAATCAAATAAATGTTTTTAATTGCCTTTCATACAGTTATATACCACTTGAGCCATTTCAGCTCACCTCGATGAAGAGCATATTCTATTTATCACTGGCCTATGCATTAGCACCCGCTCCACTGTTAAAGTATTAGGAGCAAATATAAGCCTTTTAGGACCAAACTTGCATGCTTGATGCATCTAAGGATTGGATCAGATAGCTTAGCTCGAATGCTGGATATGAAATACAATTTTCGAGATGTGTGAGGGGGAATTAAGTTTAAAGAGTAGGATCATTTCAAATTAACTATAGGCACTACCCTTACCAAACCTTTTGTCATCTCGAGTTGCAAAGTAAGAAGTTAATCCTAACCTCACGGGATAGAATTCTAATGAGGGACGTTGAGACCGGTCCTTCAGATATGACTGTGTATAAACTGAGGTCCCGTGTCGCAGTAGTTGCTAGCATGAAACTGATCCTTTGACTGTTCAGTAGTCCTAAGTATCGAGTACATAGCTCTAAATTTGTTGCCCTTCACTGACAAGTGGTGGTGACTCCACCATATGTGTGAAAAATTCTCGAGGGGGACACAAAACAAAACAAAAAGAAACAAGCATATAACAGTTACTAGCAGTATAACTTCGGAAGCTGCAATTGAAATACATGTTTATACATTCATGTCCATTTTTAGTGACCATAAACATTACCTAGCACAAAATTGCAGATGATGGATGGACACTACCTAATACTTATGATGCTTATACCTATATTTTTCCAGCTTAGGAAAAATGATCCCTCCCTTAAACATACTGTAGCAAATTGGATAATTATGATTTTGATATCCAAGATTATAATGACCAGGTTAAAGTTTTTTAAAAAAAAGCACATAGTCCTCATAATTAATGACTTTTATTGCCTGTTATGAACAAACTTAACTTGCAAAGATAGTGCAGCTAGTGATTGATACTAGTAGATTTGCTTCAAATGATGGAATTGACCTTCATTTTCTTGATAATTTAACACGTTAATGTTTTTGGAGTTGTTCCTTTCCAAAGTAGTCATTCTTTAACCAAACTTGTTTTATTCATCAAATTTTATCAATATATGATATTCAATCAGCTAAAAAATACTATTCAAGCTGAGTCCTTTAATTTGTTTCGATTAACGTTTGCTTTTTATGAAGCCGGTTTAATTCAATTTTAAGCACTGGTACTTTGTTTCCAAAACTTCAAAGTAGCAATTATACCCAAATTTTCTTATGGTTTTGGTGTTGGAAGGTCCAAGGTACAGTTAACCTGTATTCCTTGATTTATCAAAGAAGTCTAAATGAAAGTGTACTTCTCCTGATATAGATATGAACTAAAAGTTATTTATAGACAATGAACTTATATACTTAAGGTCAAACATTTTCTGTTTTTCTTAAGATTTTGAGATTGAGCATTTAACTGACAAATGAACTGTTCTTGCTATCAAAATTTACGTGCATGTAAAGATATTGTAAATACGCTACATAGCAGGCCATGTGACCCTTTTTATCACGTGATTCGCGCATGAGCAGAGCGGTGGCAGATGTGCATTAAAAACGGAGAGACTAATTTAAAATATAATCAACACTGAAACCAAATATTGCTTCTTTTATTGAAGTTGATCACCCCTTGTAATGATAGATTTTAATACTTTAATTATGATGATCCTCATTTCTTATTCTGGTACAAATTATTAGCCAGCTTGCTTTGGAAGTTATTTCTCTCATGGGAGGACCGTGTCACCTTAAAATAAGATATGTTATGAGAAATTTTACATGAAAAATTTGAGATTGACTTCTAATTTACAGAGTGGGTTTTCTCCGAATGTGTTTCGTGCCATGTCGTACCGCCCGGATGAGTTACGTGCTTTTGTTCAGTATTATGATGCTGTCATGGCGGTGAACAGAGGTGGGGTTTCCGTCTCTTTTAATTAAATATAAAATATAACATGTTAATGATATTGGTGAATTCATTTTTATATCATTTATGAACATGTTTTAAATTTTTATAACATGAAGTTAATTTTAGTGAGAAAAATAAAAGGCGAAGGAATATTTAAAGCGAGTAGTACTTGCTTTGAAATAAAGTCTTGATCAGATATATTAAGCAGACATTAAATGACGTCACACTGTTCAAATTTTTTTATCAAACTGTAAAAAAACAATTCGTAGAATATAGCATTGTATACACATTACTTGATTTTTTATTGGATTACTTACACAATGTTATTACTATTTTTTTTTTTACAAAGTTCTATCACGGATTGTGTTACCTACGTTTTCCATAAATCCAATATACATAAATGGATATAGTAAATTGAGGGACATTTTTAACAATTATTTTCTTTTAAACCTAAAAGTCAATGTTTTCTTTTTGAAACATTTGACATTGTTTAAAATAGTAGATTAAGAAATATCTAAAATATTTTCATTTTTTCCAACTCGTACCTTTCTGATAATTGATACATTATGCCCAGGAAACTTGACAAAAGCGGACAAAGAGATGATCATTCTAGCCACGTCCTCAGAAAATAACTGTCTATACTGCATCATAGCACACGGAGCACTTCATCGTATATTCTCAAAAAACCCACACTTAGCAGATCAAGTAAGTGAATCAAAAATAATTTTATCAAAAGTGAAAAGCTTTCAATCTCTTTCCATGGAATTGAATGCCAAACAATGTGCCTGTAAATTTTTGCTTAATTATTAACTGATTATGATATGGTATTAAAGAGACGTGTTTATATTTATATATATTTTAATCAAATATTATCCTTCCTATTATGGTTTCTTTTTGTAAATCCTTAAATACTGAAATAAAAAATGTCATCATCTGACTAAGTTGATGTTTAATTCACTTTCTCATTTAAGAGTGATATCGTACTTGATAAAATGAGGGTGATATGAAATAAAATGATCATAGGTTACAAGGTTGAATAGGTAAAATGTGTGTGATATTCATTTTTTTTTTCACTTTGTGAAGATTGCTGCAAATTGGAAAACGGCGGATCTTGACGATCGACAACGCGCTATTTTGGATGTTGCCATGGATTTGTGTCGCTGTCAGCCTATCACAGAGGATAAGATAGAAAACCTGAAAAAGCACGGACTTGACAAAGACGATTTGTGGGATATTGGAGCGGTGACAGCTTTGTTTGCTCTATCTAACAGAATGGCTTACCTGATGAACTTAAAACCAAATAAAGAGTTTTACTTGATGGGACGGATCCCAAAAGAAAAATAAAATGGCTATTAAATTATTTTTAAAGCTAATTTACTGAGCTTTTGACAATCGTTAACTATTCGGCATTTATAGAGTATTTTTTATTATGAACATAATACGATTTACTGTAAAATATTGAAGTAATTAATGGACACTGATGTATTGTAAAACGTTATTTGTGGGATTTCTTTGATTATATGTATTCCACTATAAGTAAAATATTTAAAAAAAACGCTTTGGAGTTTGGTTTTATATTTAGGTTTTTTTACCAAAGACTGTCTGGTATATGACTTGACTTTTTCTACTGTTAATTTCTCTTATCAATGTTATTATTTGTTTATCTGCATATGTCCTTTACTATTTCTAAGCTGAGGAAGGCGATTGACAGATAATTGGATGTTTCAAAGGTATTAACCTTGTTTAAAATCACATATTTATTTTTTTTTTAAATTTTGGTCAATACAGTGATAATGTTTGCAATGTCCACCTGTCACTGGGTCGAATATAAACCTTTTTATGAAATCTTTCATACCATTGTCTCGTGCTGAGTTTTCAGAATTACTAACTCGGTTAAGACAAACAGCAAATGCTCCGGGTCAATAGAGAATATTTATCTTCCATGGTAAATCACCCGACTTCTAATGTTTTCACATATCCTTGCTTGCTGTGTTTACAAATTGTATTTTTTTTTACTTTTAAGGCATTATAAAATACTGTCACTTCTCTTTATAAATACATTTCATTATATCATTAGAATTCGGTAAGAATGCGAACTCATGCTTACGTTTTATGCGATGTACTGACAGATTTCAAAGCAGCGTTAAATACGTCCACACCAGTAAGCAAATCTAATTTGGCCGAAATAAAAGAAAATATGATCGCACAGAATGAAACAGAATCCTCTACTCAAGTAGACATTTCTGCAGTCCAGGGTGCAACGCAGTCAACAGTGACCCCTGCCACAGGTGAATCCACCCCCCTGGTTTGAAATTATCATGAAAATCATGGGTACCATCGAAGCAAAGATCTCGCATTTAGATAACAAAATCTCCAATGTTGACCCAGCAGGTGAAAAAGTTAGATCTTGTAGAGAAAAAATTGATCACATCTGATAAGAAAATAAATGATATAACAACGGACTTGAAAAGGGGTTTTGAAGAGAACGGCAAATTTATACGGGAATTACAAGAAAGGATAGTATGGAGTTTGGACTGGGAAAGTTGGATGAGAAGTTAAGTAAACTAGAAGAGGATAATAAGAAACTAAAGGATGAATTAGTGGATCTAAAGTCTCGTTCAATGAGGGATAATCTGCTCTTTTCGAATATACCGGAAACTGAAAATGAAACTCCAAAAGATACCGAAAAAATTCTGCGTGATTTCCTCAGGCGCAGGTCAACAATCTGAAATTCGATAGAGTGCACAGAATAGCTGGAGGTCAAACGCCAAGGGTCATCGTTGCGAAATTCAATGAATACCAACAAAGACAGCAGGTAAAGGGGATGTCTAAAAACCTCAGAGGTACAAATTATTACATCAACGAGCAATACCCGAATGAAATTGTCGCGGAAAGGAAGGAGTTGATCCGAATCATGAAGAAAAAACGCGCGGACGGACATCGAGTTAGACTGGTCTACAACAAGCTTTACATCGACAATAGGCTTTATCGCCCATCACTTGATAACAATGCCACGAGATAGGAAAACGCCGGGGATAAACTCAAAATATGTTCCTGGAATGTAAATCGACAGATGTACAATAAAATTAGAGACCCAGAATTTATATCATTTATTGACACATATGATATTATTTTTTTATCAGAATGTTGGCTTGATGTAAATACTGATATTGACGACAGTCTTATTAATGAAAATTTTTTTCACAAATGTTTTCCTAGAAAATCATGTAAAGGTGGAGGTTTTATGCTTATTTATAAAAAAGAATTACACGATAAGTTGTTGGTGGAGAACATTGTACATGAATCTATTTTATGGGTGAAATGCCAAAACGGTATTAATGTTCAAAATACCGAACTTTATATCGGATTTGTTTACATACCGCATGAAAATAATGTTTTTTACAGAAAAAATGATATAGATTTATTTACTACGCTCAATGATGATATATCAATGAAGTACGAAAACAAATTGATTGATATTGTTGAAAATTTCAATTACTTAGGAATAACTTTGAATTATAATGGTAAATTTAACAAAACACAAAGTGTACTAGCAGCACAATGTAGAAAGAGTCTAAGTAGTTTAATAACAAAAATGAAACCAATGTATTTGAATGTAAGTACTAAACTGTCATTGTTTGATACATATATTGGTAGTATAGCAAATTATGGCACGAAGTTATTTTGAAGGTTCTCCGAAGTGCATTTTGTATAAGCATTTAAGTGATAGTTTTGATTTACAATTATATTTAAAAAGGTCAATATCACAAAAATATGCACAACATATCAGTCAATATTTTTTTTTAAATTTTGGTCACCAACTAGAGATAGAGCGAGGAAGATTTTTTAATATTTCCTTTGTTGAAAGATTATGTAAATTTTGTTCAATGTCACAGGTTGAAGACGAGTATCATTTTATTCTGGTTTGTTCATTTTTTTCTAATGTTAGAAAAGAGTATATTAAGAAATATTATCACCAAAAACCCTCTACCTTTAAACTTGTTCAATTGTTGTCGACAAAAAATGTAATTATGTAAACTGGGAAAATATCTTTATAAATGTACAAAATTAAGAGCAGATGTAAATTGAATTGATATAACGACTTTATCCTCACTACTACTATTACTAAACTTATATTTTTTTTTTCTTTTATGAATTTAGCATTAGTTTGTAAAAATTTTCTGTGATCCTCTTTACTTAATGTTCAAATGATATTGAAATGTTATACATATACTGTACAACTGATTTATGTATATACGTTAAACCTATGAACTGTATGGTTCTTGGTAATAAACAATACAATACAATGCCCTGTTCACACGGAGAGTTTAATTCGAATTAAACGTAAAGTTACTGCGAATTAGCTTCGCTTAGCGTTCACATGGAGAATTTAATGCGAATTAGTTTAATTCGAATTAAACTACTGCGCATTAAATTACTTCGCATTATCTCCGTATGAACGCTATAGCAAAGCTAATTCGAATTAAATTTTGACGCATGCGTAAGGCCAGAATTAAGTCACAGGACACGTGTTGGTGGTTATATATAGGTATTTTTGCTATATTTGGTTCAAAAATTGAGGGAAAGTATGTTAAACACTAAAATCATTGAATACCTGTAGCCACTACATGATGTATCAAAGGATGGCTCTGCATACATGACGTGATTTACAAATGACGTCATAATAGACTAACTGACGCCTGATTGTAGATGAAAAAATTTAATTCGCATTAGTTTACTTCGCATTAGATGTTGTGTGAACGCAATTTAATTCGCATTATTTTGATTCGCATTAGTTTACTTCGCATTAATTTACTGCGAATTAAACTCGTTGTGTGAACAGGGCATTAGATGTGCATGTATCTAGTATTCAAATATATCATCAAGTGAATTACCTAAAATTCATTAGTTTGTGCATTACGAAAGAAATGTTATACAATGACTACACAAGTTATGCATGCCTTACAAAGGACAATTTGTTGACAAAATTTCATGACCATAACATGTTGTTCCATTTGAAATACATACGAAAAATATATACTCTCTTTCAAAAAAATACTAAATATGAAGTCTTCAGGTGAAAAATTGTGAACATTTTTGAGAAATGCTTACCATGTATTTATTGTGTTCAAGAAACACTGTTTGCAAAAATGTGCTTCCTAAAACTGAGTTAGAAATCTTTTACTTATAAGGCCACTTTGAATGTTCTTAATCTCGAATTCGATTTCAGTCTTACTAAAAATCATTTTAATTTCCAAAGCAGAATTAGCTTGAAAAGGTCCTTCAGCACGCATGGAACCAATCCTGAAACAAGATTCTTCGTTTGTAAAAATGGGATCTTTATTGTCTGAAGCGAAGAAAATCAGGTTCCCATCCCAGTCCAGATCGACCCCTACTACTTCAGTTTTGAATTCACCAGCTTTCAGAAGCTGATTCTTTTCTACCATTTTCTTAAACACATTATAACATCTTGCTTCCCCGTTCACCATAACTGCTTGTCTGACTTGGTGGTGACCTTTATCATATGGTTCATTGACTTCAAAGCCTATCGTCCGTCTACTACGTCTGTAACCTATGACCTTTGACCCATGGCCGTAGTTCACTGCTCCTCGTAAGATCGACCAAGATGCATCACCGTCCTGATAATTTGGTGCAATAACCTTTCTCGGTGCAAATTCACTTTTAAGAGTATTAAAAAGAACACTTGAGTTTGCAAATCCTCCTACTAATATAATTGCATCGATGTTTTGTCCATCTGGTTGACTCAGCAAGACATTTAAGTGATTTACGATAGAAGATACAGATTGTCTAAAAAGTGAAAGAGCTAGGTCTTGAGAAAATCGAATTTTATCAGCTCTCAATTTAATTTCGAATGATTTTCCAAATCTGTTTACTGTTGTATTAAAATTTTTTCCAGCATTTTCTTTATACATCTCCCGTAAGCTGCTGGGTATTTTCAAGGTAAAATCTTGATCGGTTCGTGCGGATTTAATTCTACATTTTGAGAACTCGATGTCCATTTCGAGTTCATGATATTCACCAGCAAATTCCTGTCTAAATTTTGCAATGATTTCTTCACCACAAATTTCTTTTAGAAGTGAAATGAACTCTTGATTAACATTGTTTCCTCCCCAGTCACCACCTGAAGGTGGGAAAATCTCGCTCAGGCTTCCATCATGTGCAACTTCATATCCGGTTATATCGACAGTACCCCCTTAAAGAAAATAAAAGTT
This sequence comes from Saccostrea cuccullata, assembly GCF_032062105.1. NCBI lineage: Eukaryota > Metazoa > Mollusca > Bivalvia > Ostreida > Ostreidae > Saccostrea > Saccostrea cuccullata. Next base: position 583,553 of record NW_026938498.1, on the reverse strand, counting down.
CAACATTATACATTTGTCTAAAGAAAATAACACACACTAGGAGAGAGAGAGAGAGAGAGAGAGAGAGAGAGAGAGAGAGAGAGGGAGTATTACTTATGAAAATAAATATTTTCAATGTCAAACATTGCTCAGTTTTGAAAGAATTAAAAATTCTGACCCCCTGCGTCCACTACTATAAATTGACGACCGGAATAAAAGAAGTCTTCAACACGTGATTCTGCTTTCATCAACTCATATGTGAATATTGCAGCTGCTTCGGGTTCTAGTGCGAGTATTAGCTGATGTGGAGGTATGCCCGCCTGTAAGAAAACAATTATAATGATTCATGAAGTTTCATTAATATTTATTGAATTTTAAAAGAGTTAGGGTACCTGCCATTTCAGCTGCTCTCCTCATGAATGATTTCTTTGTTTCAGTCCAGATTGCTGGAACAGTTAGAACCCATCTAATATCATTTGGTCTCCAGTCTAGACCAGTATTTTCAGTTTGCTTAGTAAAGGAATTTTTTAGATAAAGGATTGATTGCGAGAAAACTTTTATGGCATCCATTTCTTTCCCATTTTGGTCCCTCAGTCTCTCGTCGTCATTCTAGGCATGAGTGTTTGTGAAGAAACAAAATAAGAGATCAAAACATATATACAGTAATTTACACGAAAATTAGTTTTATCAACTTTATACATATAGATCAAAACATCTTCTGTTTTGGACATATGAATGTGCAATTTGTATAATGAAAGTATTGTAGGTCATATAAGCCTTATAAACCGTTTTGTAGATGAATTAAGGAATAACTATCTTCTAATTTGGTTACGCGTCGCCGGTAAAACTCAGTTTGCGACCGTTAAATCAGCATTAACAGTTGCAAATACCAAATTAGAAGATTAGTTATTCCCATTCTAATGCATTCCATGCATTTTGTTTGTTGTTTTCGTCTTATTTGGTGAATTTTGTTACATGAAATACGTCAGGGAGCATTGTGTTTTTGCGTCGCTCTATTATGACGTCACAATGAAAAAGCTTTCACGATCATTAATGCTCATTTTACTGCTTCAAACATCAGTGCATTAGCCAATCAAAAAGTGTTTTACAAAATAATTGAATTAGAATTGCGTTTTAATCGGCGTTGATAATTGTCTCAACGTTAGTAAGTTTTTGTCTCATTTATTTAGAGACATTGCATTAATTACCTTAAAGTATATTGTTTGAATTCAGCATTCATCTCAATGACTATTCTATTGAAAGTAGTATTGTAGTCAATTTAATTTTGTTCATAAACTAAATTTTTGTAAAAGTTGACATACCTGTTCATACAACCACATTTTGAATCTTCTGAAATAGTACCAGTCTCTATGAATACCCTTTTCAGCAAGATTGTAATAATGTTCTTCTGCGTCAAATCCAAAGCTATGGAATTCACCTTGCGGGTCAAATAATACACAGGTGGATGTTTTATATGAGATGAATGAACTGAAGGAATCGTACCATTGTTTTGAATGTTGACTCAGGGGATTTGAACGGTAATCTTCTCTTGAAGAAAACGAAAACCCCGAGTATGTTGTTCCAAAGTCAATGGCAACGACAAACAGGTAATCTTCATCCCCCATCTTTTACATGAAATATATGGAGATGATGAACAGTATTCAAGTTCAAGTCCATTAAACAATACAAAATAGAAGCAGAGCAAATACGTACCGAACGTTTAGAGATGGTACGATGTCGTATCAGAGGTGCTCCTCCATCAGGTACCAGCGGTGCTCTTCCATTAGGTACCAGAGGTGATCTTCCATCAGGTACCAGAGGTGTTCTTCCATCAGGTACCAGAGGTGCTCTTCCATCAGGTACTTTGGAGAAGTAAGCACCCATAATTCTGCACTAAAAGAAAATAATTTTAACAGTGAAAAGGGAAAGAAAGATGAAAAATTCTTTTTGTTTTCCCTCTTTCTATTTGTTAGTCTTTTTGTTCCTTTAATGTCTTGGATAAAATATTCAGCAAATATAGATTCTATCCATAAGGCATTAGTTGTACATTGAAAAAAAACTTTTGCGGTGTACATAATTGAAAAAAATATATCTTTACATAATATTTTTAAACAAGTATATTATTATGCGTTCTTGGCTTTTGATGGGTTAATTTGTGAAAACGACTGCAAATATAATTGTATATCTATGATATATATGATAAACATAAAGCGACCAATAATGCAATGATTCGGCTGTATTTATTAAAGTAATTGTTAATATATAAATGTAAATTAACCTTTTTCAATTGAGGCAAACTTCGCATGATGTGACTTTTCAATTTTAGATATATTTTTTAATGAATACTCTTTTTAAAAATGTATTATAAATGTTATTAATCGCATATGGCCATTACGAAATGTACACCAGAGGAATGAAGACGTCCTAACTCTTCGTTGGTTTCTATAAGATGAAAATAAATTTTAGTTGCATACATGTAGCTTAGCCTTATATTTGTTTTAAACAAAGCATGAAAAATGTCACTTAACAATTCATAAGTCAAACCTTATCTTTTATGAATCCATCAAACATTAAAACAAAGAAAAATACATGACTCTATATCAACTTTCGTTTCATTGGCCTCGTAATGCAACGTAGGTGCTTATCTCAGAAAGTAAATATTTATTGAAAAGTATTTATGATAATCCATCTTAATGCACTTAAATAAAAGAAAAATACGTGAAACCTTTGAAAAGGGTCTATATCAACTATATAGATTGTTTCACCAGGTTTCATCAAATTGACCATCGTAATGCAGTACTTTATATATTTTATAACAAGAAAAATTGTGCCTGTGATTGAATTGAGTATCTTTATTTGTTTCATTGATTAAACAATTCTAAATAACTTAAGTAACCTTCGGTAGCAGGTTAAATCACATAAAGTTATATTTGTTGTAAATTGTTGCATGAAAAAATTTCATTTTCAAGCTTCATTTTGATGCATTTTAAATTAAGTATTGATTTTTTGGAGTTATCCTTGATAATACTAAATCTTTTGGTACTAGTTGGCGATTTTGATTCCTCGTATTTCTTTGTGATATAGTTGGGGTTATCTCTCTTATGCCTAGGTCACATTTAAGCCGATGGTCGGGCGACTCAAAGAACAGGATCGGCCGACACAGTATCATAGAAAATATCCTTGGTACACCGATGAATTGGATGAATAGCACAAAAAAATCTTTTTCTTTAGAAATCAGCAGTATTTTTCATAGATCTATATTCAGATAGGTGACGTGAGTAATGTTTGCAAGGCAAAGTGGCAAAATCTTATACATGTAAAATTATGACTCAATGTTGAAAATGTGTGCAAAATTTGTATGGAATTGCATAAAAACGACTTCTACGCAGCAAAGAATACTTAAGATTTCTTCATATCTTACAGATTAATTATTTGTGATATTTCCGTTCAAAAAAAATTATATAAATCCATGCATCAAATTTTTGTTTGTGTTTTGTATAATTAATAGGTTAAATATTGGGTCAAGTACAAAATAAGACGAAAATAGTCCCATCCACATAATCTGCAGTAAATCGGTTTTGTTATTATAATATTTTTGAAAGATCATAAATATTCATGTATGATTATATCAATTGTATTCTTATATAAATATATGTACAACACAATAAATGCAAATTACTTTTTAATGAATATTTACAAGCACTTTGATTGAAATAATTTAGCATAATAAAAACCAAGAATAGATCTAAAATAACAACACAAACTTTATTATTTTTTTTTTTACAATTTGACAGGTCGACAGGTTGTTTAAAGTTGACAGGTTTTTTTTTATAATTCAATGTATATTTATTTAGTTATATCACTACAAGTATCATCTTAAGGGTGGGTGGGGGTGGGGGGGGCACTCATATCATAAGATACATGTACATGTACATTGAATGCCTAAAAGTGTAATTTCCAAATCTTTTCATATGCGCAATGTCTGATAACAGATGTATACATCTCCATTTGACATTCCAAACCTATGACGACATGTTGAATTACATATTTAAATAAACATGTCTACCTGTCGACCTGTCAACCCGTCGACCTGTCTACCTGTCGACCTGTCAACCTGTCAACCCGTCGACCTGTCTACCTGTCGACCTGTCAACCCGTCGACCTGTCGACCCGTCGACCTGTCAACCTGTCGACCTGTTAAGCAAACATAGTAACATTTGTTTGAACAGATAATCTTTTAAATTTTTAATATCACTACAAGTTCATCTTAAGGGCGGGTGATTCATATCATAAGATACATGTACATGTACATTATATAATTTCCATTCTCTTTTCATATAAACAGTTAGATGTATACATCTCCATTTGACAATCCAAACCTATGACGAGTTGACATTGTGAAATATTTAAATAAACATGTCTACCTGTGATGTGAATTGAGTATCTTTATGTTGTTCGACCTGTCGAAACGTCAACCTGTCTACCTGTCTACCTGTCGACCTGTCAACCTGTCGGCCTGTTAAGCAAACATAGTAACATTTGTTTGAACATAATCTTTTAAATCAATTTATATGCAAGATTAAATATCTTGTTTTGTACATTTATAATCCATTTGATATAATAATTGTTTGACGATATAGAATGCAATAAAAAATGCAATCGGTTGGTATAATTCACGAACAATGGCTCTAAATATTCATTAAAATTGCATACATTTAATTCATATACAAAATATGCTAATTCATTTTGTTTTTGTACATTTATGAATATAAATAAATATGCAAAAATATATATTCTTATTTCTTATAATGTACTTGAGCCTAAATATTCACAAGTCGGCCAATCGTCGCCCGATCATCGAGCTCTGAGCTACAGTTTGATTTCAACCGTCACACCCTATATTGTCCGACGACGGACGACCGACTTAATAAACTGACCGCCGATAGTCGGACAATGATTTGATCGACGGATAACTGCAGTTGAAGAAATCGGCCACCGACGCATGAAAAATTATAACTTGGACCAATGGACATAAAATTGGTCGGCCGACAAAAAAATAGGTCAAAATCGGCCAAGAAAACGGCCGATGAACTGACGACTGTCACCCGAAGAATCCCATTTTTGCTTCAAAACCAGTCGGCCGTTGGTCGTTTTTTGAAATGTGACTGGGGTTTTACACTTACCATCTCGCCTTTGTGAATCAATAAAGAAAAAATACACAGATTCTCTCATGACCCCTCTAACAAAAAGTCCTATAGGTAAATATAGTTTACTTTAAATAAATATAATACTAGTAACTTAAAATTTTTCACTTGATTATATCAAAGTATTTTTACTATGAATTTCTGATAGATCTATTTTATATTTAAAAATTCCTACAAGTAAATTTCTGATATTAAACAAAAGGATTTCTTGTACATTTACATTTTTAAAAACATTTCATTACGTTTAAGTGAATTAAGAAATATTAAAACTCTAAACCTTCCAAAAAGTTCTAGAGCTTTTTTTAATGGTAAATCAGAGTTCTGACTATAGTAAACTATTGTTAATTGTAGTTAATATTTCGTAGGGTTTCTAAGCTAAAAGAAAAATAAATAAATAAAATCTCATACAATCAACGCAACATTGTTTGTGTGCATCAGAACGTTCAACTACGCAATAGTATACTGTAGAAGTAAAGAGGTTTTGCATATTAGACAAAAAAAATTAGTAAACATGCATTTGTTATTTAAATAATTTTTTATGTATGTTGAACATATTTTCCTTGAGAAAATTGTCAATTTCCATGCATACCAAGATTTTAAACTTTACTCATATATGTATATACTTCTGATATACCTTTTTTTCTTCATGCTGCCTTATGAGACCCAAATACACTGCCTCCAACTATGACAGTTTCTGCGTACTGTCCTTTCTGACACCCAGCTACTTCACCATAGCTGTTACGAATGTTCTTGCTCATGACTGCAATTTAAATACAGTGGGGTAAAAATAAAGTGTTATCCATCCTTAATACTTAACCAGTCGATTTCCACTTCCTGCATGAGTGTTATTCTAAGTTTGACAATTTCCAACGATGTAGTTTGTCATTTGAAAATCTATCCTGTTACCTCTTCTTGGACATCTATTCTGGAAGATTAAAGTGAAAAAGCTTCAGTCTCGCTCGATTGTATTCTGTGTCTCCTTTATTCACCATTTTAGCAAGCTTAATGAGAAGCCAAAGAACATAATTTTAATCAAAAGGCTCTCTCTTTGAATGAATTTCAATGCCTTCGAAATTTAAGATAATTTTTTTAAATGCTGAGCTTGTTCTATGATGTTACCGTTTGTGTGTAAATATATCTAAAGCTAGCTTTTTCTTCATGCAGTTACCTTTCCACTGTGTATCACTATTCGGGAAAACTCTTTAGTTTGCTGGGCACTTTCAAAAATATAATACTTCTTTGATTGTCATGTTTATCTATCACATATTTTTTAAATATTTACAATCAGACTTATGTTGCATTTATGTTCTCCATCAGACACAGATGGCATAGTTCTTCGTTATTCCAAATAGGTACTGTACACAGAGGTTCTACAAATATCATGCAGTTGTTTACATTGTATGTGTTTGTTTTAATATCTCTGTTGTTATCCAATCCCTTCGGAATTCATTCCTTTTTACTATCCTATGGATGCTCAACATGAGGACAAATTAATAATGGGTTATCTTTCTTTATATTAACCAACTCACATTTAAAATGTATTAATCACATGGATTCTTTCTAGACATCAGAATTAATATATTAAAAAAATAGTTTTCTTTAGCGTATCTTATATTTTTAAACAAGTGAAGTCTCATACTTTCCAAATGAAATTGACAGTATGGAATCAAACCATTTTTTTATTTACTGTTATGATTGTTAGTTAACTGATCAAACATAGAATTACCGATAAACTTCATTTGTTAAAATAATGTATGAATTTGAAAAATTAAAAGTTAAAATTGTCATCAATGTCTTATTATAGTGAAATTAATAGTAAAAAATGGAACAAAATTAACTAAACTATCTTAGTGGTATTTTTTATTTTGCGTTAAGTAAAAAAGGTATGGTTTATATATATATAAGTCAAAAGAAAGAATTGTGACATTTTCATCAATCCATGTGTTTGCTTTTTAAAATTTAAATTTTGTATATTCAATGAATGTAAACTCTGTAATAAAACAAACAAATAAAAAAATATCCGATTTAAATTTTGAACAAGTTTGATTTTAAATTTATCAATCTCAAAAGAGTACATTTTCTTGATGATATTTATAGTACAAAATGGATAAACATGTAGGATAGATGTAAATTAAGGATTTGAATATTGTTCTTTTATCTAATTTCTTTCACCCCATTTTAATTAAATGTTTCGTTTTAGGCCTTTTGTTTCACTTTCTTTTTTAAATAATTTGAACGGCCTCTTGTAAAATCTAGCAATTGTGACTTGTTATTTGAAGAATTATGTTTAATTATCGTTTGTTTTTATCAGAGTTTGTATTCAAGGATTGCTATCTCGTACAATATATGAGCACCTTGTTTGTTCAGAGTTATTAAGAAGACGTATTTGTTTCAAAATTCGTTCAAAATACAAAGACATGTACAAGTATTTGAATTTTAATTCTTTAATTCATTAACAGAAATCTAAAATGTATCGCTAATCATTAACTCATCAACAGTCATAAACATTTTAAATAATGTCCTCAACGCAAACATGTATATTCAAAATATATGAAATAAAATTGCTTATCTTGATTTATAAAAAACAATTTGACCTCAGATTATAAGAAGGCATATAAACATGCATTTAAAGAGCTTTGGCTGGTTTGTGAGCAGTGAGACTATTTTTTTTGACATAGTCTTACAGCATACAATGAGTCCTTTATAAGACATCGCAGTCGAAGTACCGTTGACGGGAGAGAGACCGCGGGAGGCAGGTACTCTATGGCGGATTTTTAACACCCGGTTCGTGGTCTTTTAACTGCTTCTCTTATCTGTGTATTCCCTGTAGACGGCCAGCATTAATCACGATATGTATCTGTTTTAGGGTCGCATTTTAATTGCGTCTCACGGTAGCAAGATTTTTAAATGCCAAAATTATATTCGGGACACAATCAATGATAGTTTTAAATGATAAAAGACTAATTGTGACGTCTTTTGATCTTAGGATAGGGTTGCTACATGAGTTTTGAACATTATACAGTCTGCTTTAAATGAACATGAAAAATGTATTGAATATGAAATCCATACCATTGGAGTAAGCCTAATTTATGCACTATCATTCAAAGATTTTAGAAAATTGGTTTAATGATGTGAGATTTTTGTGATTGATGTGAAAACTTTCAATGAAAAAGATGCAGTTGGAATCGTTGAAAATAGACGCCACACCTGTTCCTACGATTGTGCGGCGGCATATAGACCATCCAAGGAACCATAGATTAAGACTTACACAAACTGGAAAGAATCCATATCGCCTTGACCGTTCACAAACTGTGGGAGGGTTAGACCTACCAAGGGAAACTTCCTTCGAAATCGAACGGCCGCAAAGTCACGGAGCACATAACCTTGTGATTAATGTAGCTACTACTTTTATGAAGAAAGACAATGCCAAATACACCCCTAAACCTATAGATCCACCCATAGCAAAGAGCATAAATCTACCCAGTATAGCAGCTTTCCGACAATCCAGGGTGTCGCCTCCAAAACTGTCCATCATTAATGGAGATTCTTTTATGAAGAGAGGTTTTAGGAGACCATCAAGTGACAAAATGCGTCCAGCGTCCCCTCAGAATTTATCGGATGAGAAACAGGAATGGATAGCAAGATGGATAGAAACCACAAACAAAGCCCTAGAAAATGATGAATATTTCATTACGGACCCATTACCAATAATTACAGAACAAACTTCAAAGGAGATATGAGGGGTTTTGTGATCTTGAAAAGAATGTTCTTATATGAATGCTTATTGGGGGTATAATATTTATAATTTCTATTTATATTTATTTTGTACATGTATTTATGTTCTTCATCATGTATGACAGTTAAACATAATATGTATCTATGCAGAATGCCAAATTCTATTAAAATTATTATTTATGTGTTGATCAGACTTGAATAAATATCAGTCTCTGTGTAAATTTATTTGTAAACTTAATTTTAAAAGATGCTGATCAGTTTCATGTTTAGAATTATCTTAAGAATAGGTCTGTTATAAAAACAATACTTCCACCTGGTCTGAACCTTTTTCACTTTATGGATTTCTTACTATGCATCTTGTATATTCCTTTTATTGCTTATAAATTAGGCTATAAAATTATCAAATTCCACATCACATTCATTTCCCTTTGAAAAAAAGACCCCTTGAAGTAATTAAATTTTGCAAAAATTGAACGTTTGTGTTAGATAAATATTTTCTTAAACAAGACAGTGCTCTTGTCGTATTCTGAATTAGCAACAAAAAACAACTTCATGTTTTTTAATTCAAGGGAAAAAAATGTGCATAAAATGTTTTATCCGATTAGTCTAGTTCTCCTCGAGGTTTTGCGATGGAATTTTGTAACTTTTGACGATAAGAAAGGCTTAGCAAACCAACATACTGTATACGTGTATCTGCACGGGTAACAAGATATTTCCACCAGAAATCTGTGAAATCAGTTTTGTTAATGAAAATTTTACAGGGTAGCTGCTGTTTATTTTATCCAAAAGTCTGCGTTTTTTCTAAAACCTGTAGTTTATAGCAAATGCTGATACATGCGTAAAGAACTAAACCTCTATAGTTCAAAAATTTATAGAATTGAAAATACACAACATATAGATTTTGAAAACAGGCTTCTACGGATTAAAATTACATGTATAAGAACTAGTATCAATCTTGTTCTTACAAATTTATGCATATATTTTTTTTCAAACTGGGATATACATATCACATTTAATAAGTTTTGAATTTTGTAATGCTATGTATTTTTATAGGTAAAACACTTACAAGTGCATGGTTTCACACGTTGAACTTTGCTAAACAACAAAATTAATGAAAACATGCACCTGTTTTTCTTTAAACGTACATCTACATGCATAATTGATCATACTAAACCTCTCTATGATGACTTTAAAAGAGATCCCTACTGATTTCAAAGGTTCAAGAGGTCACAGAACAAGGTCTAAATTTATATACTGGGTATTACATATATATTTTTCAGGTGATAATTGTGGTTCTCTAAAACATTTAGCAATGAAACACAAGATTGGGTAATAACTTCTTTACCGTTGTAAAAGAAATTATTGACTTTAAGGCCAAAAAGCTAACAAGTCAAGATTGACTTAAATTATTTCTCCATCTGCATTTTGGTTATTTTTCTCTCTGTTTTTTCCCCTCGTTTCTTTTACGTTAGGCGGAATTCTCCAAATTATACCTTGTTTATAATGTAGTAGAGAGTCTGAAACATCTGTTTCATATTTGGATGTTTTACTTGAAAAAGACGTAAATGGTAATCTAATAACCAAGCTGTATGAACAACGTGATCAGATGACTTTATTTTTTCAATCGCCAACTTTACTTATGCAGCAATATACCTTCATCAAATATATACGTATGTGCAATTTTTTTTTCTAAAACGAGGTAAATTAATGACAAATAAGTTTAAACAAGAATATCAGCGGTCTCATTTAAAGTCATCGTTTGGTAAGTTCTTTGGTCGATCGATAAAATGACCTTGTCAGCAAATACAATTTATCAGTGATGTGCAATTTTTTTAGGCTGTTATTTACACACCGAATTGGTTTTCCTGTTATTTCCCAATTAATGACACACAGTGGGTGTGACCGGTAATAAGGCAATCGATTCTGATGTTCTGGAACATTTTGTATTGTTTTATATTTTGATCATATATATATCATTAGTTCTACAGTCCTTCCTTGAGTAATGACATTGCCATTTTTGCAGGCATTAATAGCTCTTATTCTACCCCTTTTACTTCCCGTATATTAATTTCACAACATTAGATATCATGAAACACATCTGTCTCAAATTTCAGCCTTCCTAGGCCCAAGTAAAAATTTTGATCATTTAATACTTATATCTTTGTCACCAAGATCAAACAGCTTGTTGTCTTGAACAATGACCGTTGGAATAAATGTGTTTGTATGATATAATTAATGAGTGTTGTTTGTTAACTGCTTTTCTACCAGCTACGAAAAACCACTAGAAGATATGAAGGATATCATATGCCAACACAATTTAATCTCAAATAAATAAAAGGTGTGATTTACTACAGAATCTGCCATAGTTTTTTGACCGTTTAATGACGGAAAGTATAAAAAAAACCCCTTGATTTGATGTTATTGATAATTATTTTTCCCTAGTTATAACTAAGGTGACAAATCGTAATCTTTGTATGGCAAAAACCATGTTTTTCCGTGCATATTCAGAATAATTTATTGGGGTTCATGAACCAAGCTAAATATTATGTGAAGAAAAATATCATTTCAAAGGTTTAAGCGGTCACTGAATGCAGGTTTAACTTGGTCTTTGGCACAGGAAATTATGAATCTTTATTCAGCCACGTGCTTCAAAAGGCAAAATCCCCTGCAGGTCCTTGTGGTCACATGTGTTACATTTACGATTGCCCACTGAAAATTCAATTTCTTTTTTCCTGGATAAAATCCACAAAAACGATTAAAAAATGAGAGAAAGAAGGTGTGTCTTGAAAAAATTGTGAAAAATTACTAGGTTCTTTCGTGCTTCCTTTTGGAATGAAATATGTTGAGATATCGAACAGTTATTAATTTAAGTAATTTTACAATTATTTAGCACATCAAGTGCTTTCGGCAGTTTTGGTAAATAATAATTTACGAGATATTTTAACAGTTATTAATTTATTACGTAAATTTAAAATTTTGCACATCCAGTGTTCATTTTTGTAAATTTTTTTGAACGGCAGTAAACTTTAAAATTCACGTGTAGATAAAAAACTTTTCCTATTGTATATGAATGCAAAATTGCTGAAATTATCTATTAAAATGTCAGACTGTCTTATTTACATTCTTTATTCTGTATGTCTGATTGATTAACGAAAATGTCGCTATTGATGATTCCCATATTTTGAAGCAAAAATGCATTAAAAGTTACATACTGTATTACATCTACATGTATCAATAATGATTGTTCTTGATTAGTTTTAATATTTATCTTATATTATAATTAACAGGTTAAATGAAATGTCTAACAAAAATATTTAGTTTTGAACACGTAATTTAAATAATGAAAAGTACAAAGTATAAAAGTTTTTGAACATAAGACATTCAAAATTGATGACGCATCATTGAAGGTTGCAGAATATCTTATTCACTCATGATTAAGTATTAAAGAAAATGAACAAAAAAGTCATACACATACGTTTTTAATTACTTTTCGACTGAAAAAAAAAAATAAAAAAAATTATATAATCAAATAAATCTTAATTTAAATAAATTTTAAAAACATTTTTATGAAAAATTACTTCCAAATTCTATGGACAGACACGTCCTATATGTCCCCCTTACAGAATAAACAAAAAACTGAATAAAAGTTACTTACTGAGTTTTTACATTTAAATTAGATTTCTGTTATGACTAAAATTTTCACGCTTTTTTCTTTTCCCATAATCTTATAAAGGTAATCACATTTTTAAAAACAGTCAATCAACAAGAAAAAAAAACACTTATTTTGCCTCTAAACATAAATTATTTTGGCACTAGCATTCCTTATTTTGATCAGTAAATTTACACGTATATTGTACATTTCTTCAATTGATTTGTTTTTTAAACAGCTGATCTGAAAGGATTTTTTTTCATTTTATTTTTCTGACAGGTTGTTTAAGATTTCTAAGTAATAATTGTCAGCTTCAGAAATTTCATGCACTCATCTTTGATAATTTACAATAATAATTAATAAAGATGTTTTTCATGTTTTCTACTAGTATGGACAATTATGATTCTATCCTTAAAAAAATTCAAAAAATGCTCCAGATTCACAAATTTTACAAATGCCTCACAATTATTCAATCAATTTTATTGTGGCTTGCCTCCATACTTAAAATAAACCCAAACAATCTAATTTACAGCAAACCCCCTCGATATCTTTGAATGAGGTTTCTTCGGGGGGTAAAATTCCATGGATAAATTGTTACTACGACATAAGTAATTTGGAACTTTATTAGAATGTTGTTTGGTCTTTACAAACGAAAACAAATTCAGTAAAAATTATTTTGCAAAAAAATAACTAAGTGGCTTAGTAGAAGATGATCCCGGTGAATAATTTTTTTCTATTTTTATTCTATTTATTTATTTATGTAATTTTTGGTTACCTTCCTAACTCTCATCTGTTTATTAATTGAATATTTATTGAAAGTTAAACAAAACGTTTAATTTCATGTGAATTTGAAAATAAAGTTCTCAATATATAGTTTAACAAGTCCATCGAGGTATCAAGCATTACGCAAAGATTTTGGTTGAAAAATGTTTATGAACTGATATCGAAACTTGCTGTCCCATCAGAATTCTGTGTCCCAATTAAATGTTTCAATTTTTTTATACAAGGCAGTTCAGGGGAAAACATTATTTTGGTCTTCAGAAGTAGCTAAGGTGTTAAAGGTCACCAAACTGCTTTTTCATTGAACTCAGTTCAAATTTCACGGTAAAAGGTGAAGGAGATTTAAGGTTAGCATTATTGAAGTAAAGAGGTTTTTGTATTTACGACCTTACGAGGGATGTTTTACCTTAAACACCATAACACATTTGATAAAACACTATGAAATGTGTCCTGATATGTAGGGTGATCATACGTGTGGTCCATAGTTGTCATGATAAGATTCCCTTTAGCTTTCAAAATAGAAAGTTACATACAAAGGAGGAAGAAAAGGCTAAATATAAATTACTATGGTAGTAAAGCTTACTGTCACTTTGCCACATTATATGGAAGCGCCCCATAAATTATACAACGAAATTAATTTTATAGCTCTCGTACATTCTTTAGTGCTCAAAGGGTTCTGGTCGCTAACAGTGCTATTATTTACGCTCGGGGCCTCATATTGCACATTTGTTATTTTTGTATTATACATGTAAGTAGTTGACCTTTATACTTCATAAAGATAGAGGCGCTAAGGATCATGGAAAGATTCACGGAACAGAGCTGGGTTAATTAAAAAAAACCATACGTTTTATGATGTAATACAACAACTGCTATTTAGATACTTATTTGTAAATGTGTGTATTTTTAATCATTAGATAAATAACAAACATTGCTTATGAACGCTTTCTCTGGATTAATGTGCATCTTTTACAAGTATTTGCTTCTTTTTTAATTTAATTAACATTTTAAAAAGGGAAATGTGCAAAAAGAGCAAATGTATGATTAATGAGAAAAAAAATAAATGATTTATTTAGAATATCAAAAACAATTAAGGCTATCGCATATATGCATAAAAAAATAATTTCCAACGTTTCATCACCTTTAAAATTAATTATTTCTAAACCTGTTTTGTGCAGCTGCGTGACCTTTAAAATAATTTATCAGACAAAACAGAAAAGTGTATGCTGTGTTAATTAATTTCTGGTAGACAAGAGATTTGGTACTCCGAAAGGAAAAGAAATCAGTATTATTAAATTAAACTGAAGAAACAAACTGAAACAAAACGGCTACAACTGAGATTGCATATCACCCTTATATGTATTGTTATAAATTTTAAACTTTGTCTTTTCTCTCTTGCTAGCAACTGCGGGACAGCAACACTCCTCATCAGTAATTCTACCTATAATAATTCCTTTGTTTACATCTATTTCGAAGCAGTGTCCTTAAAATTACATGGAAAATTGACCCCATCAAATTCTTTCTGCAATGTAAATTAACTATGTATATTTAACCATTCTGAATGTTCATAGAGATCATCCAACACCAAATTAAGATTTGTCAGTATTAATATCAATAATTACATTCTTGGTCAATTTAGTTGAAGTCAAATGGCAAATTTAGTATTTTTTATCTGGTAATAGAACGTGACTTTATATCTAGAGTGATACTGAATAAAAGTGCATATAAAGGATAAATAACACAAACCTTTTCTTTTTTTTTGAAAAAAAAAATCAGCAATATTTCTCATATATTTACATTTAAATTCATTTGGTAACCTGAATAATGTTCACCAGGTATAATGGGAGAATTTTATAAGATTTTGTTATAAGGTTAATAATTTGTACAAAATTTTGTATGGAATTACATAGAAAGCAAAACAAAGTCTCATATCTAAGCACCAAGGAAAACCTACGATTTCTTTTTAATTCAGGGATTTATTATTTATGTCATTTCAAATCAAAATCAGTCCAAAAATATATATCAATCCATGTATCAAACTTTTATTTGAGTCCATACAGTTTTGAAAGTCTATTGGAACCTTTATATAGCTGAGCACTAAAACTATAGGTCACGGGATCATAAAACTTCTTTAGCTAGAGTAAAATCTTTTTTGCATCCTTAATCGCACTATATAACTAATATAGTCACATAAATATGTTAAAATTAATGTTACGTTCCAAAGTTAGGATTTTGTATATGAGAATTGATTAAATTGCACAATTACTTTATTATAATTATTGCTAAGTGCATTACTGAAGTTAAAAAATAATCTTCCGACAATGTGCGGGACAAGTATGATTGTAAGAACTGTTTTCAAAGGGAATCCTTGTTTGATATTCCATAAAATTTTCTTTTAAGACAAGTTCCAGGAAAAAAGTAATATTGTGCTGGGTGTTTCAAAAATGACCTTTAAATGAAAGGGAAAATGCCATAGGTCAGTGCTTTATAGGTTATACTCATTATTAACTTCTCTTTTTATTTTATAAATGTTAATTAAATAAATTTCTTGAAAGTGATGCGTCGACAATTTAATCCTTCTTTTTACTCCAGTAGCTGTTCTCCTTAAGATCTAAAACATAGAGTACAGTCTTCTTTAAACCCCTGTAGCTTTTGATAATAATGCAACATCCATATAACTATAAAGCTTTTCAACCTTTTTTGTCCTATAGTAATATCAAATTTTGTTTTTCTTAAAATTGTTGTTTTTCTTTATTTTATAGTTATGTTTTACAGGCCACATGTCTTTATTTGTCGAATATCAGTAACTGCAGTTGATGTGTCAATGATAGCACAACCATGCCTCCTTGTCCCTTTTATTTTTTATGCATATGTTTCACATAAAAATCAAATGCACATTAATTATAATGAAGAATATCGGTCTCATACGTCAGCCTTGTCTGACCCCCTATTAAAATTGTGAATCATTCAAACTGTTCCATGCACCGCCAAGATCATGCAATCAAATTTGTAGAATGTTGACCAATGATAAATATATTTATAATTCAATTATTGCATTTGTTATTGATTATACACTATCTCTCGAGGAATATAAAGGATTACCACCATGTTAAGATAGCTTACAGACTACAGACACATGTCAAAACAATTCAATTTCGAATAAATACAAGGTGTAATTTATTACACAATCTGTTAAAGTTTTTACTCATTTTGACCAGTTATTGCCCAAAACTGTACAAAAACGTCGATTTGACCTTACTGGTAATTGTTTCGTTCCTGTAAATAATTGCAGATGGCAAATCGTAACATGTTGCTTTAAATAGCAAACATTTTTATTTTTAGATTGTAGAATAAGAATTTTTATTGTGGATATTGCACACGTCTGGAAATTATGAAGGGAAAATATTTGTTAAAGTGTTTTATTTATCCAAGAAACGAGACAGTCAGCGGTCAGGGGCTGTATATGGTTCAGGTAATTACGAATGTTTGTACAATCAAAAGGTACTAAAGGCATAATTCCCTGCAATGTTTTCACTATTTTCTTGCATAGCATCAAAAATATCAGAATTTTTTTAAAAAAATAAAATTTGTATATTTTCAGACAATACAAATTTTAATTAAAAAAATTTCATTTTCAATACTAAACATTTTGTCAAAAGCCCGCAAACCAATACTTTTTAATCAAACCACGAAAATTCGACCATCGAAATTTTGTGCTTTTACAGTTTCTCCTTTAAGATAAAAAGACTATAATGGGTATTTAAACGGTGCACATCCAATATACATTTTTGTATAGAACAACTGTGCATAGTAAATGTTTTAACAAAAATATCTAAAATACGCGCAACGTTATCATTAAAGTTTTAAAAAAATAATAAGATGCTATTACAATATTGAGAGAATGAAAACTATAAATTGTTCGCATTTGAATTTGTATCAAATTTAAAATTTTCACTTGATATTCATAGACATTTTGATTATTTATGATTAAAGAAGAGAATATTTACATATATCTACACAGAAATAAGAATACAAAGAAATCAAATCATTGTTTTATTTTTTAAAAAAGTGAAAAAGTAAAATACATGTTTTGTACTAATGAAAGTAAAAAAAATATTCAAATATATCAACATTGTAAAATGAAAGATGTGCTCCAGATTTTCTACAGTAAATTAAAAGCAAAACTCACAAACCAATACTTTTATCAATCAAAAAAATATTTCTGTGGGTCTATTGAGTTATGTTTTAAATCTTACAAGAAGCATTTAATAAAAGTAATTTTCTGCCATTAAATTTTCAAATTCTTTCCTAATACACACATATAATTAGTTAAATTTTTCCATATAAAAACAATGAGCACTTATGAATAATGGGAATTATATAACTTTGGCTGCACATCCAATATACTTTTTGTAAATTCAGAACAACTGTTTACATTTTTATCGTGCAGTTCCACTGCAAATTAGTAAATGTTTTAAGCAGAGACATAAATCCTTGATCTAAGATCTTAACCGAATCTTTTTTCATGAAGAAAAAAAAATCATATTTATTTTAAAATAAAGACAATGTGTAACGTTATTGATCACACAGTTTGTAACGTCTAAATATAGAATGAAAACTTTTAAAACTTTTGATAAAAACAACAGAAGATGAAATGTGTCCTGGCATGCGGTGACCATACGTGTGGTCCTTTTCGTCCATATATTACTTCTTATAATTACACTGCCCTGTCCGAAACAGAAAGAAAATGTATAGGCTAAATATGAAATACTACGGTAGTAAAAACTGTCGCTAACTGAGCCAGCTAAGGTGAGAGTATTCCCACTACAATAGGAGGTCATAAATTAGATGAAGAAATTAATTCCATAGCCCAGGTACATTATGTAATCAACAAGGTTTCGGTTT
The DNA here is from genome assembly GCF_032062105.1 of Saccostrea cuccullata. NCBI lineage: Eukaryota > Metazoa > Mollusca > Bivalvia > Ostreida > Ostreidae > Saccostrea > Saccostrea cuccullata. Next base: position 565,304 of record NW_026938498.1, on the reverse strand, counting down.
GATAAAAGTGCAATTACTTTAGCTCAAGGCTTCTACAAGGAAATTTTAGCATGTCTTAATTAAGTATAACTGTAAATTGCACGCATCATTTCTGTATCTTAAGCGATTGACCTTCACAATAATAATGTTGGTAGCTAAGGGTCGTGGCAAGTTTATCAAAAACAAGGGTTAAATGGGGAACATGAACACATTTACTGTAAATTGGGTTTATATTGGCTGCTACCTGTATATGTATGTGTATATAATATTGAAAATGTTTAAATAAATATATTCTTAATTTTGTTTTATTCGTATTATTACGATATTTTTATATTTGCAACAGAAATCGAACTTTCCTACTTCTTTAAATCAACTATTTTAACATAATTTATCAAAATTTGCAAAATGTTAGAAAAAATCTAATTATAATTTTAGAACTTATTTTATAACTTTACGAAACGAGACCTTTTCAAAAATCAAATTAAGCATATTCGACTTCAATTCGTTTAAATGAATTCGACAATCCGATATATCGAGTTCATCAATACTTTTCTATATGCTTAATTATCGAATTTTAAAAAATAAATTTGTTCCAACATAGTCATCATGTAATAACAAATTTTGATATGAATTATAATAAATTGAAGAAATTTGTTGAAACAATTTCAATTCGCTATAAACTAAAAAAAATCTTCTACAGATCTTTTAAAGTTCTATGATCCATACAATAACCTTGTCAGTAAAAACAAATTTATGGTGAAGTCAAATGCTGACTGACGTTATTCATACAAATGTAACACCATTATGTTTTCAGTCTGAATTATCTACGAATATTCCCGTTATTCCCAGATCATGACATGAGCAAACGGCAGGTCTAACCAGTCGGCAGGGAATGCTCACTCCTCCATTGATACGATACCACCTGTGATGTTGTTAGAGGTCTGTGTTAGCTCTGCTCTTGATTTATATTGTTCGAATGGATTATGAGCTTGAATGCTGCTTTTATTTCCATTGGTTTCATTAAATACTTTTTTAATTGGACCAAAGTGGGCTCTTGCAGATACAAAGCTGCAGTTTCTCGAGAAGTTTTATCTGCAAAGGCCACGCAAAGCAGCTCCCGTATCAGGCCGGGAAGCTGATATGTCTAGTCTTAAGTATTATTAAGTTTTATTAATACAAAAACCCATTTTCTATCATTTTTTCGAAACATAAACTACATGTACGGGTATTGTTGGGAAGATTTTCCCCAAAGCCAGCTTTTTTCCTGGAAAATCCTATTCTTGAGTCATACAGTATTTATCGGTTGGGGAAATTCTAATTCCAGCCTATTTCCAGGTAAAAATCATGCTCTAGAAGATGATTCACAGGGTAAAACATATTCTACAAGACCAGTTTTCTATTAAATTTTATTAAAAAGATTAATCCGTTTCACGAACAGAATTTGATTTGAAATTTAGAAAACATGCAAAATGATGTTGATGTGCTTTTTGAAGCAAAATATGTTTTGAAATTTAATTTTATCAGGATTTAAAATAAAGAAAATTGGATATTTGACTAAATTTTGTGTTCAGCAATCTGTATTACACGTTTGATTTTTAACTTTGACATGTGTTCTGAAAAAAATAATCGAAGAAAGAATGCACAAACGGGGGCTATCATTGATATCTTTTGAATGGAGAGAATTCATTACATTGTATAATTAGATATTATCATAATTTATAGATAGTGATAAGGAGTCATGTACATATTTTTTTTATCAGTGATTTAATGAATAGTTTTGGCCAAAGACATAAAATTGCTGTTTTGTTTTATAGATTCATTTAAAAAATAAAAACGATATGTAGTCGATATATCACACTATTTCTTTTTTTTTTTAAGATGAAGTGTTTATCTATTAAAACCGATAAAACTAAAACACTGATACATGTACATTAACTACAATTAATACCGACAACAGCTTTTTTACCATTGTTGTTTGGTTCTTGTTGTTTTTAAATAATAGATACTGGTTGTAAACTGCATTTATATATCTCAGTAAAAATAATTATGAAAAGTCGTAATTCATTGCCATTTATGCCATTTTAAACTCCATAATACCATTTTGTAAAAGATGCACTCCTAAGTCAGAACATAAAAAATAAACCCAGACGTATCTAGTTGTTATGCATTTTCATGTCAGGTATTTAGTATCATTTCTTCCCATTCAACAATGTCAACAACGCTGCACCTTCACTGCAAGACAGTAACCTATGTAACAAACATGCGATTTCACACCAACTGCTTTCTCTTTCCATGTCACCGTAAAACAATGTCCAAAGGCTACGGTCTGCGAGCAATGAACAACAAAAGTGGCCCGCTGCTAATAAGCAAATTTGACGTGAAGCGCGTGTGAATGAATATGACATTAACTCATGGTCAACGGTTTTTGTGTATTACGTTCAATTAATTACGTGATGAAACATCGGTAACCAGCGTAATTAATTTTTACGACATAGTATTACGGTTTTTTTCTCCTCTTTTGATTTATGGCAGTAGATGTCAAGCGTTGATATGACTCAGATCGATGGTCAAGAGAAATGACTTTCTATGGTCAGTAAACAACAAACGACAATCAGATCAATAGATTAGCTATAGAATATGTCGATTGTAGTAAATATCGATGAGTAACAAAGGTATTCTATTATTGTTTTGTTTCTACCAGATAGGTACAAATGGAATTTCGTGACAAGATAGACCACATGAATCACACTGAATCTTCAATCATTACACAGATACATGTATCAAAAATCAATCCAATGAAAAAAATGTAGAAATCAATGTATAATTTTAACAATAAATAATGTACAATATTCTGAAATGATTTCCTTATTTGGGATTGTAAACATGGCCCCTATATTTGGTTAAATGCATACAATGAGACATGTCACACAGTTAAATCACAATAAAGTCCAATTTAATATTTAACATTTTGCAAGAAGTTTCTCTTCAGGCCGTCTTTAAAAAAAGTTTGGTTGTCCTCTCCCAACCGACTGACTACAAATGACCCGACTCAATTTTTCTTTCTTTTTTTATTCCTCTTTTTAATTAATTTTTTTTCTCTTTTCCCGTCTACAAATTTGTTGATTTTTTTTACCCATCTACCGACTAAATAATTTTACATTGAGTCGGGAGAGGGCAAGCTAAACAAATCTTTAAATAAAGATGGCCTAACATTAAGATTTAGAACATGTATTTTGGGGTGGGGGTGTTTTCATTTGCATGCGATTTAAATTTTGATTTGAGTAAACATTAATCTATATAAAGAACAGAAATGTCTGACTCGGCAAGTTTTGAAGTTAGAGAGGAATTTTAACCTTTACAGTAAGAAGTAAAAACATGCAAAAGTCATTATAGTCACCCAAGATGTTATCCTACAAGTCAAAACCAATAAGGAACATACTTTTTATTCCCGGCAGAACTAAATGTCTGATTGATGGCCTTAATTAATCACAACAGGTACTTGGAAAGGGGGCAATAAACGTGTCCGTGGTCATTGGGACATTATCTACTTCGAGAGTATATAAGGAGGCAGGTCCGAAACTCAGGCCAGACCGAAACAGCCCGTGAGCTTAGAAAGGTAAGATATTCTGAGAAATAGTGAGAGAGTGAATAAGTGCAACTTATTAAAAATAAGTAAGATTTAGATTTCTAAAGTCTTATTTCTTAGGATTTATAGATAAAATCATTTTTCGACTTGCTTGTCTGGTATCATACGACATATGAATCTTCTAATTCGCTTTTCTCAAATTATTATTATTATTTGTGTAGTTTCCGCTAATTTTCTTTCATGGAGGCTTTGTAATTATCTTAAACTTCTGTTTCACCAAAATATATTCGGATGGATTACGACAATGAAGTACTTATACATGTAGAAAAGTTTAAATTCTGTGATAGAATTATATTCATTCTATATATTTTATTAAAGGTTTCTATGATCTAGCCATTTTAAATTAAGATATAAAATGGGCTAATTCTACAAACTTCAATTAAAAAAAAAAATTGTAATAATTTTTCTACTACAATTTTTTTTCTATAATCTAGGCTTTTCAATAATCTAGGCTTTACAAACTTAAATGAAATAGGCAAATTATACAAACTTCAATTTAAAAAATATTTGTGCTAATTTTTCACTAAAACTTAATTATTTACAAAATATCATTAATAATTTTTGCTTTCTTTTAGTTTCCAGTCCCGCCATAAAAATGCTGAAGTTTGTGTGTCTCGCTCTCTGTGTCGTCTACGCTAGCGCCACCTTTAGAGGTGGATATGGCGGTGGATACGGAGGTGGATATGGCGGTGGATACGGTGGATATGGCGGTGGATACGGAGGTGGATACGGTGGCGGAATAGGTGGTGGATATTTTGATGACGGATACGGTATCGGAGGTGGATACGGAGGCGGATATGGAGGTGGATACGGAAAAGGAGGTGGAATCATCATTGGAGGTGGATACGGTGGATACGGAGGCGGATATGGCGGTGGATACGGAGGCGGATACGGAAAAGGAGGTGGAATCATCATCGGAGGTGGATACGGAGGTGGATACGGAGGATACGGTGGTGGTCTCGGTGGTATTGGTGGTGGATTCGGACGCAGATCCAAAGGAAAGGTAAACAAGAGTTTTGGTTATATTATTCTTTCTTTTTTCTTTCTTTTTATCTATCTTTCTGTCTGTCTTTCTTTTTCATTTATTTTGGTCAACAATTTTTCAACATTTTTGCTGATAAATAAAAAAAAATCTTTTCTTTCTTTAATCTCTTTCTTTCTTTATTTATTTATTTTGGTAAAAAATTTATTACGATCAATATTGTTGCTGGTAAATACTGTTAAGTACATATGATTTTAAAAAAAATGTTTGTTCGTTTTTTTTTATTATATTACTTATACCTGGTTTGTTTGTTTCAGGGATACTACTAAAGCTTTCCCATGTATTAGTCCCTGGAGACTTCAGAATCTAGGGCACCCTAATCATTCATCGACGTCCCGCATTACTGCACTGCTTGTTGTTTATATGTTCTATTGTTATTTTATGAAATGGCAAAATAAAGAAAAATGGTTGATATGAAGAATTCTGTGATTTTTTCTTTATTACGTACGTATAAATAAAATGGATATATCAAATACATATAACAAATATCACAAGGAATGGGTATGCGGTTCAAGCAACCATTTATTCAAATATTTCCTTCAAAAACAAGGTGCATGTTGTGAAAAAAAAAACGATTAAAGTTTTACTCAATAATTTTTGTCTCGATAAAAAAATATGTATATATTAATCTGAAATCCTCCGAAAATTTCTTGAACATGAGCCGTTGTTTTAGTTAAATATAATAAACCAAATTCTCAACGAAACAGGTGAAGGGCAATTAAACTGACACTTGTCAAGGTTGAAACATGCACTTTCCCATAAATCAATGTATGTTTGATGCATTCTGTCAAAGAATATGGATGATGCAAGCAAGAAATGAACTTACGTAAGATAAATTTAATACAAGAAAAATAGTCTTGTGGCATATTCCAGGAAATTAATTTGAATGCAAAATCAGTTACGTGGGTTAAAAGTTCAAAGTCAGCTAGTAGCCAGCAATGTTTACAAAACTTTTACCATTACGTAAAGAGTCCTTTATTTTAGAGAGATTGTTCATGGGATTAACTATTTAAAACTAAACGAAATCAACAAAATCTGATAGAGCATTAACTCAGTCTAATATATCTACAAAAATTTATACTTTTAATTCTGATATGAATTCTTTTGGAAATAAATCCGAAGATGTTTGATATTTATAAGTGCCTGCATTTTCCCTATATGGATGAAAACGTGATAATAACGCTGGTATGGTGTTAATGGTTTTTTTTTCCCTCTGCTTTATTTCCATACTGAATGCTTTTGAAAGTCATTTCTTTTCAAAAATATGTATACAACTGCATGCTGTTTTAAATCAGTCACAATCTATTAAATCATAACACAAAACAGAATTTAGCCCTATGTGACACCTCTTTAGTGTGTACTTTATTTGTTTTCCAAATAAAAAAAAATTGTTCTGAATGCTTTTGAAAGTCATTTCTTTTCAAAATATGTATACAACTGCATGCTGTTTTAAATCGGTCACAATCTATTAAATCATAATACAAAACAGAATTTAGTCCTATATGTATGTGACCATGGTATCCATCTTTGGTGTGTACTTTCGATTTGTTTTCAGGCTAATGAAAAAAAAATTCTCCCTGTAGGACTAACCTGTCATTTTTTGAAAATGAAAAAGAAATGTGATTGGTCATTAAAATAAGACGGGTTATATTCAAAATACCTACCATACCAAAGTATTCTGAAGAATAAAATATAACGTGGAATGAAAGTTCATATGAAGACCTGCAACAGCTAAAATACTTAAAGTACCATTACATATGCTGTGTTTTTCTTCTAAGTCAGCGTTGAAATTGATTTGAAAGTCATTTTTGTTTTAATATACTCATGCGTAGAAATATACACCGTGAAACCAGTGCTAGAGTGACGTCAAAACAAGGCTACAGCTCTAGATGAAATTATATGGAACAGCAAGAAATTAAAATAATGAGTATATTATTGGTGCTTTTAAACTTGTAAAATTGTAAGGTTTTTTTTTAAAGCTTAGGGTGAATTATTGGTGTGTAGTCACACAGTCTTTCACGAAAGTCTATTAAATAATTTAATATAAGAAGACAGTAATCATCTTGTCGAATATTCCAGGAATTAATTTGAATGCAAAATCAGTTACCTGGGTTTAAGGTTCAAAGGAAGATAACCAGCATCTTATACAAAACTTCTACCATTACTTAGAGATGAGTTTGTTTGTGAGATTTTAAATAAAACTAAATCAAAATAAAAGGAAAAATCTGATAGTGCAGTTCATATATTTTGGGAGATAACTTTCATTTATTTAGTTTATATATGCGTAAAATTTACACTTTTCAAAGATAAAAACATGAATGTGACGCAGTTGTTACATGTAATGATTTTTTTTTCCTTGTGCAGATTTCTTTACGATCATTTGCGTTAGATTCACCTCTGCTTTATTCCCGTACTGCATGCTTTTTAAATTATAATTTTCTTTTCATAATATTTATACAGCTGTATGCTGTTTTAAATATGACACAATCGTATATAATAATACGAATTAGAATCTTAAGTCCTATGTGTCCATATACAGTGTAGTATTCATCATTAAATCGCTACTTTCAATTTGTTTTCCACAAAATGAAAAAAATCTATGAAAAGAAGTAACCTGTCATTTTCAGAAATGAAAAAAAAATGTGTGATTGGTCATCAAAATACTGAGAATTCTATGCAAGACAAGTATCAAACCAATGTATTCTGAAGAAAAAAATTATTAAGTGGAATGAAAGTTCAAAGGAAGGCCTGCAACAGCTATTATAATAATACATATAATGCCATAACATTTGCCGTGTTTGTCTACTATATAATGAAGCTGTGAAATTGATTTGAAAGTCATGCAATTTTTGTATATACTCACGCGTAAAAATATACACGATGATACTCGCGCTAAAGTGACATCAAAACGCGGCTACAGAGACTTCCATAAAAATGTAACCATACGTATAGGACAGTAATTCAAATAGCTTTTGAAAAAAAAAATGTAAAATTGTAATTATAGGGAATTTTTTAAGCATTTAAACAATAAAATGTGTGTTATTACTGGATTATACATAACCCGCGTAAGCGGGTTATGTAATTTTTCTGCAATCTGCGACCGTTCATTCCAGTAATAACAAACAAAGACTTTCATTGTTTATATTTATATCTGTTTGAATTATCATTTTAAGTAGGATTAAAAATATTAATTATTGTGTTAATGATGCAACATCTTTGTGCGTTTCATTGATTTCATGAAGTGATATGCCTAATGCAGTTCGCGCTTTTTCTTATGGAAAATATTCAGTGGATGTAAATATATTTTTCATGAAGTGCTAGATCGCGCTTCATATGGATTATGTCTTCATGGCAATAACCCTAAAAAAACGTAAAAAAAAGGATTCTTTTAATTGTTAATAAATTTGACTTATTGAAATAAAAGAAACGTTAAAAGTGCAGTTGTTTTATTATTTTAAAAGAAAAAGATTTGAATACATAATGAGAAAAACATTGACAGAAACTGACGATGATTGAAAGGGAAATAACATTCATTTTTTTTTCTTCTGTAAATTATACTTTTTGTATTAAATGGAAAATTTTTATGCACCAATTCAGAAAAATAACTGAAAATATTTTAATTAATAATCATAAATTTCGGTATTTTGGCTATCGAGGAAGAAATTGAAGCTTATAATATTTTAATAATTTTTTCTTATTTTCTGTACATATTTGCGCTAGATCCAGCTCTATCTAGCTTACGTCTGCTCCATTCCCATACTAATTAAATTAATACTTTTTAAAAGACAGTCGCAATAATTTTTTTAAATTATTTATTACAACTATATGCTGTATGTTTTGAGTTTCAATAACAATCATAAATTAGCCTTCGATCATATCTTTATTTCTACTTTCGATTTGTATTCTTACTAACAAAAAAAATCTATTTATAGACCTAACCTGCCATTTTCAGAAAATGAAATAGAAAAATTATTGGCCACATAACAGTGCGGATTGCATTCAAAATATTATGCTTTACACACAGTGCATAATATATTAGACATGGGGAACCCTTCAGCATGTGCTGTGCAGATCAGAAGATTCCTGTATTTTTCCGTCGGAGGAAATGCAGTGCTTTTAGTCGTGCTAATAATTTTATACTTTTATCAAAACCATCTAATGCAGAGGAATAGTGATTTTTCGCAGACTCTTTCAAAAAAGACAACAGAACCAGAACATTTCTCAAAACATCCAAATATAACTGTGGTAGATGATACAGTGTGTTTAGAATGTAATTATCTTGGAAAAGACGTAAAGGTGGAAGAAACATTGTATACCAACATAAGTTATTCAGACTGCGGAACACGGTTATGTTGTTTACGAGACAAAAGCATAGCTAAACTTCTGCAACAGGTATTTTGGAGACTAAAAATATACAATTAAAAATTTTCCCTTTGTCTATTAAAAGGGAAAACGAAAGTACATAAACAGTAATGATGGTTAAGCGATAATATTCGCAGAAGTCAAAGCAAAAATGAAAATAATATCTTATCGATTCGTTATTATTTTTAGATCACTATTTTTAGAATCACATATTCTATTGACAGCTAAAAATAATCAACCTAATAATAATCAGGAATAATAACTATGATATAATTATATAGAATAGAATCATAATGATATTTTATTAATTCTATGCTCGTCAGTTCTGGATACTAAATAAATAAATCTAATACAAATTCTCACAAGGTGCACTTTTATTTGAAATTTAAAAAAATGAAGAAAAAAAAACAAAACGAGTTGTTCTTGTGTAGAAAATTTCAACAAATTGATAATTTTGTATGAAATAATGTTGAAATTATAATAATTGTGGATAATTAATGAACAAATTGGGTATTTTGTTTTAAAATATTACAAACAATAACAATTAAATACATACCAATTCCTTATTTTTTATTTTCCTTAGATAATGAAGATTCGTGAAGCCGATGTAGATAACGGTAAGATTTCTCATATTATCCATATATATAGAATATGATGAGGGAAAATTTAGAATATAACTTTCTTCGCGAAAACTTATTTAAAATTAATCTAAAAAGTTCAATCCTTTGCAAAAATGGTAAAATGTGCTTATAGCTAGCATTTTTATTTTTTTAATTTAGAAAAAGATTCAGAATCTTTGTCTTGGTGGAGGGAAAGACCGAATTCCGCTCACCTGTATTTGAATGACTGGGATCGAAGTCGTCTGCTCTGGACGGAAGTAAATAGAACCGCATCTGCTTTCTGTAATCTCCAAATCAAAGACAACCACAAACTTGTCATCAAAGAACAGGGGTTCTACTTCGTTTATGCCGCTTTAGTTTTTGATTTTGGAAAAATTAAGAAAGTTCCGCAAATTTACTATAACATCACTAGCCTTTTTCCTCCCGCGCCCCACTTTTCGCCTTTTCTTGTGATGGGTAAGTATGGCGGATCCAAGTTTTCCGATAGACAACACACAGGGTATTTGAGTGGAATTGTTAAACTTTATCCATCTCACCAGATTTCTGTTTCCATCAATGACCACAGGTTTATTAATCCCACTGCGTATGGAAACTTTTTTGGAATATTCAAACTTTAAAGTTTTTCTTTTTCATACGGCAGGTGTAATTTTTCGATTTGCTTTGTTTTGTTTTATTTTTTTTAATCATTTGAATGGTTACAAATATACACATCTATAATTTTGATGGATATCTTTTTCTTACTAAGTCATGACAATTAACCAATAGTGTATTGAAATACTCATTTGTTTCCTTTTATATATATTTGGTATACATTCAATATAAAAGAAATATATATATATATATATATATATATATATATATATATATATATATATATATATATATATATATATATATATATATATATATATATATATATATATATATAAAACGAGACACGACAAGCATGCAAATAGGGCCTATGTATTTTTCAAATATTGTAATGTAGTCAATTAAAGTCAAATTCGACGCTTTTTTAAATATGTAATCTCTTTAACCTCTTTTCGGAGATCTTCGAAAGTCAGGGTACTAATAAAGCTTAAGCTAGTTAGCAAATTGTACATTTCATTTTTATGCTTGCTACGAAACGCAAATAAAAAGGTTTTTGAGTATGAAATGTGGTTTCGTGCTATTTATTAAAGAAAAATTTTCTGCTGGTTTTGATATGAGGTAATGAAAGATTTTGAAAAATAACTTGTTATAGTCAGTTGATTTGCTCAATACATATTATACACGAAGACCATGCGCAAAGTTTCTTTATAATCTGTACCTTGTGTAGGTTTACCGAACTCTATGTTTGACTAAAATCGCATATTCTTGTTAGGCACAAACGAATATTCGCATTCTCGTATACAGATAAGCACAAACTTTCTTTTATGCCTCTTATGAGAAATATCAGCCTGATAGTGCAGTAAAAAATAACCAAACACATTTAATTGAATGACATAAAGTAAAATGTATAACAAATCATTAAGGAGGATCACCTAATATTAAACAATACAAGATATACATGTACATAGGTGAAAGGTACAAGTGTGATCCCCCTGAAACTGACTAGACATTTACATGCAGTGAAAATATCAGAGTACATGTAAATATGCATAAAATATAACATAAATGAATAAATCCTTGGAGCCGTCCAAACAATTGCACCAATCCAAGAAACGTACAACAAAATTTTGACTAGAATGCAAAATAATACAAAACCAAATCCGCAAAAAGGGTGGGTGGTGGGTTTTTTTTTCACCGCACTACCAGGCTAACAAAAATGGCGCAACAAAACAAAGATTTTGATTGGGTTAAAAAACCGTAAAAAGGACGAAACTCTTCCAAGAAAAGCAAGGGTTGCGATTTCGCAATGAAAGGTTATATAATAATTGCGTCTGCGATAAAGGCGCATATGCGGCAGACTGCGCAAGGATATGCGGAATTATCCGAAGGTGTAAAATTTAACAGATTTCTCATAGCGGCATAAATTGAATTATCTGTGATAATATTGTTTGATTTTTTCGTTGATTTTATTGTGACTGAATTTTTGTCCCCCGCTTTTGCGAAAGTCTGTCAGTCTGTAGTTCTGTCCGTCCGTCACAAAAACTATAACCTTGGTCATATCTTCTGAATGAGAAGAAATAGAGCTTTCATATGTGTATTACCTGTGACATATCTAAAGTACAACTTATCTAATATTGTTTAATCATTGTCAATCAATTGTTTGATTACCTCATTGTCTTTATCTATTATGTTAAGCATTTGATTGAAGCTGAATAAATCGGAGTACGAAGACACATGCGTTGTATATGACATGGTGTCAGAAGTAAAAACTCAATCGGTCAAAAATACAATCGGAAGCAACCTGTATGGAATTTATGTGTAAAACATTGCAGTGAATGTTTGAAGTGATATTTTGTGTCATTTTAACAAGATGGCAACAGACAAGGAACCAAATCCGAAGATGGCTTGGGATTCTCAGGACCTACCGAGTGCATTCAAGGCATTTAAAGCGCACTGTGAATTTATGTTTGGTGGACCTGTAAAAGGGAAATCGGAGGAACAACTGTGTAATTACCTAATGTTATGGGTCGGAGAAAAGGGTAAGAACATTTATTCGACTTGGAATTTGCAAGGTGACGATAAGAAAACTTTGAAAGTCTATTTTGACCGCTTTGAACAGTATTGTAAGCCCAAATCTAATGTGATATATGCACGTTACAAATTCAAGTGTCGTACTCAAGATGATGATGAAACTTTTGAACAGTTTTATACCGATTTGAAAGTATTGTTTAATGACTGTGGCTATAGTTCTGATATTGAAGATGAGATGTTACGAGATCACATTGTTTTTGGTGTGAAATCCAAGAAAGTTCGAGAAAAACTTATTAACGAAGGATCAGAATTGACACTACAGAAATGTACAGACATTGTTAGAACATTTGAGCTGTCTCAGAAGCAACTGAAAACTATGAATTCATCGGGGGAGGACCCTAATGTGAATATGATTGCGAAGAAGAAGCCACAAGCAGCTAAACCTCACGAGTTCAGAGAGAGGAAGTGTTTCCGATGCGGATTCGAACATTTATACAAAGATAAATGTCCGGCTATGGGACAGTTGTGTAATTTGTGTCACAAACCTGACCATTTCGCAAGCATGTGCAAGACTAAAACACGGTCATATTTCCACAAACACAGTAAAACAAAAGGATATCATGGACGCAAAAAGAAAGTAAACATGGTACAAGAAATATCAGATGAAGAAAGTGAAAGTGATGAAGAAAGTGATAAATCTGCAGAAATGTTCATGGGCATGATACAGAAAATGAACTCAGTGAACCTAGATTCAGACTGGACAGTACACTGTAAAGTGAAAGACAAAAGTATAACAATGCATGTTGACACTGGAGCCAAATGTAATATGTCATTAGCCAAAATGTTCTACAACGCCTGAAAGTCAATGAAACAGTTCAGAGATCAAGAGCCGTATTGAAAAGTTTCAGTGGACATACGATGAAATCCACAGGATTAGTTGTACTACCGTGTACATTCCAGCAAGAAACCTTGAACATTCCGTTTGAAGTTGTTGACATAAAAACTCCAACAATACTTGGATCAGTATCAAGTCAACAGATAGGATTAGTTCAGAAGATGTTTAGCGTGTCACAGTTCGAAACGCAGGCTTCGAAAAATCTAACTGAACAGTCGATACACAAGAACTACTCAGATCTATTCTTCGGTGTTGGCTGTCTACCTGTCAAACACAAGATACACTTAAAGGAAGACGTGCAACCAGTCGTCCTTCCACCGAGACGTATATCTGTAGCACTCCGTCAAAAGGTGAAGGACAAATTGAGGACCATGGAGAAAGACGGCATCATTGTTCGACAGACAGAGCCAACTGAGTGGGTCAACAGTCTGGTAACAGTCATTAAACCCAATGGTTCAGTGAGACTTTGCCTTGATCCTAGAGATCTCAACAAAGCGATAAGAAGACCTCAATATCCTATGCTTACGATTGAGGAAATAGTCTCGCGCATGCCAAACGCCAAGTACTTCTCCAATTTGGACGCAACCTCAGGTTTTTGGCAGATTCAACTGGACGAAGACAGTTCCAGATTATGTACGTTTAACTCGCCACTGGGAAGATTCAGATTCTTAAGGATGCCCTTCGGTCTCAACTGTGCATCAGAAATATACCAAAGTGTGATGTCACGAATGGTGGAAGACATAGAAGGTGCTGAAGTCATTGTTGACGATATTCTTGTGTGGGGTGAAACTCTCAAAGAACATGATGAAAGATTGAAGAAAGTCTTGGAACGGGCAAGAGACTATAATTTGAAATTAAGTTCCGAGAAATGTGAATTCCGTAAACAGGAAGTGACTTATGTTGGACATGTTCTCAGTAGTGAAGGACTCAAAGCAGATCCAGAGAAGATCCGTGCCGTGACAGAAATGACACCTCCAACCAACAAGAAGGACCTAAGAAGGTTCAAGGGATTCATTCAGTATTTAGCCAAGTTCCTTCCGAATTTGTCTAAGGAATCAGCACCCTTACGACAGTTACTATCTAAGGAAATCGCATGGCACTGAAAACAAACAGAAAAATTTCCAAAAACTAAAGGAGATGGTTACAAATACTCCAGTTTTGACGTATTTTGACCCTGAGAAACCAGTATTACTTACCGTGGACAGCAGTTCAACAGGTCTTGGAGCAGCATTAATTCAGGATGGAAAACCAATAGCATTTGGATCCAGAGCATTGACTACGACTCAGCAGAAATACTCGCAGTTGGAAAAGGAAACCTTAGCTATAGTTTACGGTTGTCAGAAATTTAATCAGTACGTCTATGGCAGAAGATTTCAAGTTGAAACTGACCACAAACATCTGCAATCTATATTCCGTAAACTCTTACATGACATTCCTGCTCGTCTGCAGAAAATGGTTTTTACATTACAATGTTACGACTTGGATGTAACATACAAACCAGGAAGAACTCTTGTCGTAGCTGACCACTTGTCCAGACACTATCTGAACGAGACAACAGAGAAGTTAGTGGATGAATTTTCTGTCAACGCTTTGTCATACTTACCTTTATCACCTGGGAAATATGCAGAATTACAGAAATCAGCTTCTGCAGATCTTGAGATGATGCTACTCAGCAAAGCTATTCTAGAAGGATGGCCATAAAGTCGTGATCAACTTCCAGTGGAAATACGCACTTACTGGAATTACAGAGATGAACTTGCATGCATAGATGGCTTGATCTACAAAGGTCTAAGACTAGTGATACCACAAGCTTGTCGCAAAGAAATGTTAGAGAGGATACACGAATCTCATTTAGGCATTGTAAAATGCAAAGCGATGGCTCGTGAAGTAATGTTTTGGCCGTCTATGGGAAGTCACATTGAAGATGTCATTTCCAAATGCAGCATTTGTGCCACTCATCAGCGTCAAAACCCAAGAGAAAGTCTTATTCCTCAGAAAATACCAGACAGACCTTGGTCTAAAATAGCCATGGATTTGTTTGAATTCAATGGACACCAGTATCTCATATCAGTGGACTTTTATTCTAAATGGCCAGAGATAGCAAAACTGGATCAGCCGAACTCAAGCTGTGTGATTCATCATCTGAAGAGCCAATTCTCTAGATACGGCATACCAGACGAAGCCATCTCAGATAATGGACCCCAAAAATTTGCTAGTGCAGAGTTTAGAAAATTTGCACAGGATTATGAATTTCGTCATGTGACATCAAGTCCCCATTATCCACAATCTAACGGACAAGTGGAGCGGATGGTTCAAACAATTAAACACCTGCTCGAAAAAGCGAAGGATCCGTACATGGCAGTATTAGACTATAGGAACACACCTATGGAAGAAATAGGATTATCACCAGCTCAATTATTCCTAGCCAGACGACTCAGAACAAAGTTACCTGTATCAGCAACTCTTTTGAAACCACAGTACGCTGAATTTGTCAAGGAGAGCCTAAAGACTCGTCAAGCCAAACAGAAAAGACAATTTGATAAACATGTTCCAAAATCTGACTTGAAACCCTTGATTCCTGGAGAGAAGATAATGATAAAGCACAATGATCAATGGATACATGGATCCGTGGCAGAGAAACATGATTCACCACGTTCGTATATCGTGCAAGCAACCAACGGTAGGAAATACAGAAGAAACAGACGTGGCTTGAAGCCGACAAACTCGACTCCTGCAGAAGTGAGAGAGGATGAGGATCTGGAAATTCAGCCGTTTCTCGATCTCAAACGTACAGTACAGCATGGATGTTTAGATGATGGTAAAGTGGAACCAGAGCAGAAATCACCTATTCCGAAAACAGAGAAGATCCAGAAAACGGACGCGCATCAGAAAACTTCTACTCAGAGTCCAATGAAGACCAGATCCGGACGTGAAATAAAGCTTCCATCGAGATTCCATGTTATCAGTGAAAATGTGTTCAAAATTTGTTTTGTGAAAGTTGTAGTGGCTCAGATAGAGCAATAGTGCAACTTGTGTTTTCATTTCTAAGGATATTGATTCAGCGATGGAACCGTGATTGAACTATATGATCTGCATAACTATTTACACATAAGCAAAATTTCATTTATTAGACATTTTCATCAATATTCAAAATTCATTATCATGTACTTGTAATCAGGCTAATTTAAAAGTTAAATTCTTGAAAGAAAGGGAGATGTGACATATCTAAAGTACAACTTATCTAATATTGTTTAATCATTGTCAATCAATTGTTTGATTACCTCATTGTCTTTATCTATTATGTTAAGCATTTGATTGAAGCTGAATAAATCATAGTACCAAGACACATGCGTTGTATATGATATTACCTGTGAGAAGACCTTTCTAAATACAATATAATATTTGACCCCGTGACCTTGACCTTGAAGTTTGACCAACTTTTAAAAAATTAGAGACTTAAAATTGGCCATTACTTTTGAATGAGAAGAGATAGAGCTGTTATGTTTAAAATGTGTATTATCTGAGTTAAGATCATTCTAAATACACTATAATTTTGACTTCGTGACCTTGAGCTTGAAGTTTGACCTACTTTTCAAAAAATTTAACCTTGTAATAACTTTTGAATGAGAAACATAGGGCTTTCATATTAAACTTGTGTATTGCTTTTGACAAGCCCTTTTTTAATACACTAAGATTTTTAATATTGTTTCCTTATCCTTGAAGGTTGACCTATTTTTCAAAAATATTAAATTTCCTTATAATTTTGATTGAGAAGAGATAGGGCTTTCATATTTGACATGTGCATTTGCTGTGACAAGATATTTTTGAATTTTCGACCTAATTTGCAAAAACAAAAAAAAAATCAACTTCGGTGATAACTTCTGAATGGCATATGAAAGGGAGTTAGTTTTTGACAAAAATGACAAAAATGATAAAAATGACATCTCACCCACAAAGACACCGAAAGCGGGGCACCGCCATTCTTTGAATTTGCGTGTTATATGTAAAATATTTAAAAATCTAAGAATCAGCTTAAAATGCTTTTTTTTTCTTTTTGGATTTTTTTTTTTTTGGAAGGGGGTCCTTTGGATGAGACCTTCAAAACCGAGGCCCCGTGTCGGCGGCAGGCGTTGGCACGATAAAGATCCCTCACTGCTCAATGGCCCTGAGTGCCGAGTAAAGGTCAAAATTTGAAGCCCTTCACCGGCATACGGTGACGTCTCCATATGAGTGAAAAATTCTCGAGAGGGACGTTAAACAATATACAATCAATCAATCAATCAATCTTTTTTGAAGGCCTGATTCCCTTCACAGTAAATTCTCCCATTTTTTGTATGTTTTGTTTTTTCGATTTTAAAGTCTTTTATTGAATTAACTTGGTTGAGATTAATATAAATTGTACATGATAAAATTATCATATTTTAAACTTTTGTATTTATCTGCCCCAATACATTCAAAATTACCAAACAAAAAAAAAATAAGGGAAATAATAAGAAAACAAACTACAATAAAACACGCTTATAATGAATTGATGCTTATAGACAAGTGATTTTCATTCCCCGTGGGTTTTTTAAAAATATATTGTAACGTTTATGGATATATAACGAACTACATGTACGTTTGTAACGAAGCAAAATCTCTCGTCCCTTGCACTTCATTATAAGCGTGTTTACGTATTCGCCCAAATCGCCCGCGCCACGCAGTTTTGGAGTGTCTTGCTCTAGAGTCGCAAAGCAAGAAGTTGATCCTAACATTGCGGATTCTAATCTTACTGTTTGACGTGGAGAAGTTAGTTTTTTTTTCGGATGAGACCGTATAAACCGACGTCCTGTATCGCAGTAAGTGCTGGCAAGAAAAAAAGATACCTCACTGCTCAATGGCTGTAAGTGCCGAGGATAGGACAAAATTTGGAGCTCTCCATAGGCAAGTGTTGGCGTCTTCACATGAGTGCAAAATTCTCTAATGGGACTTAAAACGACATAAAAAGCAACAGACGTATGATTCTATTTCTTTTTTTTTTTAGGAAACCCTGATGCAAACTCATTTAAAGATGGGTCTTTCTTTAAATTTCACTATCTGTTTAATGCGATACTTACAGTTATTTTGTCTACATGTAATATCTAATGATTTCCTCTCAGTACTTGTTCCATGCATTCATAAAAGTAGTATATCCTTTACTTTAAGATGAACTGTGAAAAGATAATTATATATACTGGCTCAAAAAACGCTTTAAATGTAAACCATCACTTTCGGGATTCTCTTGCATATATACACGGAGGATGCTGACAAGGAACAGTCAGTCAACGTTTATTTAAAATTCTACTACGATTATTTATAGCTACTTCAAAGAAAAGCCGCAGATATTATTCTCCAATAAATCACGAACGTCATCAAAAAATTATCAGATCAGAAACACGTATAAAACCTGTGCAGCTAAAATGTACATTTGACTTTAGAATGAAATACGTATTTAAAACACATTGATGTGTCGTCTTTTGCAAATTAAACATTGTATATTGCAGAAAGTAGCTGATGAATGTAGGTTTCTAAAGCCAAAGCGGGGCTGTTTCCCGAACCTCCCTCCGCCTTATATAAACTCCGTGATCTTGGTAATTAAGTGATAAAATAAGAAACTGATTTTATATTGTTATTGTATATTCAAAAAGATTAATCTTTTTAAGCTACAAACAATAAAAGGTAATTTTAATGCAGCTAAAGCTCAAATTGTTTGCACTCTATTCACATGTAAACAAACAAATTTACACTCTGCTGTTAAATGGAACAGCGTTAACGCAGCATGGTGACCTAATTCGTTTCTCTATAGAGAAACGATCAGTCGTATTTTAGGGCTGCTAGTACATGTAGCAGAATAGAAATAAAGTCCTTGTTTTCGTGAATGATGCAGAATAACCTCCGCTTTTATCTTTCGAACAACATGTTGACCTCGGAAGATTCTGAAAGCCTCAAGCTTTATTTCTTTCAAAAAAAGATGACGACGACACGAGATGTTTAGAGACAAAGGTCTTTTCATTTAAGAGGTGTAAATATCTTTTCATACCTCGAAAACAACGAAAATTGAACTCCGAAGAAAATTTGTGATTCCACAGTAATTTATCTCAATCAAAAGAATGACGACGACACAAGATGTTTTGAAATGAACACAAGGTCTTTTCATTTAAGACTGTGACAAAGCTTTTATGCTTTTTAGATACGAGTAATTTTACGAAAATGATCATGATTTGAACAATTTCTTAACATTTCATTGTACGTGTAGAGGTGTGTTCTTGTTTATCTCCCTAAGAGACTTATGCAAAAGAATTCCACTTAAAGTAGCATACAAAAAATAGCTTGACTTTTAAGTCTATTTTCTCTCTTTCATTTTAGAAAACAAGTTTGCACTGTTTTAAGACAGAAAGGTGAAGAACTCTGATGTGTTAAATAAACCCTCAGATAAACAATAAGAAACATAACTAGGGTTAAAACATGGATCTTTGGAAACACAAGTGATTGGATCAGGCCTAAAATGAGGCATTTTGAGGCCTTTTTCTGTTTAATACCTAGACATATACCATGTTAATGACGTCATATTTCCAGACTGGTCCTCCTTCATGCCATATTCTTTCATGAATTATCACATCCAACTCATAATTAAATCAAATTCTTAACTTTTTAAAAACTTTTAAAAATTTTAAGGACACAATAGGACACAAACTGTACCTCCATCTTTCATGCCAATATTTATCAATAAAGCCAGCTTTGACCTTGAAAGAGAATGAAGAAAAATTTTATCATGAAAGTAAGTACTTTTGTACCTATCATCTGAGGTGGTCAGTCATGAATGGCGCCACCTGCGGAGCTGGACAACCTTATCGGTGATCCCTGAGTGATTCTTCAATGCTCGTATGATCGTGATGAGAACTTTCCCAGATGTACATATTTGATATTTAAACTCCGAAGTTATCGGAATTTTTGTAGATTCGTCTCATATCTCAGGATTTACAGTAATGTAAGTTTAGTTTCATGTACGCTTAAAGATATAGTGCAACAATTTCACGGATGATGGGTACTGGATAAACTTAGTTTGATTAATAATTTAACCATTTTAAAAAAGGATAAAGGTTTCTGGAAAAAAAAAGAATTCATAAATGTATTTTCAAAACAATTGATATATCTTCAAACAAACTTCATGTAACCCCCGATAAAAATCTCTTACCTAGCATTCCACAGGTTCGAACAGCTATGTTTGTCTCAAACGTTTAGTATCACAGCATATACATGGATATAATATAACCTTCAGAAGGATTTCATATACACGAATTTACAAGTTGAAGGATAAGCAACAAAGACAAAGTGTTGCAAAGTACAGAAAATATGTTATTCGTGAAGATATTCGACTGTTCTTTAGAACAGTAAGGACAGTTTTTGTCCTCTTGTTGAGGAAGCAGACGTTGATGATCTGAGGAGTGCATTAAAAATGCTGAAATGACTCTAAAAACACTTTAAATACTTCTGTAAATCGGGATAAAGCCGAAGTACAGAATCTTCTACGTGTTGCCATGGAACAGAGGAAACGACTTGCTGCTCAAGTTTTTCAAAGTGAGCACATCTTGAATATATTAGATGCTGCTTTTTGTGGGGCTTTTTAGTGATCTCCTTCGTTGTAACCATGGGAGTCAAACAATCCCTCGCTTCCTGAAATGCACTTAACGTACATCCAGCTTTGCAAAGAAGCTTTGCTTGATATGGGTGCTCTTATAAAGATTTTATCAGTCATGTTTGAATAGCACTATTTATAACATGGAGATTACTAGAAATTTATTAGATTGCTTTTGTTTTTACAGAAAGATGAAGGTTGCTTTCGTTTTACTGTTGTGCTTAGCGGCTGGTAGTCAGGCCAGCTTTTTAGATGATTTGAAGAATGCTTTCTCAAACGTTGGCTCCGCCCTAACAACCACAGTCCACGCTGTTGGAGATCAAGCCAAAGTAGTTGGACAGAACCTTCTCTCTGCAGCAAAAGAACAAGGATCACAGCTGGCCTCACAAGCTCTTCAAAGTGAGCATTTAAAAATAATTCTTGTCTTTGCTGTAATTTCATTGAGCACAGAATATCATAGAATATTTCTCTCACCATTGAAAAGGTTTTCTACAGATAATTATCAAAAATTAAAAAAAAAGATTATTTCAGTTTTTTTAGGTTTGGAGGTAATTTATTTATACAAAACAATAAAAATACAAATTTTCAGTTTTGCATTTCTATAGTCAAGAACATATGATTAATCTTTTTTTTTTTTTGATGCTGTAAAATTAATGCCAAAAGAGTTGAATATCATTTATCCAATTTGATAAAGAATCATGAATCCTAATATTTTATTTTCCATTCTTTGAAATTCCATAAACTTTTCACTATCAACTGTCCCTAAAAAGACCTTTTGATAAATCCAATGTTTTGTAAAATTAAAAAAAAATTTGAATTACCAATATTGATTCGCAAAGAATTATACATTCACTGCCTTCATCATTACATAATTTTATGTGAGAGAGAGAATGAGAGAGAGAGAGAGAGATTGTATTTCCTCTCTGATTTCTTTTACTTCAAAATATCTTCAAAAACACATGGGGAAAATAACTAAAACTTAAGTCATTAAGTCATTCAATAACTACTTGTTATTTGTTTTAAAAAGTAACTGGACCTTAAAATTCTTATTACCTGTCATTGAAGGTTTTAAAAATAATGCATTTAGCAACACTGTAGCCCACTGATCTATATCGCTTGTAAAACAAAACATATTTCAACTAGATAAACACCTTGTTTGGTTTTTCCTTTTAGTTGTTTTTCTAATATACACATCGAACACAATGACGATCTGAAATGGGATTATACATTTTTATTTTTAAATGAAGGAAGCTATTATTCAAAATATTCAGAAACTGTGTAATGTGTAAAATGTAACAAATGAAATTTTGTAACATTTCTAAAATTAAAGGTTTGTTGATGGGAACAATGAACGCCCTCAGCAGCAGTGGTACCGACACCTCTGGAACCAAACGCTCCCTGTCGTATGTATTATCAACAATTTATAGCAAATAAGATTTAGTTATACAAATTAACCTTAGTATAAACAAATATGGTACCTCATCAGTAATTCTGCAAAAAAAAGAGATTGTTTCATACATTTCAAGATCAAAGAATAAGTCGATTGATATCAAGTTTTAAGGAATGAAGTTATCATCTGCTTGAACAATAAAAATAAAGAAATTTATAGTTCACCTATTAGAAAAACCAATGACTGTTTCTAGCTCCATGTTTGTATTTCACAGTGAACTTCTCCAGCAGGCCAAACCCTTGACTGACGCCGCTAAACAGCTCGTGCAGCAGAAGATGGACAACATGAACGGAGTTTACACTGAGGCTCTGAACCAAATCAAAGCTCTGGCCTCTCAGCTCACACACATGCCCGCCTCCGAAATTACCCAGAAGGTCGATCAGATCGTTGGTAGGTATTTGGATGTTTAGTACATCTATACAAACATTTATTAACCATTAATTAAAACAATTAATGCAAAAATATAGCCTAATTTATATCGCATTATTTGAATGGCTTGAAACATCATCAAAATTATTTGAGTTTCATTGTTACAGAGAAAGTGAATATAGATATCTTTAGTATTTGATTATTTGAAATCTTGATTAGATCTCCTCCTAATAACGTGTACATTTATGAATTTTGTCGGAAATCAAATGTTTATGTCTTTACATAGCTGCCCATACCGCTGTCAGTGACAAACTCCAATCTGAGCTCGTCTCCGATCTGACCCAGATGTTCGGAAATGTCCTTTCTCTCCACCCTGGAAACAAGAGAAGCACCTTCACTGATGCTCTCAGTTCAGTCGGACAGGGTCTTGCCAGCTTCTTCCAGCCACATGTTCAGGCTCTTCAACAGGTAAACCAACCTGATACAAAACACGTCTTTCTGAATAAATGAAATCCTTGCTCTGAGTTTTGTGGCATTTTTGTTTTATTTTTCAGTTGGTCGGTGGAGTTGGTGAATCTCTGAAGCAAACCGCCAATGCTTTCCAGACCAGCTTGTCTACTGGTGCTCATGGAGATGCTATTTCTCAATCATCAGCTCAAATCGCTCAACATGGACAAAATGCTCTTAGTGCTCTCAAGGATGCCGTAACAGATATCCTCCGTAAGTCTTTATCTATTTGATTAATTCATACATGAAGGGCTCCCGGTGGATATGACTGGCCAACAGGGGATGCTTATCTCTTCGAGTCTCCTGATCCCACTTCTGGAATTTCCAGGGGCCCATGAATTATGTCAATTTCGCATATTTGTATTATCTATGGGGGTTTTTTTGAGATTGCTAACTTTTTCTTACCTTTACTTTCTTTTCATTCAAATAAATCCAAATATATATTTTCACTATTTTAAAATGATGTTTAGTCTGATTGTTCTATTGACTATTTTCAGAACAAACTCTTACCAACATGCAGCCACACATTGCTAACGTTCTTTCAAATGGCGCCCAGGCTCTTCAGGAAACCCTTTCTAACACTAATCCACAGTGAAGTGTAACAAATTGAATATATTTTATTGTACACTTATACGCATTTTTATAAACCATATTTAAAAACAATAAAAGGATGGTGGAAAACAATTTTTAATTTTTTTATCAATATGTACAATTTTGCCATAAATGAATGTGTCTGAAATAGAGGATTACAGGTTGCAAGGTTACGTCTTTCCTAACACAAAAATATGTTACTGACGTCTTTATAACCTTAATTTTGAAACACACTTTTCGCTCGTCATAATTTCTGTACATGTCAATAATCTTTATTGCTATGGTGCAAAGAAGACTCTTATTCTCATTTGAATTTCTTTGTGCGTCGACCTTACTTTCTTGCGTTATTTTACAATTACAAAACCAGAGCGTCAAATTCAAGAGTAAATTATTTTTAAGCTTTTCTGCTCGTCTCTTACTTTTTTCTCCCGTTAAATGTTGAAAAGGGTTGATACCTGATCAAAGACGAAGATTTAACTCCGACACTTTTTTTAACAAATTAGGGGGGGGGGGGAATTGTATAGATAAAAACGTAACAAATAAATTTTACAAATGGAATTTAAAAGATAGATAATTGCCAGGAAGATTGGACGAATATGCAGTCAATTTTCACTGAATGCATCGCGATATACACACTTGGGACCCTAATAGTTGAATTTGTTTCCATGTTTTTGATAATTCTCACTTGCTCCAAGACATGGATTGGTCTGTTAAAAAGGTTAAAAAGTGGTGAAACGTGCCAATCAAAGATATTTGGTGGAAAGTTGACAGTGAGGATTATCAAAAAGGATGGAAATAAAATTTTCATAGATTTGTGAATAAACTAAAATTGATTTCAATACTGTATCGTCATGACAATACTGATAACTCTATTTTGATGAGAGGACATAATCTTTCTTCTTGTGGATCTTTGTGTCTTATAAACATTGATACGTATATTATCAATAAATATGTGAATGAAATTTTTAGGCAACAAACAAGATTATTGGAGATGTTAGTATTTCTTAATAAAATAATTTAAAATTTAATGAGATTGAGCCTAGACTTATTTATATAACTTGTTACATTTTAGTATCGTCAATGATGGGTGCCTTTGGCACTGCCATAATTAAAACATGAAATGAAAAATGGTTTATGCTTTGAAAGAATCGCCATCGTATTGACCATCCTTAATTTCAGTATTTCATCATGGCAATGCAAAGACGTCCATCGTTTACTGTACTTGAATATAATATAACTTTATAAAGATAAATCTAGACCAAATCTCATTGCCATATAACTACTTACGGTGCAGTAAGTCAGGACTGTTTTCTTCCTTTTTTTATCCTTTATGAAATAAAGCACCCTAATCAAAATCCGCTGTGAAGGTATCTGAATGACTTAACACGGTGCCGTTTTATATGCACCTAAGGATACACTATTCTTATCTTTGCGTGATATAATTCAGATGACTTTTGCACACAGTATATATAACAGCAGACTTTTTCCAGTCTTGTTAACAGTAACGTGTCGTTGGATATTAGTCGACGTAAGTATAATATTTTTCCACGTTTTTACTTTATCCTTTTGCTCTATGTGGAAGAAAGCATTTAAAGGTAAACAACCCCGATATGGCCGAACTCTAAGAAAAAGTTTTTTTCTTCCATATGTTGGCGTTCTCACCCGAGAGAGAAAATCATAGAAAATACTTTGTTTTATTTTTTTATAGAAAATATATTGTTTTATTTTTTAAAACATTTTTCTACACTAAAAGCCCATTGTAGATATCAAAATTCTACATGTACATGTATAAGGTTCTTCTTTTACTAATCCTCGGTATAAGAGCATGTAATAAGTACTAGAGACCAAATTACAACCAAACTCCCGACAAACATAAAGGAAGCACTTACATATGCTCACTGCACCATCATACAATAGCTTTTATCAAATTGAATCATTTCATATATAGAAATAAAATGAATACGATTTAGAAAAAATATGATTCAGAATCAGAATCTTGTTTTAAAGACAGACGTTCATACTTGTAGCATATTCATATGAAAGTAATGAGCCTTGAGTTTTGTTATTGTAAAACAAAACTCATCACACAAAATTGTTACTGACGGTAAAAGGAATTTAAAATATTTTTACATGTAACATACTAATGTTTATTTTTTGCTCCAGGTGGTGATGATGTAAAAAAAACATTGTTTCTTCGAGTTTCTTTTTTACTTGCAGTTAAATCATGAAGGTGGCCTGTCTTCTCCTCTTGTGTCTGGCTGCTGGAAGTCAAGCCAATTTTCTTGATGACCTGAAGAATGCCTTTACAAACGTTGGACATGCGCTAACAACTACAGTCCACGCTGTTGGAGATCAAGCCAAAGTAGTTGGACAGAATCTTCTCACTGCGGCGAAAGAACAAGGCACACAGCTGGCCTCACAAGCTCTTCAAAGTTGGTTTCTTTTCACGACTTCCTCGTTTTTTATTTCAGTCTGGTATATTTTTTGCCCTTTATTGTTCATCGTCGCAAACCAAGGCCAAAATATACGATCCTCTTCAACTCTGTAGGAGAGATAATTATATAAGCGGACTGGGGACTGGGGTTCGAGAGGATAATTGTTCGGATTTAACAAATATGGATATATTATTTTCTTCGTCAATAATTTTACCTTATCTTGGACTCCATAAACTATGCACATAAACCGAAGATGCCGAAAGCGAGAGTGATTTTGATTTCATATAACTGTGAGCTTTCATTTTCCAGGTCTGTTGATGGGAACCATGAATGCTCTCAGTACGCCTACCGGAACAGACACAACTGGTACCAAGAGATCTCTGTCGTACGTATCATGTCCTTTCTACCTAGCCTATATATATTAAAAACATATAAGACAAGTATAAGGGAAGAAATATTTTCAGTTGATGCAGAACATATATTTACACCAGAAGATCTCGAGATAAACCTTTACTAGTGGCAAAGCAATATTTTCTTATTTAACAAACGCGGAGCATTCAGATCAACAGTTTTCTCACATTGTCGATACATTTTCCCTACACATACGGTTAAAACCGAGAAATTTAATCAGACAAGTATTAAGAATTGACAAAAAAATAAAAAATGCCAGTACATGTGTGCAATTTTGATCATTTTCAACAGTGAACTTCTTCAGCAGTCCAAGCCTTTGACTGATGCCGCTGAGAAGATCGTTCAGCAGAAGATGGACAAACTGAAGGGAGTCTATACAGAGGCTGTGGACAAACTTAAAAATCTCGCCTCTCAGCTGACCGACCTCCCAGCTCCTGAACTCATTAACAAAGTTGACCAGGTCGTTGGTAAGCAACTGGATTAAGTTTCAAAAATTGTTTTGATGCAAACGATACTAAGCAATGTGTGATTAGATTGTTTGCAAGTTTATCATTAAAAACTGTTTTAGTTGCCCACCACGTTGTTGCTGATAATATCCAAACCGAACTCGTCACTGAACTGACCGCACTTTTCGGAAAGGTCCTAGCTTTACACCCAGGACACAAGAGAAGCACCTTCACGGATGCTCTTGCTACAGTTGGACAAGGCCTTGCCAGCTTCTTCCAGCCCCATGTTCAAGCTGTTCAGCAGGTTCTTTTGATAAACTTAATACTAAGAACATGGATATAATATTAAATACAACGTTCAGAGCATATCAAATATCAAAAATGCAATATCAAAAATGTTGCCATGTATGTTTTTATAGATGGTGAGTGGTGTAGGTGAATCTCTAAAGCAGACAGCCACTGCATTCCACACAAGTTTGACCACTGGCGCTCACGGAGATGCTGTCCACCAGTCTGTATCAGCTCTGGCACAACATGGACAAAACGCTCTCTCTGCTCTTAAAGACGCTGTTTCAGACATCCTCCGTAAATTTTACTTTACATTAAACCAAACTGATTCACAACAAAGTCAGAGAAATATAAATGTTGTTATTAAACATCTTAAAAAAGGAAAGGCGTTAGTTAATTTATTGTTCTCAATATTTCAGAACAAACTTTGACCAACATGCAGCCACACCTTGTTAACCTCCTCAATCACGGTTCTCAGGCTCTTCAAGAAACCCTCGCCAAACAAAACACAGGCACACCATCCGAGTAGATTACATATATAGACTGTAGAAAATAAAATTGTATAATGAAATGTGCCTTCTTTTCTCTTTTTTTCTTTCTATCAGACGTCAAATCGTTCGGAATGTGTGTTGTTTCAAAATTCCATAAACTGTATCCATAGAAACTATACCATTGCGAAAATAGGTCCAAAAGAATACATAGATTGTGATTGTACGAATACTCAATTTTGCTTTAGGGGAAAAAGAACACTTTAAAAATGGATATTTTCACATGGTATGAAAAGCATACATAAATGTGACGTTACGTATCGGGAATGGTTTTCTTCGCAATATATATAATTGAAAGTGCATGAGATCGCTCGAGTATGTGGTAACTTCTGATTGGACAGTATTTAAAAGGTCAAACTTTTATATCCTTCTAGATGTCCCTGTACAAATGAAAAGATATCAAGGTTGTTTTTCATGGATACGAGGAAAAAAGCGATGTTAGGTCATGTGAGAACAAAATACTCAAACATTGAATAAAGACTTTCAGTCTTAATCAATTTTTAGACTAAGGTTTATATAATTCAAAAACTTTTAGTATTGGAAATGTTCAGTGAAAGGCTGAAAACAATTTAGACGCCGTAATAGGATCATGATAATTATTCAAAACGAAAATTCTGATGAATGAAATAACCTAGAAAGGTTTTCAAAGGAATTCAATTTTATCTCTCAATATACCAGTGTGGACATACGTGTATTTTGTTCTTTTTTTTTCTTTTAAAGTGTAACATATTATAAGTTCATTTTGCTTATGTGGACTTTGCTTCTATAGCACAAGAAATTTGGATTCTAGACTTAAACTGATACCCAGTGCTTTACAGTGTCTTTTTATCTTTAAGATTGAAATGGCCTCATCCAAAATTTCCGAGCAAGGAATTGAAATATAGAATGACGTAACATGGTGCCATTTTATGCACCTTAACATACTTTTCTTATCTTTGCGTGATAGTATTCAAGAGACTATTGCAAACAGTATATAACAGCAGATCTTTGTTAGTCTTTCTAACAGTTACGTGGATTACAGTCTATGTAAGTACACCAAAACACAGTTTAACCATGCTAAATTTATTAGATATACTGGATTTCATTAGTGTGGTTAATAGAATGTTGTTTTATAATACAACAGCTTCATATAGTAATCATATGAAGTTTGCTTCGAGATGAGTCAGCTTGAAGTGTTGTTTCTGAGGAAAATTCAAAAAAATAATAAAAACAAAATAATTAATTTATCGGGCTTTATCTAATAATCTAGAGTCATTCTTTTTCTTCTTTTTAGGACTTTATAAAACTTTATAAAATTGCTCTTTTTTGCTTTACTTTCTTTTAATCTTATTTAGCTTGTATTATTTCCATATTAGATCATTAACTTGCATAATAATTAAGACAAAAGAAATTTGTACATTGTTAAATCTTGCTCGCCAATACGAGATGTCTGGTTTTCTGTTTTTGGTAATTTTCTGATTAAGGAAATTATTTATTATAGATATCAATGCCAAAAATATATATTTCTCTCTATCAATATACCTTTGACATTGATTTTTGCCAAGTATTAAAAATGTCATTAACCCTCTTGTTCGCTCATAGATACATGTTTCTTTACACTAATGTTTTAATCTTATTTTGACTGAAATGAACATATTTTCGGCAGGCATTGCAATCAACACTTTCATTTGATAAAAACGGGTGAACTCTCTATTCCAACAGGTGTTGAATCTGCTTCACTTTGAATACCGACTTTTTTAAATTCACAATTTATAACTTGCTTTAGTGGCTTATCTTACGTTATTCGATACTCTGTCTATTTCAGACCAAAAGTCATTTCTTGCTTAGTGAAATGAACAAAATTAAGGAGTTAAATTGTAAACATTCGTCGATAAAAGATCTTCTGTTGAATGCTTATATCTTATCTACGTGCAGTTAAATCATGAAGGTGGCCTGTCTTCTCCTTTTGTGTCTGGCTGCTGGAAGTCAAGCCAATTTTCTTGATGACCTGAAGAATGCCTTTACAAACGTTGGACATGCGCTAACAACTACAGTCCACGCTGTTGGAGATCAAGCCAAAGTAGTTGGACAGAATCTTCTAAATACAGCTGCCGAGCAAGGAAAACAGCTCGCCTCTCAAGCTCTTCAGAGTAAGTATCTTCCACAAACTGCTCCTTTTACATTAGTTTGGTCTGATAACTAACATTCTTCGTATCAAAAATGGAACATGGAAAACTTGCAAGAAAATACAAGAAGTACTTACTCCCCAATGGCACCTGATCCAAGCTCTGATTGTTTTGTTTTTTTTATATCCCTGTGTTTACTGTGCTCCAAATTTGTCTTGTGTCAATGAACGCTTGAGCTTGATTTATCTTCCTTTTCTTCATATAACATAAAATGAACTAAATCATGTCAAACGTTTATCAAAAAAAAAGAAAAAAAAACAGAAAAAAGAAAGAATCCACTTTTAGCATAATCAAATTCTCTGAACACAAAGGACATTCCCTGAAAGCAAGTATGCAAATAAAAAAAAGAAAATACGTGTTTTCATTGTCCAGGTCTGTTGATGGGAACCATGAATGCCCTCAGTACGCCTACCGGAACAGACACAACTGGTACCAAAAGATCTCTGTCGTACGTAGCATGTATCTAACAAATTATTATTATCATAATTATGAAAAGGAAATTCTTTAGTATTATCAAAATGTGAATGAATATCCAGTTTGTCATCAACACAGCTTTATCCAAATACATGTATCAATACAGGAAAACAAATGGTTAAGATCGCTACGCAGCAATATCACTGTATTCCATTTAGTGTATCTAGTTTTCCAGAAATTCATTCACATTGTGAAGCATTAGTCAATACTTGGAAACGAAACATAACATGTTTTGATAACCTGAAGAATCGGTTACTGTTATCCATGTGTTGACGTTTATCAGTACTGCAATATGTATTTATCAATCTTTCTCCTGACAGTGAACTCCTTCAGCAATCTAAGCCTTTGACTGATGCCGCTGAGAAGATCGTGCAGGAGAAGATGGACAAAATGAAGGGTGCCTACACAGAGGCTGTAGACAAGCTTAAAAATCTCGCCTCTCAGCTCACCGTTCTCCCTACATCTGAACTTGTCCGCAAAGTAGACCAGGTCGTAGGTCAGTATTTAAATTCAATTCATCAAAATCTGTTGCACTAGCTGTCAAGCGGTTTCCAAGAGGTCTGAGAATATCGTACGGTTTGACTGAGTTTCAAATGTTGTTTCTGATCTGGTATATACACATGTGCAAAACTTTCTTTAGCTGCCCACCACATTGTTGCTGATGATATCCAAACCGAACTCGTCTCTGAACTTACTGGACTCTTCGGAAAGGTCCTAGCTTTACACCCAGGAAACAAGAGAAGCACCTTCACAGACGCTCTGGCTACTGTTGGACAAGGTCTTGCTAACTTCTTCCAGCCCCATGTCCAAGCTGTCCAACAGGTAGCTATTAAAACTTCCAACATGTTAATCTGTTTATCCTGTGTCTCATTCCAAGAGAACCTTTTGCAGTTTCTATTTGCAATGTTTTTCTAGATGGTCAGTGGAGTTGGTGATACCTTGAAGCAGACAGCCACTTCTTTCCACACAAGTTTGACAACAGGTGCTCACGGAGATGCTGTTCACCAGTCTGTATCAGCTCTGGCACAACACGGACAAAACGCTCTCTCTGCTCTAAAGGACGCCGTCTCCGATATCCTCCGTAAGTTCAAACCAAATTCATAATACTGATTCCATAACTGCAAATTTTTACTCTCACTTTTTCTCAATAAACATTTTATTGCAGAACAAACTCTGACCAACATGCAGCCACATATTGTTAACCTTCTCAATCATGGCGCCCAAGCTCTTCAGGAAACCCTTGCCAAACAAAACACAGGCACAACATCCGAGTAGATTATAGGGGACTATATATTTCATGTATTAAGGGTCTAGAGTAATAAATTATTGATGTAAATAGATTTAAATTTATTTTACAATACACAAGTTTTCTTTTTTTGTCTTTAAAAAACTATATGCATTGTGCTTGTGAATTCAATGCTTTATACATATTCTTGTCTTCCAATATTTTTCTCACTCTCAATCTCCCTGTTTAAAAATAGCAATTTCTAAAATCTAATCAACACCTTTTAAGTAAAACAATTTACTTACTAGTGCCACTCGTTAAACAAGAATAGATATGGGTTACCCCATATCCAAAGATATTCGACTTTTAGATTTGATATGTTTAACAGTGTTTATAATGACGTTAATTAAAAAAAACTGCACTGTCTAATTATGGAACTGGTGTAAATTTCGTGAGTCCATAGCATTACGGTCACCCAGTCTCCTAACAAACAGTACACATAGGCCTACATGTACCTGTGTCCGCAAGACCAACATTAGCCTTGGTCTACACACGTGTGATGGAGCTGTCAAACGCATCCAGCGAGCTCGGAGAAACACGTTTTGTTTTGCCGAGAAGTTACGATGGCAGACAAAACTTTTCTTTTCTTAATTAGATCATATGAATACGAATTCTGATTAATAAAAATTATACAATCCCTGTTGAACTATATATAGTTTGTTCTAACATTTGCATCTGCAACAACATGAACAACTTGTGTTTAAAATGGCCGGGTTAGGAGAATTAGGACCGGGTCGGAAAATTCTAAACTGAAAACCTTTTTTGTTTTGAAAATTACTGAAATATACTAATGTATTCGTCGCAGAAATTACTTACATTATTCAAGTTCTATATAAAATGGCATGCTGAACTTCAACACGAACCCGAATCTCCGACCCAGTTCTCGTTTTGCTACACATACCCTACAGTTTACAAAGTGTACACACGAGCAGAATCCGGCCAGGGATTGAAAATTCCGTCATTTAATAATACACACACACAGAATGATTAATTTTTTCTTTAAGAAGAAATTGTATGATAATTAACGGACTATAAACATGTACTTAATACAATTGTTGATATAGTATTATCAATTCATCGGTGAAAAGATATGAATCGAAGAATGACCTAAATATTCTCTGTTATCAAACATGTAAAAAAAAAAAGGCTGAGGAGGGAGCGAGCGTAGGAATATTGATATTTTTTATTTGCATTTCGGGGGGAAAGTGACTTTCTAATAATATTTTGACGTTATTTTTGATTTCTTTAACGTATGACATACACAACTTTACTCATCATGAACAATAATGTTGTATCTACTTATCATGATGGAACTATTTTGGTCGGACCAATTTGTGTGAGCTGCCGCTGACTACAGTAATATATCTTGCATTAATAGTATGCACTGATCGAATATATTAAAAAAAAACTTGTCGCTTTCGAAATTCAAAATGTGGAAAACATAATGGTTTTTTTGAGCATAGAAAGGGAAACATTATTTGAACTTTATAAATAAAACAAAAAGTTAAATGATTTTCTTTATAAATTCCTAAACTTAACATTAATACAAGGAATTGTCAAATATTGCATGTATTCACTGTCCTTGTGAGATAGATAAGAGGTCGACCGTCTCTATTTTAAGCCATCGTTGGAACACGTTTGTATAAGAGATAAAGCAGGAGAATTTCAATAAACGGAATAATATTTGCCAATCCCAGCCAACTCTTACGTTTTATCAATAACAATGAATTTTTCGGTGTATCTTGTATATTTAGATAAACAGATGCGGACATAGTCATTCCTGAAGAGATTCACCCAATTTTAATTAAAATTATTTAATGATAATGTATTTCGTAAGTTGTAATTTTGTGTGCAAATTACATGTATTTTTTGAGAAACAAAAGATAATTATGTTTTTAAAAAATTGTCAAGGACATATTTTTTAAAAAAATGCCTAATAATTGTTAACTTTAAATTAACTTGATTTATGAAAATGTACAAGTCTCCTATGAAACTAATACGAGGGGTGATCAAAAAGTTCGCAAACTATCTCTATATCTACAAAACCACAATTCAGATTAAAATGAAATTCAGTACACACATAGCCATACACAAGGTCTATAAATAGCATATGCTGAATAAAGTTTCTCTCCTTGTTTGTGACGTCACAATGTGAAAATGACGTCACTATTTAGGACACTTGTGACGAAAAATGGTTGTCTCAGTCGAACTCGTTCAACAAACGACTGTACAATTTATTGTAATATCTTAGAAATCCCTCTACAGTATCATATAATAATTTGTACACAGTTTATTGAGATAAATGAGTTCCTATAAATTCAATTAATGATTGGATTAATCGTTTTAGTGAAGGAATGCTGATGGTTAAAAATGATACTTGTCATCTTGCCCAGTGAAAGCAAGTTTGAAAAGATATGTATTTTTAATTAAGCAATTTGCTATCAAAGACCTCCAATTAGCACTTTGAAAAATAGTTGAATATTTGAACAATGATATAAGTATTAAATACCTAAGATATCGTTTACTTTAGATTTTAAACATATCAGATATGATAAAAAAGATGCACCCATTCTCTATCCACCTTGAATAAAGGTCTCTCCTGAGACAGAAGATTTGTATTTTAATGGTCCCCATGCTTATTTTTGGAAAGGATGTTATTATCCACCCATTCTTTTACCGAGATATGACCATTTCTGACAAATTAACTGTTCTTGTCATAAAAATTAACTCACACGGTAAGAAATATAAAACTCGGAAAAATCTTTTAACTTTTGTGACCGCCAATATCACGTGATTCGCGCATGCGCAGAACGATGGTTGATGTGCATTAAAATCGGGGAGGATTAATTTAAAATATAATCAACATTAAAACCAAATATTGTTTCTTGTATGGAAGTTATTCAATTAGTTTACGAACTTTTTGATCACCCCTCGTAATTTTAGGCATACATGTACATGTATTATCAAACTCCATATTTTACATTCACGTAATATACTTCCACTACATTCAAAATTTAAACAATTTGATTCATTACGATGTCGTTCAATGTCCAGATACAAAACTATTTAAATATTCGGACGAATTTCTTCTAAACAATTATCCGATTCGTAAGATTCATCCAAAAAAATTTCGAATTCTTTCGAAAGGAACTAACTTGTCAGAAGGAATATCTCATTCGCGTGAGCGAAGAACTCATTCATGCAACCTCCCAATTATACTCTCCAAAAATAAAGCCCGCATGCAAAATATCTTTAATAGTGAATATTTTAGATGCTTAATAAACTAAAGATTACAATTTGAATAGGAAAGGTTAAGCACACGTGACTTAAAGTTAATCAATTGATCGCCAGATGTCGCTCGTTCGATGAGCGGTACACACGATGCTGAAACCAACCAAAAGGAAATACAGCTACGTATTATACATGGTCAATACCCCACATAAACACAAAACAAATCAGGTATTCGTCACTAAAACACTAAAGTACACGTCAGTTTTGCAGAAATATGAAGTTATTTGAGTTATGGATAGTAGTAGGTAGTCTTCATTTCACCATTTCCAAACCAACAAAAGGTAAGTATATACATGTATATTGTAAATGTTACATACACGTACAATGTATTAGATTTTCTTGAAATTATTAAAGATCAACCTTTCTTAATAAATTATAATAAGTAGTTTATTAACAAGAACAGTCACCCGTTATAATATATATATTCGTTTTAAAGGGTCATGGACACAGTTTCAACTGGATTAAAACAAGTTTTAATTTTTACAATGTCTACCTAACATGCCTAAGGCATCATCTAATGTTTAGCAAAAAATTGAACATCATTAAATTTTGTTATCTAAAGAGATACAGAGCTTAAAGTTCTTCATAATGTAAACAAGGCTCGTGCCTTGTTTTTGTTTACATATAGAAAATATATTTATAACAAAATGAAAGTCAGCACATCAATACAAACTGTCGAATTGTATTTAAAATTAACTTCTTTATTGAAAGTATCTACTTTGAACGAACATATTTTAGTACATTAATCTATGTAAACAAAAACATGACATGGACCTTGTTTACATAACGAAGGTTTGGAGCTCTAAATCTGTCTTGTATCTCAACAACTGACGTTCAATTTATTATGATCATTAAAAAGACCCTAGTTAAATATTTGTAAAAATGGAAATATAAATTTTGAAATTTTAGCTGAAACTGTGACCATGCCCCTTTAAGGCAATGTCTTATTCTTGTGTTCTAAATGTTTATCTTCACTTGGAAACGGATTTAGAAAAGTTTGCAAAATAAGAACAGATAAGGGTTCATAACAACGTCGAGGATTTACAAAATAAGATTGATTTTTTCTCCATTTGTGAAAGGTGCGTTAAGTGAATGATTTTTTCTCCATTTGTGAAAGGTGCGTTAAGTGAACATGTCAATGTAAATATTCCAAACACACTATACTTAGACCTCTATACATGTATTACTTTGTTCTTCTCCTCTTCTTGCCATTTCTATTGAAATTGAATAATGTGACAAAACTGGTGTTTTAGAGAAGGCCGGGCCTTGCGCAAACGCAGAAGATCCTATGGCATGTCTTCACGGGATGTTAATGCACGGTGATGACCACCAGGGGGACACACACAAAGCTGAGGACCAATACCTCCGCTTCCAGCCAGTACTAAAAACCGGAAGTCCCGAAAAAGCGGGTCCCCAGGATGCTGAGCAGACGTTTCATGCGTCCATGATGCATAATGGTGAAGACCCTGCGCATGCTCATCAAGCAGGTATTGCAAAACCACAGATAAAAGGGAAGTTAGGACCGCAAGATGCAGAGGCTGCTCTTCATGGAGTGATGATGCATGGGGACGATCAGCAAGGACACAACCATGCTAGCGAACACAAGAATTCTAAAACGACCACAAGATCAGAGGGACCAAAAAGCGGCTCCTTTGGACGCTGAACATTTAATGCATGGGGTTCTAATGCACGGGGATTCAAACGTTGAAAATCATCATGTACACGACAATCCAAATAATAAACAGGCAAAAGAAGTCCCTGGGCCCGTTGATCTTGAACAAAAAATGCATAAGATGATGCATAAGGATGGCAATGTACACCATGAAGAGAAAAACGAGGATACGAAGAAAACAATACCTGGTCCACATGACCAAGAGGACATCATTCACAGACTGATGCACAATGGTGAAAACCTCATTCACGAGATTCTCGGCGAAAATAAACCATTCAAATTCAACATCGCTGAGATTATGAAACTAGGAATAGATCCGGACATTCTGAAATCGGTAGGATTGGACAAAATCAAAAAGGAGGATGAAGCAGATTATCGGAATTGGCGGGAAGAACAAAAAACAGACGATTCTCTGGGCGAGACGATTGCTTACATATCTGACTCGATTGTGTCCGACATTGAACTCATGAAACGACGGTATATGAACCTTGGAGAAGAAGCTGAGAGAGAAATACAGCAATTTGCAGATAACAGGAACATCGAGATCTCCCCAGAAGAGTTACTAGATAACCTCAAGTTGGAGGATAGCGCTGGAGATCACGTGGGCGATGACATTCCACATGACCTTGAACTCATTGGCAGTACCGAACCAATTAATGCCCGCCATAAAGTATTTATAGACAAACGGAAGTGATGTCATGATAACGCTTCAAGTGTATCACCTAAAGAGTGGCAGTTTTTCATGTGGATATTATTAACGAGTTTATTGATTCATTGAAGATAAAAAAAAAACAAAAATATACATGGATATTAATATTTATTTATAAAATCATTTATATTTAATTACAATCCCATTCAAAGTATTTAAGATTTTTCAGAATTTTCAAAGTAACAATTAAATTTACTGTACATGCTATGGATGACAAACTACAATAAAAGAATAAGACACTTGTACAAATGTCAAAGTAATTTCTAATGGCCAATATCAAATTCTATTTATGTCTTGCAAATAAATTACAGCACTTATACTACGGGTTAATAAGTTATTTCATATATACATATAACACATTAATAAAAGTGCAAAAATAAAATTACAACAATTAATCTCTTTTAAACACAACCAAGTTTTACAATTCTAAAAATTTTTTAATAGGACGGCAAGTCAAAAAATATATATCTAAGAATTGAATATTATGATCAAAACTTGTCATTTCTTAGCTCTGAAAAATGACACATATAAAATTTCACCTATTGTCAACAATGATAAAGCAATTTTTTTCATACTTGAAAAAACATAGCTGTAAGTTGATGAATTCATGGAATTCATTTTTATAGGGTTTTTTTCTAAATCAGAACATTTTTCACTTCTGTTTGCTTATCATACATGGTTTAAGTTTTCAAAAAAAAAAAAAACAAAAAAAAAACATTTCCAATAACGATCTACTTTGTATACCTAAGGGATAAAAAAATATAGTCATGCATGACTACTTAAAATTCTGTACATACTTTAAAAAATTGAAAAAAAAAAAAAACTTGCTGGAGCACATTTTTGATGTCTGGACGGATCAGTTTATGCACTTCAGTGTAAGGGAAAAAATCTCATGGAATTATTAATATATTTCACCTTTTACAGTCATGTTTTGCAACAAAATTACATCAGGCACTTTCATTAAATCAAGTAAGTTCATCAGTTTATCAACAGTCTCTATATCAATAAATAAATTCATAAAACTGTATCTAAAAAAATGCATGAACATTCAATCTTTTCAGGTTAAAAAAAAAAGTTTTAAAAGTGTAAAGATATGAATGCAATTGGAGGGAATTGAAATGAATCTCAAAACAGTTAAGTATTTTGCATAAAATATATGATATGTACAGTAGATCAGATTAGATCAAATAAATAAACTTCACATTTTGCAAATACTTTGAACTAATTTACTACAGTATTTAGCCAGAGTGATTGAAAATGAGTTACTACATTGGCAAAAATCTAACATCAAAAGTATTGTAGCAAACCTATAGCTCATTTAATATTATTTAGTACCATATTTCCAGACTAAGTTGGAATGAGCACCAAACCAGTTGCATGTACATTCGTTCCTTGAGATGGATAACCATCCATTATCCATCTTATGGACTGTTTCAATATCAGCCAGTAGTTTGTTTCAGTAGTAAACAAGAACGCTATTAAATGTTGTCAAGATCCAGTTCCTCATCTGAGCTGACGTCCGTGACGCTGACAAAGGATCCCCTGGATGCCCGACCCCCCTGTGTCCCTGCTGCTGGGACCGTACTGGCTCCTGTGATAAAGGATACGAATACATAATTATTTTTCTTTCAATAATACAGTCAAGTCATTTTAAATGATTTTTCATTGTGAATTATACTCAATATTCTAAGTTCAAATTTTCTGAAAGCAACTTTAAGATACTCTTTCTATCATATTGAAATTTCTTATGATTGCCTGCTTTGATAACTTGTATGTTAAAAAATGAGTAAATGAGCAGAAAGTCGAGAAATAAAATGTTACCTTTAGAAGATGACCCCCAGACACTAGTGCCGTACGTATTAGTGGTGTCGGAAGCGTGGCTACCTCTGACTTGAACTGTAGCCTTCCTGTTAATCAAAAAAGGATGCATGAGAAATTACAAGTACATGTATACAGCCCTAATCATAAATATGTGTACTCCAACAAACAAAATATCTATGCATAGTACAGTATTTGAATGCCAACAAGGACTGAGACATTGACACGTACTTTGGAGCTGTGGCAGCAGGGGCCTCTTCCTCCACTGGAGAAACATCCCAGTCACTATCAGAGAAGTCATCCTGTCAACACAAAATATTGTAAGAATGTTTAAAATGAAAGACATTTCACAATCTCAAACTACAGTCTGTAGGAATTCTACATGATTAATTTACCAGGACATCTTTTTCTTTCTTGCCTCCCATTGTATCAACTGCCCCTGCCATTTTCTTCTCTTTGCGACCCTGATAAACAACAAAGTGGACATTATCATGCTGACATTTACTTCTGGAAAGATGCATATCTTTTATTGTCTTACTTTCAATACATGCAGGGTTTGAAAACATGGATAAAATCTTTTTTATGAATTCTAAAAAGAAAACTGAGGAAGAGATTTTTCAAGAGAAACGAAAGAAATAACCCTACTCCAACAACTGTTGGTTAAAAAAAAATCAAATGCAAATACTCTCAGATTCCAAAAGTATTTCAACTCTAATCACTGTGCTGCTTTCAAATCATAAATTCTAGACTCTGAGTCTGTATACAAAAACTTACAGCCAGCTGCATTTCAATGGTGCGTGAGAGTTCTGCCACCTTTTGACCCTTGGGTTGTACAACGACAGGTCCACCTCTGGCGGGTGAGGTGGCCAGTCCAGGATTTCTGGCTGGTGAAGACTGGATTCTGATTGGGGTGGGGGCTGTACTGGACTTCCCAGGTAATATCTCCTCCTCTAGGTCACTATAAAGTCATGAAAACAATGAAAACTTGTCAACAAATGTCAGCAACAGTTATGTTTGTTGTATATTCAAAATTTTTCCAAAACACTTAATGTAGGGCATACTCATAGGGAAAATAGCTAAACCGACAATTTTATTTGTATTTAATAAATTGTCGTTAAAGTCAACTGGACTCATTGCAATTTTTATTTGTATTTAATAAAATTGTCATTAAAGTCAGAGAATCACTAAAAATTGACTCAAATTACAGCATTTTAATGACTAATTATAAATAACAAGGAGAACAAATTTTGTACTTGTATGTTTAACTTTCACTTTCAGAAATACATGATTAGGTCATTCTAAAAATCTTTTACTTTCAAGGATATTTTATGTATGAGTTACCTAAAAACAAAGTTTCATTTTCACTGATTTTGATACAATTCTGTGATGTCACTGTACAGAGAAATAACATAATGATGATAACTTTTCATAAATTTTTTTGTGTGTTACAGAGAAATGACATGCACATATTAAAATACTTTCAGATCAACACTAAAAATAATCTTTACCTTATATCTGAGTCCCATTCATCATCATCCTCATCCTGAGCTTTCCCATGTACCTGTACGGGCTGTCTGGCTACTGGTGTGGGCTGTGTCCGGGGGGCAGGGATTCCCCTCCCCCTCCCCGCGGGCCCAGACTTTATCACCCTGACATGTTCAAATGCTGGGGGCTCATCCTCCTCTTCTGTTTCCTCTTCTTCGTCCCCGGACCACTGTGTGCTGGTCCACTCTAGACTAGAACTGCAAGAGATTCAAAAGTGGTGGATCTAATTATTCAAAAATATCCTGGGACTGTATGTAAAAATTAGTTTCTCAGGCAAATACCATTGCTGCATTGAACTGACTTATTAAAAAGGGGAATAACTCTGTCTAAGTATTTTGTGATGAATGAACTTGGTGATGAGTTTCATTATTTATTCAAGTGTCCTTTTTTAAGAATGAAAGACAGAGATTTATACCTAAAAATATTTACATGAACCCAAATACAATATCTTTTTATGATTTGATGAATACCTCTGACATATATGAAGTAACAGGTTTAGCTAAGTTTTGTAAAACTGTTCTTAAAACATTTAGTGCCTGAACTTCCTACGATGTAAACTTTATTTTTATATTTTTTTTTTACATCCATCAGTACTGTCCATATCAAAGATCTTTTTCTTGTTCATTATGTTAACTGTTCACATGTTTACTTGTTCAATTGTTAAATTCTTGTTGTACTAACATACCCCATGTGAGGGCTTTAGTGAAATAAAAAGTTTCAAAAGCAACATTTTTTTAAAAATTCTATTAGAAGGTTTGGAATTGTTATAGGATTATAATATGTACAAGCAGCACATACATATACCATTTTGAAAAAAAATTTATTTTTTATTTTAGAAGTTGTGGTGTCCTCTGAGGAGCTGGCTTTGGTTGCTGCTGG
This sequence comes from Saccostrea cuccullata, assembly GCF_032062105.1. Lineage (NCBI taxonomy): Eukaryota > Metazoa > Mollusca > Bivalvia > Ostreida > Ostreidae > Saccostrea > Saccostrea cuccullata. Next base: position 523,601 of record NW_026938498.1, on the reverse strand, counting down.
GGGGCTGCTGCTCTAGGTGGCTGTGCCTGTGGCTGGGGATGAGAGGCTGAATTTTATCATTTTTGCTGGGCAGCATCTAGAGGTTCCTGAGGCCATCATACTGGTGTTAGTTACAGCACGCGGAGGCATTCCTGCTCTACTGCCTATAACAATAAAAAACTAATGAGAAAAGTAGAAAGTAGGTTTTTCCATAAAAAGATATGTATCAAACAGGAATTATGAAATTTTTCTTCCAGTGACCTTGAACTTCCCCAAATGACCTTGGGTCAAGGTCAAACACACCCTTGCATGGGCATCTTTGTGTGAAATATACCACTTTATCCATAGTTATCATTTATTTTTCACCAGTGACCTTGAAACAAATGACCTTGGGTCAAATCTTACACACCCTGTGGGCAATCTTAGTGTGAAATGAAAACCTACCAAGTTTATCCATAAGAAAGATATGGAGGGGCTGGCTTTTTCTTCGTGACCTTGCTTCTCCAAATGACCTTGGGGGGTCTGCACACCCTGCTCATGGGCAATCTTTGTGTGAAATGCTGTTTATCCATAAGTATGGCTGGGGGAAATTTTTCTTCCAGTGACCTTGAACTTCCTCAAATGACCTGGAAGGTCATGACACACCCTTGGGTCATGGGCTTTGTGTGAAATGAGAACCTACCAAGTTTATCCATAAGAAAGATATGTATCAAACATGAATTATGAAATTTTTCTTCCTGACCTTGTAAATGACCTTGGGTCAAGGTCATGACACACCCTTGGGTCATGGGCAATCTTTGTGTGAAATGAGAACCTACCAAGTTTATCCATAAGAAAGATATGGACCAGACACGAATTATGAAATTTTTCTTCCAGTGACCTTGAACTTCCCCAAATGACCTTGGGTCAAGGTCATGACACACCCTTAGGTCATGAGTCTTAGTGTGGAGTAGTACATTATAATGTTTCTCGTGGAGGCATTCCTCAGACGGACAGCTGGACAGACGGACAGCTACTGCCTATATACAAACTTTGTTTGCGGGGGGTAAAAAAAGTAATGTTGCATTGAAATATATCAAAATTGGTTGTTCTGAACATACTTTATTGACAATATATGTCAATATATTATGTGGGTTAGACACAAGTTATAAAACTTAGTCCTCTGTAAGACATGCAAATACAAGTATTAAACTGCATGTAACACTACAAATCATAAGTCAAAATTTGTTGTACATGTATATTTCAATCAGGATTACTTATACCATCTTTATGCATACCTGATGAGGGAGGGGGTGACCTTTTCTGTTCCCTGAGTCTCTCTCTTGCCAACTGATCAGCATGGGCATTACACTGCTTTCTAAACTCCGTGAAGATGGGGTATTTCTACAAAATAGAATTCATGTGATAAATGTATGTACAGCTGTATAGAACTCAGCATGTCACACTATGAAACTGGTTCTGATAAATCAACCATAATGGAACTGATTTAGAAAGTCAATTTCAAAATTCATTACAGGTCAGGACAACTGTCAAAAACAAATTAAGATGATGTAGCTCAATTTCATGTAATTTATCAAACCCGGGCCTAACCTGCACTGTTGTCTGTCTCCTCTGTTTCAGTAAGGCTAGCTTACTGATCAACAAATCATCAGGGATGCCTCTGGTTTCCTTAAAAAAAATAATCAAAATGTTTTATAATGCCAGTATGTCACAAAGAATCCATAAAAAAACTAAAGGAATCAAGCATTACTTAAACTCAATATATCATAATTAGACTAGTTTAGTTTATATTTTAATTAGCCTTGTTCAGTATTTCATACCGGGGGGATTCCGATTTTATCCAGACTGTCCTGTAACAGGGAGATGAGCTCGTCCCTCATCAGTTTCAGGGTGGGGTTCTTCCTCAGCTCCTCCAGGAACTGTGTGGTCCTCAAGGTTAGTTCTCCACTCCTGAAAGAACTGTCACAAAGGGTGGGATATTAGCAATAGACAGATTAAGAACAGAAGGGGTATGGAATGAAGAATGTTAAAATGTAATGGTTACACTGAGGCTTATCTTGTCCAGTCTTGTACAGCAGTTTTTGGACATGCTTACTAAGGTTTGAATAAGCAATTTTATACTTGGGTATTTAAATTTAGAGTAGAAACACGGAACAAATTTTTTTATCACATTTTTTTTTTCAGTCAAACATGTGTATTTTGTAAGTATGTTATAACATTCCGAATGTCTATGATTTAATTAAAACCTAACTAACACTTGTATCAGTCATTACCAAAAACATTTGAAAACTTTGTGAATTAAATAATCCATCATTAACAACATAATTAGTTGATCAATTAATAAGAATCTTTATTAATCTTCTGAAAGCTATTCTACAATTTGTGAAATCTACACACTCCAGTCCCACGCTAACAACAACTACTTCCTGCCCCTTTTCTCAGACACAATCAATTTCAAATGAGGGTTTACAGAGTTAACTAAGCTTATCATGCCTCATCCTTTGTGAACCCTCACACAACACGACACCCCAATAAGACTGAAAACACCCACCCTCCCATAGTAAGAAACCTCATAGTGGGTGACAACCCATTACTTTCCTCAAACTCTTCCGTTTCTGGTATCTGTCTGGAATTAGTCATAAATATGTTTATAATGTTCAAATGGTTATATAGGCAATTTCAAGTTTTAATTGTGCCAATACAGTACAATATTGAGAGGTGCAATAGCCACTAAACCTAAAAATTTCATTCCCACAAACATCAACCGTGAAAAATAAGTCTTGAAAATACTTAAAATGTTTCCACAAAGATGATTCAATACATGTACTCTGACATTTCAGTCTGTATATGTACTGATGTCTATCCAATGATTACTTGTTCTGTGTATGGTTGACTTATGAGAGAATCATTCATATGACATTGATGTGTTACACATATTTTTTTGCAGTGTGTTCAGAAATACATTTCTACATGTACATGTACCGAAAATGTGAGAAACAAGCATACAAGTGCAACCCCATCAAGAAATGTGGCAATAAAACAACAAATATATAAACTGTTACTTGGAGATAAACAATTACAATTCATAAATCTGGCCATTACATTTATTGTTAAAAATTCTTTATACACGTTAAAATAGTCTTGACTGTGTATAAAACTTACTCCATGGTACTATGCATAGATTCCCGACCAAAGCTCCCAGTGCCTGTTCCTCGTGCTGATTTCAGCTCTGTGAATGTAAACAACATATTAAAGTACAAACATTGAGGTGTCTATAAAGATCAGTGAAATACAAAGTCTAGCATACAGATGAAAATCTGGTACCAAAAAACATGGACATATTTTTTTCCCTACTTCAACTTATATACAGGTAATTGAACTCATCTGGCAAATCATTCTTGAACCTTTTCTTCATAAGAACTGAATTATGTTTTTTTAACACATTATGAATTGGAATTTATAACTTGTTGACCAGATTACTTAAATAAATGCCGTTTATTTGCCCATACCTGTATCTTCATCATCATCATCGCTGGGTTCCATCTGTAACTTGGTGGGGACCTCCACTCCGCTGGGCTGACCACCGCGTGGTGTGGTTCTCTCAGGGGACGCTGCAGCACCCTGTAAAGTGTAAACAATCCCTTACAATATACTGCACTTCACATAATATAGTATATTCATTTAATACAAGAGTTAATACAAAGCATTTGTTTACACAGATCTCAAACATTTCATAAAGATGAAATTCAAGCTTTGATGTTATGTATATTTTCAACACAAAATTAATATTAACACACTCACAGCAAAACAGTACTGAGAAAATCATGGCTAATTGCTAGCAATGTTTTAGTTTCATGAATATCAGGTTTACCTTTGAACATAAAGCATCAAAAATGTATAAATACCATGTACCTAATACCATGTTTCCCAAATCTGAAAGTACTTACGGCATCAGCCAGCATTTCCTCGATTTCATCCTCGACAGGTTTTTGTACGAGCACTTCTTGCCTTGTGCGTGCTGGAGCTGGTTTTCGCTGTGAGGATTAGCATGAGATTAGAGAGGTCAAACAGCTGTTATATCTGAGAACTGAGCCACACTAGCCAATGCAGAATGATTTGTGTGGTAATGTTTTTTTTTTTATTTTCTGATGAGCGGTGATTTCAATATTTTTTTATGAACATGATGAATGATAATGGTGTGTCAACTTTTTCATATCGATACACACACGATATTTGAGCCACGATACGATATGTATCACGATATGTTTACTTGCTTTTAAAATCTTTTTTTTTTAAACAAACAAATTATTTCTTTGCAAATGAAAAATAATTTATTAAAATAGCTGTTTATATGTTGTAAAACACAAAATATTTTACTGAGCGGTGTTAATTATTATTTATTTCATATCTATATTTATATTTAACTTATTTATTTTATATATTAAACCCCAAATGTTAAATAAACAAAGAAAAACAGAAGTCAGATTTTTGGGGGGTGATATTTCAATATTTTTTTCAAATATATTGATATTTGTATCGTCCTCACATATATCACGATATATCATCCCAGTCCTAATGAATAAATATGAAAAATGGGGTGAAAATGGTGTGTCATATTAGCAACCACACAGCAGTTTCAAACCATAGAAAGTAAAGATTATTTCTTCATTAATTTTCTTAAAAACTCTGATTGCAAGTGTAATGTTTAAATAAAATGTGCTTGGCTAGTAGCTCTTATAAACACACATGAAAATTGAATGATTTATTGGGAATCATGTATTAATTTTGCTGGAAATCTTGCATTTATCTTATGTCATTAAGTAACCAAATGTTGTGCCTTTTGTGTTTTTAACATTTCCTTACTTTCTCAATTTCTTTCCTGGAAATGGAGGAAAATATTCTTAATAATTCTCCAACTGCTCCTTCATCATGACTTTTCCTTCTCTTGCAATAAACCTACATTTGCTTACATTGCACATGTAAGTAATTTTCATTTTCTTTATGATAACGATTTTACAAAATGAAAGCTCCCAATTGATGATTCAGAGCACAAAAATCCATTTTAAATGACAAAAGAAATGATTGTCATCTATATTTTAAAACATGATGTACTGTAGATCACTAAATTCTCTCATGAACATTTCCTTGACTTTCTCAATTTCTTTCTAAAAATGAATAAACAATTTTTTGAAATATTTTTTTTACAATCAGAAAACCATCTTGGTTATTGCTCTAAATAATCCTAAGCAGTTAATAATATGTGGTGTTTACATTGTGCATGTATGTAATTTTCACTTTCTTTATGATAACAACTTCACAAAAAGAAAAGCTCTGAGTGCAGCAATCCATTTTATATGACTAATAAAATGAAAAATGCAATTTATATTCTATAACTGTCACAATATGTACAACATTGCATGATATAGCCAGGTTTTGAGAAAGTATTCTATACTAATAACAGTACCTTATCTTCTTCTTGAACTCTAATGATCTCCATCTTTGCAGTGGTGCCAGGTGATTTGGGAGCTGAAACTTCATGAACCTATGAGGGATGCATTGTTGTTTGGTTAAAGCATGGTGATATGAATGGTTTTATTAAAAATCATGACCAAGTGCAGGTACATGACATATGAGACTTTTCTTCCCTTATTTTTGCATACGATAAAAATTCATGTAAATTAAAGTGAAGAAGTAAATTTATCACAAGTCATAATTAAATTATGATACAAGATTTCACAAACACATGATCTGGGTGCAATTTAGTGGATCCATATATAAAGTTGACTTTGAACTTACTGTCTTGGCTTGATCCTGTTGAACTTGGACTTGCTGGAACTGCTGGAATATTTCTTTGGTTTCCTTGGCAACCATTGGGACCTGCCCCGTGCTCTGCTCTGCTCCCACGGCAACAGATGCTGCTTTCCCAGAGAAATCGTTATGGCGACGGTTTATGTGCGACTGGAGAAATGAGGAGTTGAGGAAAGCTTTTGGACAAAATGGGCACTGAAACGAAAAATGCATTTTACCTATAATTGAGGATCTTCTTTGCAAAACTTTCTGGACATTAAAATTTTTTGTTTAAAGGGGTAATAATTGACTTTATTATAAAAGGTACTTTCCATTTACCTCTAAAAGAATTGATGAACAGAAATCATTCTTGCTTCTTTAGCAAAATGTACAAGCAAAATAATGTGTACTTTATAGAAGTCTTCTTAAATGTTAGAATGCTCAATTACAAATTAAGCTATACATTCATAATATTTTTAAGATGGAAGGGCAGATCAATCAAACTACATAAAAATACAAGCCTATAGCATGCAGTGTATAGAGAATTCAGAATATGAAGCAAGATCACCATACAGAATGTTTGTTTTGTTGCCAAGCATTATACAAGACAAATCTGAACATTCAAACACATACATGTAAATTATTTTTTTTTTGTGTTCTTTACCTTGTTGTAACTACCAGATCCTGCGTGGATGAGTTGTTGTTGAGCCATAAGTAGCTTCTTTCTCTTGTGACTTTCTTTCTTAGTGTCTGCCAATTCCTTCTTAACCTTCTCCAGCTGCGCTTTAGTTTCTGCATGATCCTTAATAAGAGAAAAAGTATTCTCTTAAGTCACATTCACATCAATAAATGTATACAGTTTTTCCTTGAAAATACATGTAGTGTCTTTTAATCTGTCATCAATTATGAAGTGTAATTGAAGAATATAGCAAATGAATATTGTCCCTTTTATCTTCAGATCTTGCAGAGATTATTAGTTAGTGACAAATGCAGTTTGAACTGCAAGTGGTATTTGCGGTCTTATTATAGACATAATATTTATATTGTAAGTAATACCTCTTCTTCTTTCTTGATTTTCTCCTCCATGTTGGAGACAACTCCTGTCATATATTCCTGGGAGTGCTGAAAACAGAAAGGGAAAATTAGTACCAATGCAGAAATGAACACAATGATATATAAAGAATTGCAATATTACCTCCGTAAATCAAAATCTCAGTATCAGTATGCGTAATAAATCATTTACTACATGCATATTTGAAAATAAAGTTAGACAAACTTCTTAATTTCAATGCTATTTCTGAAAACTTAAGCTATATCGTATAAAATAAAAAAAATCACTTGTGTTGCTAATTTATATTTAACATGAAAGTATGTATTACTGATAGTTTGTTTCATATCATGCATATTTGAAAACAAAGTTATACAAACTTCTTAATTTTAATGCTTTTTAATATATAATTATACTTTTTAATATATAATTACACACTACACCAAACCAGAGATACTTACCAGTAAATATTCAATTGTTAACTGGGCCAATTTGAAGAGCTTGATGAAATTTGGGTCTACCATTCTCACATCCTATGTACAAATGCAACCATTTGATTAAGAATAAACAAAATAATGCATTGCATATTGTTTATTCCATCTTACCATTAATAAAATTGCATTATCTTTATGTAAAGAGGAACAATCATGTCAACACTAATTTATAAAATCATGTATAAAACTAATTATTCAATGCAAATTTGAATTGTAGAGATGTTTAATTTATTTCTGACATGGAAAAGAATAGTAGTTGATAGTAGTTGATCAACATTTGCATTTATAAAATTTTACAATTAAAGAAAAATCATTTATTAAGACTAATCAATACCAGTTCAGCTTCTATGTTGCAAAATGTTAAATTCATAATGTTGTCTTGAAGAGCATTAAAATCCAGTGTTCTCGCGACTTGGTCCACATCGACTGATGCTATCCTCCTCCAGTCTATCCTCTCGTATCTCTTACGAAATGCAAAACTGCGGCCATTTGTATTTCTTTGAGAGAAAGCCGCTTGATGACCCATTTTGTAGCCGGACTGCGGTCCTGCAGCAGCGTGGGCATCATAGTGAGGCATGAACTGTGTAGCCATCTAAAAAATCATAAAAATCATGTAAATAGTGTGACAACAACATCTACATGTACATGTATACTCCCCAAGGTTATATCTTATAACTATGCATTATTTATGTTGTTGTTTAAGGTTTTAAATATTTCATAATTTGAAAAGAATGAAAAAAAGAATAGCAAAATATTTCAATTTCAATATTTCAATCTATGCCAGAATGAATGGATAACGAATCACATTATCATGATTTGCAGTTCAAAATTTTTAGTGATTAAAAGTAAAGAGCATAATTTTAAACTAAAAAATTATCAATGCTTCTCATTTGTTAAGAATAGTCACTAAAATATTGTAAAACAAGGTTTTTAAAAGGTTATAATGGCATGTACACAAAAAACATATACTGTAAACCAAGTATTATACGAGTGCGATAAATATCCGCGAGTTCCGCGAGTAACCTCTGCAGTTGTTTGTTATAATATTCCCATGTTATGATTAGAGTTATTAATTTGTAATCACATAACAATCGAATTGATCATGGAAGAATTTTATTGCACTAGAAGCAGTTAAAATTTTATTACAAACATTCAGTAAAAAAATAATAACGAATGGCAAATTTAAAACTATTTTTATCTTAAAATGATTGAAAATGTCTAAAATTATATATGCTTGTGTTATAATTGTTCATTTTTCGTCACAGGGAAGTCAGAGGTAGCGTGGGTAATTAGCACTAATTATGGCCAAGTCCAGCTCGGTCCCAACCGTTGACAATAACTGCCCTTTGGCCATGTAAATCTGTGAAAGCATCAATTATCCAATTTGCATGGGGCACTTTTACACTCGACAGTTTTAGATCAACTTTTATCTCCTCGATTTTTTTCCCGGCTTTCATCTGAGATTTCACTTGCCTGGCGTACCAAGTTGTGAACTGCTGTTTCACAAGATCTTCAAGTTGAGCATTTCCTGAGATGTCTAAGGGTTGAAGCTCCCCAGTACGTCCCCCAGGAATAAATTTCACAATGATACCCGCTTTCTTCAGCTTTTGAAGGAAGGAATCGGTTCTATTGACAGCAAAAAGATCAAAAATACATAGAGCGGGATGTTTCAACGGTAAATTTATATCGTCCCTGGTTTTCGTGATATAAGGCACTAAGATCGTGTCAACAAATCTGCACATTGTCGTCTCGTTCTGGTTTTTTCATCCCAGCCACTTGGAAATTTCACAGAAGTCGGTGTACAATTCTCGGTCTTTCCTTGGTAAAGCAACTGCGGGGGTAGTATTTCGCCGGCCATCGTACAAGACAAAAGAGCCGTTATCTGCGTTTTGTCCTCCAAACCAACAATTTCAATCTGCTTGGCACCTACAATGAAAACATAATAGATCAATTAATATTCTTTCAACAGGGAAAATGGGCAGCTCCAATTAAAATAAGTTGAATAACAAACAGTACATACCTTCTTGGTGCAGGGTCCAATTGCCACACGGTATAATGGATAAGTTGGTCTGATCAAAATTAATAACTAGTTCTGGGGGGATCTCATGGTCTGCCCTAATTTTCTTCACAGTCTCTATAAACTCAAGCCTCTGGTTTTCAAAATCGAACGGAAGCTTTCTTGCTGCTTTCGTCCCTTTTTTCTGACAAAGCCTATCCTTTTTAAAAAGGATTCTGCCCAAAAATTTTAACTGTCCACCATTTTCTACCAAAAGTGATCTATTTTTGAATTCAATTATGCCTTTCGCTCCTGCAATTAAAATTGGTCTATTTACAACAGATCCAGCTTCACGTAATTTGCGAATATATTCAATTACTTCGGGTTTAAACTTTCCCAAAAGTGTCGGTCTCCCCTGAGAATCTTTGGGTAAAACTGTTAAGTCTTTTTCACTTGACTTTACTTCCCGCAAGTTGTGTTGCTTCATTGTCTGTACTGAAGATTCGTTTATATTTTTTCCAAGAATTTTTGAGAAATGTCTTGCAGCACTGGTGTTACCATTTTCACAGGCCCATTTGACAATTTTTGCTCTATCCTCGGGTGTGTAATTGGCATATATTTCTTGTTAAAACGTTTAAAACATGTTCGTTAGCACTTTGTATGCACTTTACTTTTTCTGGTGTCTTCTCGACGGCAGGATCGGGAAGTAAAGTTGAAATATCTGATATACGTAACATTGGCCATGGGCAACCCTCTTTGGGATAAGATATTTTCGTAACAACATGGTCAGTCCGTGTCAGTACAGCCAGTGACAATGTGAAGCAAAGATCGTCGTGAATAATGCGTAAGAAGTGCTCATGGTAACATTTTACCCACTTTAGGGGCGGAAAGAAGAGTTTAAATGGACACAATGCATAGAATGTCTTGAATAATGTGTAAGCAGTACTCACGGTAGCATTTGACCTAATTTAGGGGCGGATTTAAGATTTTAATTTGATATAAAAAATACTTGTGGAAATAAAAAAAAATGACAACTTGATTGCGGAAATAAATCGTCGCGGATCAGTTCTGTAGCGGTCAGTCGCGAATAAAAAATGACACGTATAATAACTGGTTTACAGTATCGAACATATAGCAATGCAATTTGATTTAAACATTAATTTGCAGAACTAAGAAAAAAAAGTAATAAACTGCTCTTAATTATAGATGCAACAGTATTTACCTCTTTTTAATTTCTTTTCCCTTAATAAATAAATAACAGACGTTACACTACATTGTTCTCATGTTTGTATTTTGAGCGCACGTCTTTTCACACGAACGTGTACATGTCCAAGCATGCATTCCAAACTGTTATTTGGAAAAGTTTTATTAAAGCTTTCGAAGTTTATAGTAAAAATTTTAGCACATGTCTCCAGTACTTTATATGCCCTAAAACTACGAACATCTGACTGTCATCGCATTCTTTGTTTTCAAACAATTGCAAATAAACAATCAATAATATTGACAGGTGTGTTAGGTGAGCCGAACGCCTACCTACATAGCATTTTATTATTAATGGACGCATGGCAAAAGCTGAATCACTTACCTTGGGTAGAGTTTATTAAAAAAGCATATTCCTAGCATAAATTTCTGTCATGAATTGCTGTTTGAGTCATGCTTTGTCTCTCAACTCGTTTAAAAATTTATCACCTGGAGCAGTGGAGGTTTTCCCCAACCGCCATCATGAAATGCAAAGTAACTCGTAAATGAACTTATTCGTATTTCAGGTTGAGTCTTGTTGGGAAGGGGGGGGGGGTGTCGTTTTCCTTGAAATAACATCTTATTATATATTTTTAAAAGAATTTTGTAAATTATTTTATTTCTGACCAGGATCTAACTTCATTTGTTTGCCTATGGAAAGTCAAACATTTTGTAATACTAATAAAATGTCGGGATTCGGGAAAACTGCATTGGTATGTATAGTGTGCATCATCAAATCATTTAGAATATCCAATAGTATATTCCGCTTACATTAATATTTTGAATATAGCATAGAATAATGAAATAATTCAAATATGCCTACCTTAAGATAGAAATTTCCATGAACTTTCTGAGACAAGGAAAACATTACCTCAATGCTTATAACATACGTTATACTTTTTACTGTACTATGAAGTCACAAAGGTCTGACGTCACGGACGTTGCTATACGACTTTATGGGGTTTTTTTTTAAAAATTCATTTCCCCCCCCCCCCCCTCCCCCGTGGCCCAGTTTATTCCACCGAGCCTTGTTTAAATATCTATAGCTAGTTTGAAGGTGTAGATATTGTTTTCCAATCGCAATTTAAGCGTTGATTAATCCTTTTTTTAAAGATGGAACTGAAAACCAAGTTTAATTGCCATTCTGACAATACACAGTTGTATAATTACAAATTTTTAAAAATAAATAATAAACTGTCACAAATAAATTAATTATTTCACGCTCTCCTTTCATGTAAATTACAAATTTTAAATTAATTGTCACAATTAAACATAGAATTTTAAAAGAATAAACTATATAGAAACTTTTACAAATCGATACATTTTGTAGATATATAGATAAATGTAATATTATTTAACAATTTTTTTGTAATGTTTTATAATTATATGATAATTATATGAAATTAACAATGTACATGTATTTGATACGAGAAAAGTAAGTACATGTAAATAATTATATCATCTTTTTTTGAATGATTGCGAAAAAAAATACTGCAGCTTATGTTATTATTACGCCGCACAACTTCATGGTGCTGTCGCGCTATCTTGCATTAAAGTTGCATTTATTTAACAGTTTAAGTTTCAGTCGTATTTTATCATGCAGCTCAGATAAAGTTATTCCCGTGTGTAACTCAATATGTGCAGGTATTTGTTTTCTATAACCTTTAAACACAGACTCCTGTTTCTGTGATAAATTTTAACCCATAGTATAAAACTATACATGTACTATTATACTTAAAAAAAAAAATAAATGAAACAAGTGTCTTTGCACTTCAAATAAGTTTAACACCCTTTGATTTTTCTTTCTTTATATATCTGTGACGACCGCATTGAAAGCCATATACCACTGTATACTGTTTTTAATATTATGTTCGATCATGTACATGCATTTTAAATACCATGTTTAAAAAATGAAATAATTCAAGTATGCCTACCTTAAGATGGTAATCTCCGTGGACTTTCTGAGATGAGGAAAACATTTCCTCAATACTCATATATACGTTAATACTTTTTATTGTACTATGAAGTCACAAAGGTCTGACGTCACGGCGTTGCTATATACGTTTTTCTTTATTTTTAATTTTTGATTTTAAAAATAGCTAGATTATAAAAATAGTAAAAAAAATAATTTTTTTTAAAATATAGGTAAAAATAGCTAGATTGATATAAATATGGTTTTCCAGTCGAAATTAAAGCGATGCTTATACCCGCTTTCTCTATTTTTTTTAAAAGATGGAACTATAGGAAAATCAAGTTTAATACACCATTCCTGATCGTCTACTACATGTATGTAAGTTTTGAAGTATATTTGTTTTGAACATATTTTATTGTTATAAAGGGATTGTGCACACTATTAATTTATAGTTATTACACCCTCTCCCTACATCGATGTAAATTACAAATTCAAATTGCCCCAGTTAAACATATAGAATTTTAAAGAATAAACTATTTGCAAACTTTTACAAATCGATACACTTTGTCGATATATAAATAGATCTACATATAATATAAAAAATTAAAGTATATTTTAAAAATGTTTTATAATTATTTGAATTAAGTTAACAATTCAATTGATACGAGAAAAGTAAGCAAAAAATTATATAATCCATTCCGAATTCGAATTATTGCGAAAAAAAAAAAATATAACATTGTATATTAATTAAATTTGCTAAATTCAATTAATGTCCCCGCTAATTGAATCTCATGTACTGGTTTCTTAATAAATAATTGATTTAACTTACAAGTATGCGCCGCCGCGCAATTTGGGACATAAACTTGGAAGGGGGCTTTCCGTGTAATTCGGAGTTAGATACGTGTGTTATTATTACACTATGGGTTAAAAAATTATTATTGAAACAAGTGCCTGTGACCTGGCATTACGAGGATGAAATTAAATAACATTAAATACGAATTTTCTATCATTTCTTGAAAAGGAAGGGGGTAGACAAATTAAATTTAAACAAACTTTCGCGATCAAAATAAAAAGTACCAAACTCAAAAAAGAAGGGGGGTTCAACTTTTAAAGTTTTAAAGTTTTTAAAGTACATAAACATAGGAGAAGAATGATGGGGGGGGGGGGGGCTTCTAAGTGAATAATACTTTTCTTTATTTAGTCATACTTCCTCGCAAAGATAGTGAGCATTTTTCAAATATTAATTGATGAGTTTTTTGGTAGAATGTATTATAGCTATTATTAAAATAATAAAATTGCATTTTTCTATTTGTCGTGACTGAAGTAAACTATATCAGGTCTGGAATTAATTTAGAGAAAAATTCCACTTTAATTATGTTTCTGATTTAATTTAATGTACACATGATAATCCCTTGAACAGGTTAAAAAAAAAATAACAATCCTTTTGACGTGTTTTTCAACCATTGGTCCATTTACATTTTACGAACGAGCTATTTAAGTTGATGACCTATGACCTGGAAGTTTATTTTTTGACCAATCAAAGTAGACCACGAGTTACAATTTTGATTTTCTGCAAAGAAGAGTCGAGAAAAGTTGACAGATCAGTGTAACCTGCATTTAATAATTTTACGCGATGTCCCTCTGAATTTTCATCATGATTGAGGAAAAAATAACAGATATGAACATGGGAGGAGTTGTAATTTTCACCAAATCCTTATTTATATTTCTACTACTTGACGTTTACCTCAAAGGTTTGTCTTGAATTTCCTCTGTTTTATATTAGTTCGAGTTTTCTCGAATACTTGTGAATTTAGCTTTCAAATCTTTTGATTTATAATTTAAATTTTGTTTTGATCAGGATCATATGCCATTAATAGCAAGGAGGTGGAGCAGCACTTAGAGATGGGGAAGAAACTGCTGGCTGCTGGACAGTTGGCAGAAGCCCTCCAACATTACCACTCTGCAGTTGGTTAGTGTCCCATCCCTCGTTTCATCTCTCTCTCTCTCTCTCTCTCTCTCTCTCTCTCTCTCTCTCTCTCTCTCTCTCTCTCTCTCTCTCTCTCTCTCTCAGCAAAACCTTGAGAGAAAAAACACAATAATGAATCATCATATTCAAAATTGACAAACAACATCATGAACAATTCAACATATATCAATATATCAATACATATAACTTACATAGGATAGGGCAATTGGTAACAAATGTTTACTTTGTGATAATGTATAAAACACATTCATAGACTGATAAAAGAGAGAAAGGAAAAGAGATAATCTAAATTGATATATACAACATTATGTACATTATCCATGGAATTGGTATAATTTTGTTTTTAATGGCAATTCAAATCATTGGTTTCACTTGTTTTAATTGAACAACTGTAGATAGATATACAGAGTTTTTGATGAATTATTGGATAATAAAAAAAAGAATTGTTTTATATGCCTATAATTCTATGACTCACTAATGTAAAAAAAAAAATTAAGTTGACATAATATTTTTCAATTGGGTAATGAAAACTTCCAAGGAAAAATATTTAGATGTATTCATGACTGCATGATGTGAAGAAAAAGTTTCAGATGAAATAATATGTTTTAATTGGATAATGAAAATTTCAGCAAAAAATATTATTTTAGTATTATAACAATCATTGTGTGACTGCATATTTTTTTTAATGAATAATAGAAATTACAAGGAGAAAAAATTACAAGGAGAAAAAAACATTGACAAATGTTTAATATTATTTACTTTACATTCATGACTGGAGTAAAAAACAAAATAAAAAAAAACAATTTGTAATATGTTTGATTTTAGTTGTTTTCCATGTTTTTAATATGTATAGTTGACAAAAATTAATGAAAATATTTCTCAAATTAGGCCTATTTTAATGGAAAGTAAAAAAAAAAAAGTCGATGACAGTGTTTTATTAAATTAGCAACCCTTACTATTTTTAGATGATACAAGGAGAAAGATTATACAACTTTTGTGATAAAGCACACACATTCCCAGACCTGACCAAAAGCAAAAAAGGTACCTTTTTTCCCAAAAGAAAGGTGTATATTTTCCAATTTCCATAGCAAATATTAATTAAAAATTAAAAGTCCAAGAAACTTAATTAAAAATAAACCAAACAAAACACACTTGCAAATAAAGTGAAACTGATATATTTTATTCTTGTCCATTCGATATTGATGAAATATTTAATTTATTGTGTAACCAACTATGAGTGCAGAGTATCTTGTCTTTATGAAAAAAACATCATTTTGGTTTCAAAAATAGATATTTCTTTTAAACATTAGTAAGCTGCACCTAGAAACATACCCACGCTTGCATGTTCAATTCAATTCATGGTATTGGTAGAAAGTTGTCCATTGTGACAAGAAATTTTAGGACAATGTGACTAGCACTGTCACTCGGCAAAACAAATAACCGCAATATTCAAAGATAGTAATGACAAAGCTAATGTACTTTTTAAATAGCCTATGTACCCATGTTTGTCCTGTTTAACTGTTTATTCAAAACCAGATTTAAATTGATGACAAAATGCATGAAAAGCAAAATTTGAGGACATTCCCTGAATTTTGGTTATCCAACTTTTAAAATGACGATAATTTTCCCAATTTGAATCACATTTTAAACAATGCAATTCCTTTTTTATTTTCTTAGGATTTAGTGCACTTTACATGGCTCAAAAGTGATTAAATAACTAATCACTAAACATAGTTTATATCAGCTGTATTGCATTTATTTTCATAGCTCAATGATACGAGAGAGGTCCTAATTTAGGAGGTTCCTGCAAGGAAACAATTTAAACAAATATTTTATTTCTTTCTGAACTCTCAATTTTTTTTTTTCATGGATGCATAATTGGGAAAAAAAGATTCAAAACTGGGAAAATATGGCTGATTTTTAAGCGGTTAGCTTCGCTAGCCGCTTTATGGCATGTGTCCGATTACCTCACCTGTTGAAACTTCCATAAGGCGCTACCTATCGACAACGGAAACTTCAACAAAGCCTCTACCTAGTACCTATGATTTGTTTCTAACACATATAACATATGCTAAATAAAATCAAGATTATCAAAACAACATAATTTTTCGGTTTTTAATTTTTTTCTGATTTTGTTTGTCAATGAAATAAATTTATAATTGTTGTATTAAAAAATGTTGATGTAGGAGCATTTGGTTTCCTAGACATCAGCTGATGGCGATCGGGCCCTGTGACGAAATTCGAAGTCAGCATGAAGTTTAGCTGATAACATTATCAATGCGTTAGATTTGAAATTTAGGAAGAAATGTATAGCGAGAAATATCATATTTGAACCTAATGCTACACGAAAACCAGTAGGCATATCCGATTTATGTGTTAAATTGAAGCCTGAATCGAACAGGTGGTCAAACTTTGCACACCTTGTGTATTTATATATAGAGGGGGTAGAATGTTTCGATATTTGGCTAATTTTTACATAAAAATTCAGGTGCCTGTGATTAATTATAAGGCACTCAGAACAAAATTTTGCAAGTGGTTTACTGGGCACAGGTAAATTTTACTAAAGGGGTTGAAGGTTATTACACTGCAAAACATAGGAGAATCTCTCCAAACATTTTCAAATTTCATCCCTTTAATTATATAAACATTTTACACGAAGAAAGCCTTTATATAGAAATACTGAATACATCTGTAAGTTGTACAGTTATGAAAAAATGATTCGTTTTTTTTTTTTCTAAATTGAAATTATTTAAAAGATGATAAAAGCTTTGTTTTTCCAACATAAATTCCTGTACTCAGTCTAATTATTACAAACGATTTTAAACGATCACATTTTTATTAAAAAAAAAAAATAATGGGAGCCTGAAAATATTAAAATTAATTTTAAAAAAAATGGAAAAAATTTAATCGGCATTCGATCCTTTTCTAAAAATCAGCCGATATAAAATATGCAGCGTTTTATAAGAGGCATGAAAAATCTTGACAATTAGCACAAATTGAAAATTATATCTAATGAATGATTATTTTTGAAAGTTTGCTAAATTCCTATGCAAGGTATAAGTTGTAAAAATACTTTTTAAATTTGAATTTGTCCATATTGTTAATTATCATTTTGAGCCTTCGAGAAGTAATAAAAATTTTAAATACAGATGCTTACAGGCATATTGATAGAAATTCGCATACTTGATTTTTAGTAAAAAAAAAAAAACAAAAAAAAACAATGTATTGCTTATGCAACATATTGAAGAAAGTGACAATGATACCTAGGTAATTCTTGCAATGGACAATTAAATTGTTTGTTATACACTGACTTTTAGTGAACCTTTGAATTTTTAAAATACTAGTATTGATGGATTAAACAACAACTTCCCTTTTTATACAATATTTCATGAAAAATATTTACCAAATACTCAGTATATGTTCGTTTATACATATCGTGCAAGACTCTTTTTTAAATAATTGTCATATACCATTTACTTATTCGAACATTTAATTGTATGAAAAGTCAATAATGTACATTTCTTAAAACTTTATTATCTTGTTTACTTTTTCTTCCTGTGAGAGAAATAGTTCATAATATTAAAAAACAGATGTACTTTAAATCTGTATCAAAATACAGAATGAACAGTGATCAGTCAAATAAGAACGAGTCCTTGAAAGTTCCGGTGCCTAGGAGAAGTAGCATCCCAATGACAGGTCACACCTGCTACCCGCAGTGAGCCTATGAAACTGATGCTCTCTGAAATTAATTAATTCTCTGCTCGTCCATCCGTTATTCTCAGCCTAGCCAGCTAAAGATCTATGTACAAAGCAAACCAATTAATCTAAAGAATTTGAATTATCATTTTATTTTCTTTTTGAGTTGTTTGCTATAGTAGCCTTTACAGTTACCTAATTTCAGAATCAATAGAGCATGAAAGCCAATTAAATTTGCAACATCGACATAATTATTTTTTTGTTCTGAGCACTTTTGGACGCCACCAATGGAGACAATTAGGGAGAAATTTTTGGAAATTGAACTTCCTGTCTTTCAAACTGAAAATCTCATTGATATTTTGAAACAAACATTTGTGACATTTGTGTTATTGGTTTTACCATTTAGTTTCCTACAAAATTCAGCTTGTTAAGATTCATTTTTTATCGCTGATGACATTGGAAAAAGATATTCTTACTTTTTCATCATTCAATGCATTTTTTGTTATTGTACACTGTACATATTCGATGAAAGCATGCTAACCGCTTTTTAACTTTCAGTACTTTGATTTTTTTTTAATGTTCTAATTAGCTTCAAAACCCCTGAGAGAAAGGAAAAGAGATAATCTAAATTAATATATACAACAACATTATGTACATTATCCATGGAATCGATATAATTTTGTTTTCCATGGCGATTCAAACCATTGGTTTCACTTGTTTTAATTGACAGACTCAATATTTTCAGTTGTAACTTCTAATTAAACATTTCTTAATTTTAGATGGGGACCCAAACAACTACATGACTTACTTTAGAAGAGCAACAGTTTTTCTAGCCATGGGAAAATCTAAATCTGCTTTACCTGACCTGACAAAAGTCATTGAACTAAAGCCAGATTTTACTGCTGTAAGCCTTGAAATGACATTTCAAATAATATTTAAGAAAGACTTAAATTCATTTTAAACTGTATAAGGTAGAGACATCTATAGGCTATCAGAATTTGTTTGTTAGATTTTATTTAATTTCCATGAGTTAATGTAGTTGACTAATTTAACTCACTTCTCAAATTAGGCAAGGATGCAGCGAGCCAGTGTTTTATTAAAGCAAGGAAAACTTGATGATGCAGAGAAAGATTATAAAGCAGTGGTGAGAAAGCACACACATTCCCACACCTGACCAAAAGCAACAGTAGAGTTGCATAAGAAGTATAAAATTGAATGTTAATTTTACTTCAATGAATGAAGTCAGAATTTTAATCTAGAGCAATATAGGATATGATATGTCTTATTCTTGTCAGGGATATTGATGAAATATTTATTCATTTGAAACCAACGTGCGCTTGTCGTTATGAATAAATTGTATACTTGCATGAAATCCATCCTAGCATCAGTACAAAAGAAACTGCTTGCATGTAAAATCAGTTGGTGGGAGGTAGGATAAAAAGCAGTTGACTAGCACAATGCATGTGAATTAAAGTGACATTCCCTAACTTCTTTCTTTTTAAAAAAAAAAACAAACATGGATCACATTTAAAAAAAATGCCAAATTCCTCTTTTATAACTTTTGTGCACATATGGATTTGTGAATGGCTTGTTTATATCAGCTGTTGTTTAATTTAGTTGGAGAGAGGTCCTAATGAGGAGGCTTCCTCTCAGCTTACTTCTATGGCTGAACTGCGACGAGACATCGAGGAGGCTTACATGCTAGTGGAACACGGTCAATTACCTGGTGCTGTTGAACTTCTAGGGAGGGCCATTGAGGTATATTTCTGTCTTCTTTTTGATATCTCTACAATAAACAAAGGAACAAACTACGTTTTTTCATATATATAAGTGTGCATTGAATTTTCACTTGCTGTATATACCAGGATTGAATTGTAGTTCAGGGAGGGCCATCAAACTTAGATGAGCCGCTTTTGATCTCAGTATCATTTTTCTACCATTAATTCCTTTAGTAAAAGTGACAGAGATCAAAAGTGAGCTCAACTAAGTTTTATGGCCCCAAGGCCAGTTCTAGAAAACATGTACATGTGATTTGGCATTTTTATATGGAAAAAAATCCAACTGTTACACTAGAATAAAATTTTGCAAATGGTTTAAATACCAGTAAATTTTAATAAATCTAGCTTATAGAATGACACAGCAAAATATTGTTATTTTTAAAAATTATAGAGAATTTCAAAAAAGTTCAAATTTCTGTAGATTATATAAACATTTTTTTCATGTCTTTCTAAAATGCTAGCATAAGTAAGAAACAAAGATTAGATATTTTTTCTTCTAAACTGAAAAGTCATTAAACTGTCTTTGTAATTTTCCAACAGAAATGTCCTTGGGATCCAAGCTTACACGAGACAAGAGCAGAGTGCTACATACAAATAAAAAAGCTATAAGTGACATACGCCCCACAACGTCCTTACGGAGCGACAACAGACCAGCGTTTTATAAGATGAGCGATCTCTACTACAAGCTGGGGGAGGCAGAGGAATCACTAAAGTAAGCGTTTAATCTGAAAACTTTCAACGTTGAATCCAACTCTCTGTTTGCATGTGTGTTTTTGTTTGGCACACCTTCATTCAACCATAAAATATAGAATACTGTGAAAACTCTGATTTATGGTTAATTTTCAATGTTTTCATGATAGGAAGAGACTTATAAATTCATGTCCTTTATAAAACATTAAAATTTCAAACTACAAGTCCTACACTCGACAACTGCAAAATTAAATCCAAATAGGCCTTCAAACCACAAAAATTTTATAGATTTTGATTTTACTGTAAATATCTTGAAGGTAGATTTCTTTGGTGCATAAATGTTTAGCATAGATGTGTATGAATTCTTTTCCAGAGATTTGTAAAAACATACATCTTGGCTATAAATTAATCCTTCATATTCCCTCTCTTCCCTCACAGTCAAATCAGAGAGTGTTTGAAGCTAGACCCAGATGACAAGCAGTGCCAACCCCACTATAAAAAGGTCAAGAAACTCGTCAAACAACTGAACGCAGCTCAGGAGGCCAAGGTCGCCGGCCAGTATGATGAGTGTCTGAACAAAGCAAAGCAGTTCATGAAGGGGACCCAACGTAGACTACCAGCTCAAGGGACAATCATATCTCTGTCATTGTTATGGAAAGGTAAATTTTGGCAGGTCCACCCAGAACGGAAAAAAATGTCTTTGATATTCATATTTGAAATATTTTTTTGTTTTCTGTATCATATTTCCTAGGGAAATGAATTGGTAAATAAATTTTTTATACGAAGAAAAATCTCTCATTTTTATAGAGAAGGATGTGTAAACTTTTAACACAATGTGCACTTTCATGTATTTAATTTCAAATTGTAAATTTAAAATTTCATTATAACCATATATTCTAAATTCCAAATGTTTTACTATTTTGTTACTTTCTATATTCCCAATATGTTTTATTTTCAGAAACATATTGAAATCAGTATCTTAATATGAATATACACTTGAATCGTTGTAGGGAGGCAATCTTCAGGACGCTTTGATGCATTGTAACAGATTATTGAGCAGAGAAGATATATATGTATTTAGCCAGTGAAAAATGGGACGAAGGTACAGCAACAGCTTAGCTAATGATTAGAATGATATACCCGGTAGTTATATAAACTTTTATTATATACACTTGTTAGTTAGTAGATGTTCACTTTGAATTCATGTGTGTATATCTTTTTATTTTTGTTTGGAGAGAGCTGTGGACATAACTTTATTTTTGAGATGAAAAACTTCAACTCTGCACAAGAGCAATTATGAACTGCCAAAAAATATGTTTATGATAAAAATCATGGGAAGTGGAGACTGGAGAATTTTATGTCTTATATGTTTGTTTGGTAATCATGTAAACTTTTTATTTCAGCAATTAATGATTTCCAAAAAGCAACCAATATAGACGAACATAACCGCAGGGCTCAGGATGGATTGAACCGTGCACAGAAACTGTTAAAACAATCAAAGAAGAGAGACTATTACAAAATTTTAGGAGTTAAAAGGTTTGATATCCTTTGCATTCATTAGAAACAATCAATTTTTTTCAAATATGTTCAACTTTGCTTCTAATGCATTCTGGTAGCATGTAAAGGGAAGTAACTTTTACCCAAACATAGCTAACATGGAGTTTCTGTTACATTTTCATTAAAGTATAATCAAGTTGTGCGTTTTCTTTTTAGAACTGCAAGGAAAAAAGAAATCTTAAAAGCCTACAGAAAACTGGCAGCTAAATGGCATCCTGATAAATATGAAGGAGACAATAAACCCATGGCCGAGAAGAAATTTATAGACATCGCTGCTGCCAAAGAAGTTCTTACAGATAAAGGTTTGGCTATATTCAGAGTATCAGTTTTCATATGAAGGAAAATCTCTCATGTGTACATGTGCATGTATATTCATGTATATATGTACAATGGATAATAATCTTTGAATGAACTTGAATGTTGTTCAAAAGATATATATATTTTTTTTTTAATGAAGAAAATCATCTCTTAATAGTATTAACTAATGTTTAAAAGCTCGGTATAAATTTGTTATTAAGGTGTCTGTGAGTTTGTGTGTACTACATGTTTCATGCTATCATTGTCTATTATTATGCCCCCCTTCGAAGAAAAATTCCATATTGCTTTGCTGCTGTCTGTCGGTCCACTTAGTTTACGTCCATTTTCTTCACAACAGTTGCACATACTGAAATGAAATTTGGTATACAGATATATCAGATGAATATGTAGATCAAGTTCTGGTTTGGATATGATTGTGCTTTTCTTGACAGAATTATGCCCCTTGGACTTAGAAACATTCCAATTATTTACAGTTTCCGTTCATTTTCTTCACAGAGGTTGCTTATACTGAAATGAAATTTAGTATACAGATTTATCAGATAAATATCTAGGTCAAGTTCTGTTTTGGATACGATCGCACCATTTTTGACAGAGCTATGCCCTTTTGGACTTGGAAAAATTCCAATTTGGGGGGAAGGGGGGCATTAGTGTTTTACAAACATCTCTTGTTATGCTATCTTATCTATTATAATGCTGTCATTGTCTACTATTATGCTGTCATTGTCTACTATTATGCTGTCATTGTCTACTATTATGCTGTCATTGTCCACTATTATGCTGTCATTGTCTACTATTATGCTGTCATTGTCTAATATTATGCTGTCATATCTAATATTATGTTGTCATTGTATAATATTATGCTATCATTTCAGAAAAGAGACAGAAATTTGATAATGGTGAGGATCCATTAGACCCTGAGCAGCAACAACAGGGAGGAGGGGGTCCATTCTGGCACGAGGGCTTTAACCCATTCGGAGGGGGCGGATTTAAATTTAAATTCAACTTTAATTAACGAGGTGCCTCATATTAGGAAAACTAGACAATTTACTAAAAAAAATACATTGTATTTATTGATATCAAGTTACATGTGTGTACATGTGTTAATGTGTATGTGAGGGTGCTATCATTTTGTTGAGGATAATGTTGGATCTCACGTATGGCAAATAAGTCAGTCTCAGCACCTGCCTTTACACCATGAATGAATTTTTTTATCTTCGAGGGAAAATATTGTATCATGTAAGAAAAAAATATTATCTGTGATCTTAATGTTAATGTTGTGTGGTGCATGTTGCTGATTGGGTTAATGTGTCTAGAAGTGGTAAAATGTCTGGTGTATGAATGCCTGTGTATGATAAAGAAAATTTGTGATTTAATATGTTGGCTGTAGGTAAGAGTATTTTTATCATACAAAGACAGCAAGTGTGACAGTGTAAAATAATATATTGCTTTAGTTATTGAACTCTGCAAAGCAAATTTAAAGATTTAAT
This sequence comes from Saccostrea cuccullata, assembly GCF_032062105.1. NCBI lineage: Eukaryota > Metazoa > Mollusca > Bivalvia > Ostreida > Ostreidae > Saccostrea > Saccostrea cuccullata. The sequence goes on along the minus strand of NW_026938498.1, from coordinate 499,633 downwards.
GCAAGTTTAAACCCAAAAAATGACATGTTTTTGAATACATGTACATGTACTTTCTATTCAATGGAGAAATTTCTGTAATATTTATATGGGTCTGAGTTATAGTGCTAAATCATTTTAGAAGAAAATCTCAATCAAATAAATGAAAATTATTTTATATATACATGTACATCTATTAAATATTTATGTTTTCAGATGAATTTATTTTTAAAGAAATGTATACGAAAAAAAGAAATGAAAACGTTTGATGAGTGAATAATATGGATGTGATTATATAAGTTTTTCTTTCCATTTGTTCTTTTTATATTATTACATATGTATGCAATGCATGTACATAATGTACTTGTATGTGAATGTTTATTCTTAATGAAATCCAAAGAAGAAAAAACCTGCAAAGGGAGTTCTCCAGAACATCAAAGTGAATGTTTGTAATACTGTAAATAGAGTAAATGGTCTTCAATCTTGATGTAAATTCTACTCAGGGGGACAGTGAAACTTCTAGCCAACATTTTACATTTCATGATTCATGACTTGCTAGTGTTAGTGATTTGTCAGTCAAAAGAGTGAAGAAATTTGTAAAGAGTAGCAGTAAATATTTTACAAGTTACTATCAGTAATTTATTCTGAATTTGTACATGGAAAATAATTTGTCAAAGCAAGGAAAAACTGTTTATGAGATTTTTTTTGCTTGTTTTTTTTGTTTGTTTGAATTCATGTGAATTCACTTTTTTATGGTACCTATCATCCATTGAAATTAATAAGTTTCAAAACTTGAAAAAATTCAGGAAAACAATGGAAAAGTGAAACAGAAGTTAAAAATGTCTTTAATTGTCAATTATATACATTCAAAATTGTAATAAGTCTGCACTGTCAGACATTGTGTAGGTGTATAATGTGATACAGGGCCTTTAGAAGGAATAATGCATTGATCACAGTGGCTTCATTTATCATTTCACTGTACGGTCTCACTGAGACAATTTTTTGTTAACGATGAAGATGTTGAAAACAAATAACATTGTGTAGGTGTATAATGTGATACAGGGCCTTTAGAAGGAATAATGCATTGATCACAGTGGCTTCATTTATCATTTCACTGTACGGTCTCACTGAGACAATTTTTTGTTAACGATGAAGATGTTGAAAACAAATAAAATGCAAAATCCTATGATCCTGCTTTCTTTCTATATAAGGTCTCGGTACCATTCATAAACTGAGAATAGATATAATGAATAACAGATAAAATATGAGATTTAATGTTTAGTTTTAATTAATCAAACATTTTTTTTAAAGTTTATTAAATGAAGTATATAAACATAATGCTGTCCTTGATTTTAGTGCATTTACTGGAAACTTTCTAACAGCATTAATAAGCAGTGAAAAATCCTCACTGTTATACTATAAACTGAAAATAGTATATAAGTGCTAATTTTGAAGTTATTTTCTAAATTAAACAATTTTCATGTGTTTCTTTCTGAATATTCTACAATGTACATGTACATGAATGCAGTTTCGGAAATAGCTACGAATAGGTTTGATTTTCACCATTATAGGTATGGAAATCTTTGACAATTTGGACCTGGGATCAAGAGGTCATCCTCTGGGGTACCATGAATCTAGCAATTTAAATCTAAGACCCTGTGACATCTTCAGTCTGTATATAGTGTATTCTCATCTTTGTTCACACTAGAACTGGGTTTTGCCTAAAGAGTATTTAAATTTGCTTTTGAAGGACCATGTCCCCTTCCAGTGGGTTATAATCAAGAAAAGACAACAACTGCAATAAAATATATCATTCAAGTATTTAATTTATTTTGACTAAACCAATATAAAGATCTTTTCAATACAAAAATATTGCACATCATGTTTATCACAGTCTTTCACAAGGAATGTATCATTGGCAATGGCTCTGCAGACACATTCAGTCATAAATTCACCGGTATGTTCAAAAGTTAGAACAAGAAAGACAGAATGTAAAGCAGACATATTCCCAATAACACCAGCACAATAACTCCTGTATACTGCCACATTTCCGGGACTGGGACTTTCAGCACTGCATCCTTGGCACCTTTCCAAGAGTTAGGTCCCTGGAGTCGCCACTGGTATGTGCCGCAGGATCCAAGCAATAATCTGAAACAGGTTAGAGAATAAAAATAGGAGCTCAGAAACCTTTTACCTATATAGTGTACTGTGCAATAAAATCTGTGAATACTTCTTTTTAAATTTTTCAAATAAAAGAAAATTTGAAACAAGTTCACAGCATTTCATAACAAAAAAAATTTATAAATGCCCTCAGTCTGTTATCCAAAACACATTGAAATCAAAGATTCCAAAATTCTTAATTACAGTGTAATGCACTTATCATTGTATAAAGATTAGTGTTGCATGTATTGGACTGTTTTACAGTGAGAACAGGCTTTCATATCAGAAGAGTACTGGTACCTCCATGCCAGAGATGGATTCTTCAGGAGCTCAGGTTTGGCTCCAAACATGGCGGCTATTTCATCATTGTACAGTATGGGGTCCCTCTGTATCGTGTGTCTGTTGGAATGATAGTACCTGGACTTCACCGTCTCCTACAAGTACAATAACAAAATATTATATACATTTTTTTTTTCAAATACCCATGAACATGTTCTAAAAACTGGTTTACAATAACCTACATGTAGCTGAGTGCATGAAAATAATTTGTTTTATATTCAATGGATTATTTTGTTCATACATGTATGTGTATGCCCGTATAATAAACTGCCACTGAATGACAGTTTTAATGACAATCACACCTAGAAATGTTTTTGACTTAAAACTTTAAATTATTTTTATGGGAACACACATAACCATTGATTCCATGTCCTAGTGTGTATTTATATTTACCTCCTCTTCCTTTATGTTTTCGTTCATAGTGAGTTTTGTGGGTAGACTACAGCGCCCCCTACATAGCTCCGTGAACCACCTGGCCTGGATTTCGGACATTGAAAGAAGTCCCCCTGAAGCTGGCTGTGTAAAACCAATAAAGGCCAGAGAATGGCCAATCTCTGGATGGAAGACATTTTTGTACAACTGGAAAGTAAAAGAGTTAATTATAATTATACATTTATAATCCTATATAAAATTTTCAAATAATTATAACTGTTTCAATATATTCAATAAACATATAAATTCTTTGAACATTAAAATTTATATACAGAAATAAAAGTATAAATACCTTGATGATTTTTGTTTATAGTACAAATATTTAGCATCATGTTTTCTAAAAAAGGATATATATATATATTTTTAAATATTAACATCAATTCTGAAGTGGCCATTTTTTCAAGGTGACCTTTTCTTTCTATAATTCTTTTTAAGGATATATATTAATTTCTGTGCTGGCTGTAATAACATATGTATAACATATGTATAAATAATTTTAAAAAGCTGATTTCAAAGTGATTAATGTCCCGACCATGTATTAATATAACTGAAACATCATAAAAGTTAAAAACTTCAGTAGGCTCTTAAATTTTTCTTGCTATATACATCTTTCAAGATAACAATTTTTTTATACTGAATATCATTCCTTCAACAAATATATCCATATACAGCTCACAGCTTACTTTGATTAGGCATGTGTTTTGGCATCCAAGTTAAAGTTTTAGGAGCAGATCCATTCCAAAGTAATTTAAGCCCTATCCTGTACCAAACTTGCATGGATGATGCATTCTAGCAGTGGACACTACACGATTGTTCGGATGCTGGATCTTCTATTTTCCAGAGAATGACCAGAAAAATTTTGGGTACAACAACTGTAATAAAATATTATAACATAAATATGGATGATACAGTGGATATGTCAAAGTGAGATGCTGAAAGTCCCTACATTTTCATGTAAGGTTAAAGTTTTTGGAGTGTATTTTAACCTAAATATCTTAAAAACTTCATTATCATGAAGATTTTTCTAAGAAAATAATGTTCAGATGCTGGATCTGCATATATTTTTAGCATGAAAATGTATGATAAGTTCAAGTTTTTGGAGCTTTACAAAATCATGCAGTAACTAAAAGCCCTGCCTGGACCAAACTTTCACGGATGATGCATGTAGGGATGGACACTACCAGACTTGCTTTGGATGCTGGATCTGACTACATTTTCCAGATGAGTGACCAGGTTAAAGTTTTTGGAACAGGTCCATTCACAAGAAACTATAAGCCTAACTTGAACCAAACTTGTATGGATGATGCATCTAAGGATGGACAATACCAGATTTGCTTTGGATGCTGGATCTCACCTACATTTTCCAGATGATTGACCATGTTAAAATTTTTGGAGCAGGTCCATTCCAAAGTAACTATTATCCCTATCTGGACCAAACTTGCATGGATGATTCATCTAGGGATGGACACTATCAGACTTGCTCTAGATGCTGGATCTGGCTTACATTTTCCAGATGAGTGATATTTAAGTTTTATATACAATAATAATAATTTAATAAAACTTTCATGATGATGCATAGGGATGGACAATACCAGACTTGCTTCAGTTGCTGGATCTTAAATTTAAAAATACCAGGTTAAAGTTTTTAGAGCAGGTCCATTCCTAAGGAACTACAGTGTGTTATAAGCCCTACATGGACCAAACTTTCATGGATGATGCATGTAGGGATGGACAATACCAGACTTGCTTTGGATGCTGGATCTGACCTACGGTACATTTTCCAGATGTGTAACCAGCTTAAAGTTTTTGGAGCAGATCTATTCCCAAAGTAACTATAAGCCCTACCCGAACCAAACTTGCTTGGATGATGCATCTAGGGATGGAGACTACCAGACTTGCTCCAGATGCTCGATTTGACCTACATTTTCCAGATGAGTGACCAGGCTCATGTTTTTGGAGTATGTCTGTAATTTTATGGCCTGTTATATTTTAACTTGCATGGATGATGCATCTAGGTATTGAAAAATGCAGACTTGCTTTGGGTTTAGGAAAAAAAAGACATTTTCTTGATTAGTGATTTTGGAACAGGTCAACTCCCAATGACTAAGAGACTTCTTAAACAAAACTTGCATGAATATTGTCATATTAATACATGAAGGATGTATACTAACTATAAAGAAAATATATTTAAACTGATAACATTTGTCGAGGTGAGCTTCATAATCTTTGATTATACCTATGTTTTTAAGTTTGAAAATATATGAGACACTTGAAATACATTCTAAAGCTTCAAAAAATCATGGAAATGAAATTTTAAACTACCAACTACCTGACTGAAGATGCTTTCATACAATAAATGTTTTTGTTTTTGAACTGATGATTTTTTTTCCTATTTATTCTTGTGAAGAAGATTTTCAAAGATTTTCCCTATATATTTCTATGTAAATCTATGAACGGCAATTGGGCCCCACCCTACCCCAGGGGAACATGATTTGAACAAACTTGAATCTACACTACCTAAAGATGCTTCCACATAAGTTTCATCTTTCCTGGCTCAGTGGTTCTGGAGAAGAAGATTTTTAAAAGATTTTTCCGATATATTCCTATGTAAAACTTTGATCAGCCATTGTGGCCCCGCCCTTCCCCCGGGGGTCATGATTTGAACAAACTTGAATCTACACTACCTGAGGATGCTTCCACATGAGTTTCATATTTCCTGCCCAATGGTTCTGGAGAAGAAGATTTTTAAAAGATGCCATTAATTTTTCATTAATTCATAATTATCTCCCCTTGGAAGAGGGCTTGGCCCTTCATTTGAACAAACTTGAATCCCCTTCACCCAAGGATACTTTGTGGCAAGTGGTTCTTGAGAAGAAGATGAAAATGTGAAAAGTTTACAACGACAACGACGACAGACAACGGACAAATTTTGATCAGAAAAGCTCACTTGAGCCTTCGGCTCAGGTGAGCTAAAAGGGGATTAGTTCATGCATTTACATGTTTAACAACAATAAATTAGTTCAATAAATAAAAAAAAATTAATTTAACTAGAAATAATAGTAAAACTGTAACAACCCCACACTGTAAACGAATTGTGCATCTTAATTAGCGATTCATACAATTCATATAGAATAACTTGTACAACTTGTATACATACAGTATGTACAAAGCTATATTGCTAAAAAGCATGCACTTTTAAAATCCTACTACAGGTTAAAATGGACATGAACAAAAATTAATTACAGTTTCAGAAATAATAATAAAGCATGCATATACTAATGCATATATATAATAATAATATCAGATTGATTATAGTTTTTGTGCACATACTCTCCTGAAAATCCGATTTTATTGCAGTCCTAGGAATTAATCCAAAGAAATGTTAAAACTGTATATTTATATTTAAAAATACAGACTGCATTACAAAATTATTATAGTATCACCATGATAAACAGAAAATAAAAGAAAAAAAAACAAGTATAATTCATGTTCAGAGTATATATTTCCTTATTTTGTTCTTCAGTATAATAAAAAGAATAGTAAATGTTTTCCATTGTCATAGATTTTTGTCCCCGCTTTGGCAAAAACGAGGGAACATTAAATCTCATTTATCTGTCAGTGTGTAGGTCTGTCATAGATTTTTAAATTAGAAGTATAACTACCAGAACATTGGGGGCCACCCTGATGTCGTGGCGCTGGATGTGGTGTATCAGGGTGGGGCTCACTGTGGGCTGGGTCTGTAGAAGTCTCATCTTAGGGTTCAGATTCCACCTGGCATTTAATTAACAAATTTTATTTATTACAGTCAATTCTCGTTATCTCAAACTCAATGAAACCAGCCAAGAAAATACCCAATACTTCAAATTCATATTTTAAAATATGCTTTACAACTACTAGTAGCTGGGAATCTGGGATTGAAAATCCCTATATTAAAAGTGTGTATACATTTACCTTCTTGGATTTCCAGAGACTAATTTCAAAATCGTCTCAAAAATGGTTGATGCTATTTGCCAGGGAATATAGAAAAAGGCTCTGTTGGCGTAAAGGTCAGTGGGGTGGCCGAACAAGTAATTGGGAACAACCCAGGCTCCAGATCTTGTACTTAGATACACTGATTTACACCTGTAAGGAACATCAATGCTTAATTTATAAATTTGAATAAATCAACATGAATGAAGAGGTAATTAAGTGAAAGAAAGACATAACCTGCTCACAGAAGCTTAGTTGTAATAGTTAGACTAACCTGCCCACAAAAGCCTCATATTAGACCGATTTACTGGCCCACAAAAGCTTCAGCTGTTAAATAGGACTAATTAACCTGCCCACAGAAGCCCAGTTGTTATATTAGACTATCTGCCCACAGAAGCCCAGTTGTTATATTAGACTATCTGCCCACAGAAGCCCAGTTGTTATATTAGACTATCTGCCCACAGAAGCCCAGTTGTTATATTAGACTGACCGGCCCACAGAAGCCCAGTTGTTATATAAGACTAACCTTCCCACAGAAGCACAGTTGACAGCGACATCCACAGCACTGTTACCAATGCCAACAACCAGTACCCTCTTACCCACCACGCCATTAGTGAGGGCATCCTTGAACTTGACACTGTGAATTATCTCTCCTTCAATAAAAAAATGAGTACATATTAATAAATGTTCCTGAATTCCTCTGAAATTCTTGACATGTAATACGGAGTAGACATTTTCTTATGGCTAGAAAGCTATTAGCATTAATATACTGTTTGTATGTGGGTTGTTTTTGGAATAGAATTTCATTATGGTCTAACATCTTGCAATGTGCATTGATCCTCTCTATAATGGACTACAATGCAGGAGTGCTTATGTCAGAACAGCTGACTTACATGTACCAATGTCCTATAGCGAAGCAGTAAAGCTTAATCTAGGAAGTGTATTGCTGAAATTCTTATTACATGAATGTGCTTTTAGATTACAAATATTTTTACAGCCCATAAGATAGTTAGACACAATTGACTGAATTTTGAGGAATATTCATTTGATAATAAACGAAAAATTTAGTCATTTTTAACAATACTTCTCTGACTCTGACAGACAATTCACACTACCTGGGAAAGTCTCTTGACCTTGGAACTTTGGCATAACTGGACTGGCATGATGTCCTGTTGCTATGGCAACATATCTGGCAGTGATGACTTCTTCACTGGAGTCCAGGGACTTCACTGTCTGCCCATCTTCCTCCACTTTCTGACAAGTCACTCTCCATTTATCATCAGCTGGGAAATGAAACAGCAAATAGCACTTGTTTTTAAACCATATACTTACATACATGTATACATAACCACAATAATAGTATGAAATGCAAAAAATTATTTTGTTTACTTGTATTTTGAGAGACACAACTGTAAGCTGATTTTGAAATGTGTATACAGTGTATATCCCGGTATTCATTTTGTCCTCTTCAAAATGTTTACCTGTCTTTTCTAATTTTGTCACTTTGGTGAAGAACTTGATATGTTTTCCTAGATCAAAGTGGGCAGCATAGTCCTTAATGTATTTTGCCATATCTGTATTATGGGGGTAATCTGGCACATCATCAGGGAAGGGAAAGTCTGAGAAACAGTAGTTGTACTTTGAGACATTGCTGAAAAGAAGAAAAAATATGTTTCCAATTATCATGTACCTCAAACTTTACTCAACTTGTGAGGCTTAAATGTACTGTTCAGTTAACATTCCAGTTTTATGAAATTGGGTGTTTGGTCCAAAAGTAGGATTAAAAGCATAATTTACTTTATTTCATATACATAATTAATAATGACTGAGAATGCCATTGCTGGGCTATAGATTACAAAAAAATATACAAAAAGAAAGTCTTTGATTGAGATATGACTAAATTTCTGAACTATACAGTTACAATTATATTCAATCTCACATATGAGTAAATCGCATAACTCCATAGTCATTTTCTCTGAAAGTCCATAGTCCACCAATGTCGCCCGATCTCTCTATAACTGCCACTTGAAATCCATCATCTAACAGACATTTGGCAGTGACAAGCCCTGAAATCCCTGTGCCAATAACGACAACATCGACATTCTTTCCGGTGGAACTTGACATCCTGATATTTATTCAGCGTCAGCTTCTAAATAACGACATACCAGAGCTGGTAAGGTGACAGCTCATACCACGTGTATTTGTTGCCCTTTGATATCGACTTCCGTCTCTGCGCAGTGCTTGTGTGTATGACGTCACTTCTTGTGTTCATCAAGTTACTGGTAGAGTTGACATCCATTCGGGTAGGTGCCTGTTTTGGGCGTGTACACGTGAACAAGACAAATGAGAAGCGTTATTCTTTAATGCATATCTGGCCATTATCTCAAGTATTCGATTAAATGGCATATTTTCTTCTTATAGAAAGGAAAATTGAGTGAAATCCGTTTCATTTCCACGCACCCTATTCGTGATGGGTTAACCATGTAAATTCTCCGAATTCCTCAAGTAAACTACAGTTTTTAATGAAACCAATCACAGACAATTTTTGACTGCCCCTGTGATTTTAATAACTCTGATATATTCAAGAAATTTACTCTAGCTCACTAAATTCGTCCTCTGACAAGTTGAAGTGTAAATAATCCAAATTTTCTCTGAACACTGCATCCCGGAATACAAAAAGATATTTCTTTTGCTATTCACCTATAACCACCAGGTAGCTCATTTACTTCAACTAAAATTGTATATCTTTTATTTGATTCCAAGAAATGCTTTGTATTCTAAACATATAATTTATAAATCGTGAATTGATTATTATGATTATCTTACTAAATACTGTGAAACAGTGAATACAATGATCTAAGTAGGGCAAGTATAAAAGTCAAATACTTTGAATACAAAAATGTTTTTGGATGACTCACTATTTGTACTTTCAATACATATATTGCATAAACTATAAATCGAACAGCTTTGCAAAGTATCAACGAAACGCCCTGACGTGACCCGGAATTGGGAACTTCACTCTATCAGGTGGTTACTCTATAGGATTTATACTTTTATACTTGCCCTACTTAGATCATTGTATGTAGCTACATGGGAAAAATATTTATGATGATATTTCTGCAAAGCCTATCTTCCCCAGTTGCGAATCATTTTCTCCATTTCCGGGTCATATGACCTCGCAGTCTTTTAATATTCATGGATCGTTTTGGAACACGATTTTTATGATGTTGAAACATAAAAAAAATTCATTTACCGCACTTTCAAGCTCTTATTATTTATCTACAACTTTTATATCAGCCTTGCTGCAGCGAACAAAAATGAAAGTAGCTCGTCACCGAAGCAGAAACATTCCCGTCTTCAATGGCAATCAATGCATGCGTTTTAGAATTTCAGTTGTCGGATGCTCTCTTACAGTTGATATTTAAAATTGTGTAATTAATCACAGACAGAAAGACCATATTCTTCATGACCTGTGTATCTATTAAATTTTCTGCACTTAAGGTAGGATTCTTCTCTGGTTTCTGACTAGATGAAACATTCAAAGTATATTTGCTTAAATGTCTTATATATTGAGGTGTAAGGAATTTAAAAGACCATATTTTTCTTTCCTCATCACAATTGTACAACTTTAAATAGAAATGGTAAACTGCGTTTGAAAACTAGCAAGGACTATATTTTTGGCGGAATGGTTGCGTATGAAAATATCTTCTTTTCTGCCTCTCAAAATTATCATAGAACAATGAATTTAGTTATAATTTTTACACAATCGAAGACTTCGAGAAATTTTCAAATGCAAGTTAAATTAATAATGAGGGACTAAACTTTCAAAATATATCAAATAAATATGATTTTTCAAACAAACTAGAACTTTGTTAGCTTTTAAACGCTTCCTATCAAAGTGCAGATTTTGATCCAATAATCCATAAAAAGTATTTTTTCTCTCTTATTAAACGATCAAAACTTTTTGTTTTTGTATCATTTTGTACATTTATAAGACTACTTTATTATTTGTGAAAATAAGAAAAAGTTAAATATAGGAAGTATATGAAGATAACTAATATATCCTAAAAAATTAGGAAAAACAGAGAAAATTCGGATTAGCCAAAATCTACTTAAGTTAAATTATTTATGTAAATTTGGTAATATCATGCTATAGACCCGATATAGTAATATGTTTTTATGAAAAAAGAACAATCATTAAACTTTTGAAATAGAAGTAGGTATCACATGATTGGCAACAGTTATTTTTTATTCTTAATATTAAGGAAAAAGATAATGACCTTGACCTGACCTTGCCTGTAATATAAAACGGTCAAATTTAATTTCACTGATACTATCACTTACTGATATTGTCTTCTTGATTCTGTGAAAATTTCATTAATTTTTAAATATTATAAATATGAGAAGAATCCTACCTTAAATATTAACAATATGGCATAAAATACACACGAGTGACTCGGAATTGGAGTGAAACCCGGAATTGGCGACTGTACACTTTATATTCAATAGCGCAGATATGTTCCATAAATATGCTTACACAAGCATGATAAGAGGAACTTTCATTTTAATTTTTTGTATTAGGATTGTTCTATGAGTATGAGGTATTTGAAATTAAATGATATCCAACTTTTAGTTGTTCATGATTTTGCCAAATAAAAAAAACGGAATTTGAGGTCCCTTGAATTAATTACATGTATAATGTCAGAAAATTGTAAAATAGATTAAATAGTATCTCTGTTTAAGATGAACATGACTTTTAAATAGGCATACACCATTTTCGATATTATCTAGTACGATACATCAACACTTGGGTATGCTCTTTGCACTTGTTACATCTAACTGACTGCTTTATTGTTACAATTCTGTCAGGAATCACTTTTATTGGCATATGATTTAAATGTGAATATGTCCAAAAATCTATTAACTCAGGTAAAATTGATTTTTTTTAATTTAGGTTACAAGCAAACAGTCTCTACCCTACCCTTAAAGAAAAGGACATGCCCCTTTTTGGGAAATCCCAGAAGAGTCCCCAGGAATTAGTAAGGTCCCTGAAGGAGGCTCTAGGGGCAGTTGTCAAGGGCCAGGCTGGGGAAAAGAAAGCTGATAAGGTATAAAAGTGAAAGTAGACAAATCACTGGTGATCATAAAGAGATATGCAGACAACACTCCCAAATTTGATGCAATTATATTTTTTCACAAAGTGGTGATTATGTTTTATGTATTTAAGGTACGTGTAGTTTAAAAAATGTTTGTGATTGCACTCAGTCTTGCAGGATGGTACCTAGGACCAACAAAGACTGGGGAAATTCCTCTCCTTACCTATATAAAAAAAATATGTTTGTTTCCTTACCTATATAGTGACATAATCTTTTGTCAACAGTTGCTGTTTTCAAGGAAAGAAGTTTGGGTCACCCTTCTATTATAAGTTAAGTCACAGTAATGCTTGAAAACACCATTTCTTTTGTCATTAATCTTTTCTATTGTTAAAGTTTTTTTCCATTGACAGCTGTAAGGGAGACACCCCAACTCCCTCCTACTTTATTTTAAAGTCCATTTCTGTTTAAATTCTTAGGGACAACTTTGACTATACAAATCATCTTAGATTAAATTTTCAACAGCCTGGAGTGTTTCCCTGTATACAGTATACAAATCATCTTAGATTAAATTTTCAACAGCCTGGAGTTTACTCAAGTTTTTAGTTATTTTTCCAGGCTACGGAAGATGTCTCAAAGAACCTGTCGGCTATAAAGACCATTCTGTATGGCGCTGGAGATCAGGAGCCCCAGACCGAGCTGGTGGCTCAGCTCTCACAGGAAATTTACAACACGCACATTTTACTGACTCTAGTACAACAACTGCCCCGCATTGATTTTGAGGTATTTAAAATCAGTCACAAACAATGAAGGATCACTCTTCATTCAGTGCTATTTGTCATCTGCAAGCACTTAGTTTTGATATTGATTTGTGGTATAATTGCAGTGTAAAAATGAATATCATATTTCTTTGCAGCAGGATGTATTAATCCAGGAAAAAGATTTGATGATGGAATCAATTTTAATCTAGTTTTCTTTTTATTCAATAGGGCAGGAAAGATGTTGTTGCTATTTTCAACAACCTTCTGCGACGGCAGATTGGTTCTCGCACCCCTACTGTGGAATACATTGTCACCAAACAAGAAATTCTTTTTGATCTTATGAAGGGGTATGTACACCTGTAATCTGCTGTTACCAAAAGATTTTTTTTATGAAATTTAATTACTGATTTTAATTAAAAGTATTTCTAAAGTAAAGTTAATTAACAACAGATGCCAACCCATGATATTTTTTTTTATCCATAGATCCTATATTTATAGCTAAGGATTTGTAAATCAATGTTTGAATCTATTGAATAGAAATGTTTGAAAACAGAATGAAATGAAAGAAAAGGAATAGATGAGGGAATACTGTAGATCAAAATGAACCACATTTTTGTGAGATAAAAGAAACTGGAAATTTTAAGTGATACAAACTTTTTGCAAGCAGACATTATGAATAATTAGACAAAATTATAACTGTTGCAAGTAGCAAGTAGTAAATTTGCTGAAGATAAATTTCTTTTACATTCTGTGTATGTTACATGCATGTGTATGTGAACTTGTTATTTTGTAGATATGAAAACCAAGAAATCGCCTTAAACTGTGGCATGATGCTGAGGGAGTGTTGTCGGTATGAGGCTCTGGCTAAAATCATGCTCTTCTCCCCAGAATTCTACAGCTTCTTTGATTATGTGGAAGTGTCAACATTTGATATAGCCTCTGATGCATTTTCAACATTCAAGGTTTGTATTTCCTGCCCACAGACCAGCATTTTCACTAGGCAAGTGTTTCACAAATTCTCTTCCATCTTCTCAAACCCTTGGCCTAGCAATTCTATTACGAAAATTTGGGATTTGATTGTAAGATACTAGTATTAATGAAAAATATTAATTGGCATCCAGTATATACTATATACATTAATTATATCACGAAGTTTGCTTTCTTATTGAAAATGGTCCCATACTGTATTTAAATTTATCTAGTGTTAAAATATAAAGTCTGCATTAAACCACTTTAACTATGTTTTTAACTATGATAATCCATTTATTGATTTAATAGTTTTAGATATATATATATTCATTGAAAATTCATATTATTCCTACAGGAGTTGCTTGTGAAGCACAAAATGCTGTCGGCGGAATTCCTGGAGAATAACTATGAGAAAGTTTTTACGTCCTACCAGAGATTGCTCAACTCTGAAAACTACGTCACGAGGCGTCAAGCACTCAAGGTCTGTATTCAGGGCAATTTTCTTAAACATGCTTAATGTTTGAGGGAATTGCCTTCGCTGCAATAATGTAGCCCTCTCCGATTTTTTTATCTGTTATTTTCTGGAGAGGGCTACAATTCCACAGCATCTCCGTAATGGTGCAAAAATATTTTGTAAATACTGGTGACTGCAGGCAGAATAAATTGTTTTCAAAATCAACTTACTTCTAATAAGACGAATTTTTTATTCACTGTCGACATCAAAGCTCGTTAAACGCGAAAACCGTGTAAAATAAATCTGTGCATTTACTTCTGCAGCCATGACAGTTCACGCGTGACGTAGTGAGACTTGCGCTTGAAATTTAGAACAAATCAGTAAAGCAAATGTCAATGTTTATAAATAATTGTGATGAATAGTAACACTAAACATTGATAAATAAAATAATTCCATGTGTTATTTTTTCATAAACAGTGACATTTAGGCTTAAAATAAGGTAATTCCAAAGAAATCCGCTCCCTGTAGATCCTTAATCTCATTGGCTGTCCCAAAATAAAATCTGTCAAGGTCAGTAAAAATGGCGGATAAATTTAAGTTGTGATGTTGACATACACAAAAAATACTGATATATGGATTGTTCTGTATATTTTTGGATCGATTTATGTCTGGGATAACTACATTTTGGAAGTCCAGGTAAACATATAAGTAAAATAGTCACTTACTGACAATTTGAGCCGAAATCCGTGCCCATTGAAATTTGCTGCCCTCTGCACCATTACATTCATATAGCAGAGATTGTATTCTCCAACAAAAAAAAAGTTTTTATATTAACTATAAGGAGAGAGTTACATTTTGCAAAAATTGCCTATATTACAGTTGAATTGAAAATAATTTAATTCATGATTGTTCACAAAAACTTAAATTTTCTTGGTTTGAAATATACATTTATATTCAAATCAATGAAGTGGTTTGAACAACAGGCAGTATTGCCTTTAATCGTTCTCTCCATTAAAATTTTGTGTAATGACATGAGAGCACCTGCTCAAGAAAATTGCATTCTTGCATTCGGTATAACTTGGACAAGTAATGTAGTGTGTTTTTTCGTTGCCTTTAAGTCCTTGTTTTGTTACAGCTACTAGGAGAGCTCCTGTTAGATCGACACAATTTCACCACCATGACGAGATATATCAGCAATCCCGACAATCTGAAGCTGATGATGACCATGTTACGAGAAAAGAGTCGCAATATACAGTTCGAAGCCTTCCATGTATTTAAGGTAAAAGTTAAAAGGGAAAATCTCTTCACAAT
Source organism: Saccostrea cuccullata (assembly GCF_032062105.1). NCBI lineage: Eukaryota > Metazoa > Mollusca > Bivalvia > Ostreida > Ostreidae > Saccostrea > Saccostrea cuccullata. The sequence goes on along the minus strand of NW_026938498.1, from coordinate 484,169 downwards.
AAATTAGAAAATTTTAGAGATTATAATGCAACTTTTGCAGTAAGTATTATAAATTATTTTTATGTTTTAGAAAAATGCAGACTGCAGTTAATGTGCTTTGACCTAATTTGATTATGATAATTTTATTTCTCTGCAAGTATAAAAGACACTTCATTTCTGACAAGATCATTAATATGTTGCTCATCTTCAATTTACAGGTGTTTGTAGCAAACCCAAACAAACCAAAGCCCATTCTCGACATTTTGTTACGGAACAAAGAAAAACTTGTGGACTTTTTAACCAAATTTCACACAGAGAGATCGGATGATGAACAGTTTAACGATGAGAAAGCATATCTTATAAAACAAATAAAAGAACTGAAATCACCCGACGAAGCGTCATAGTAATGATGGGATCTAGTTGTCATGGTTTCCAGCTCTAGATTATACATCAGTCACAAAGAAGTCTCTTCCTGTGTCCTTTGACCTTGACCTTTGATCGAGTGACCTAAAAAGCATCAGCCGAGGTCTTGCACTTAAACAATTCTCTGTTCATTTAGGATTTGATGAAAAATTCAAAAAATGATTTGCTTTGCTGTATATACGAATAGTATGCATACGAAAAAGGGAATGTGATTTGTTTCTTAACCCCCTAAAGAAGTGTTCTGTTGTAAGGACCTGATTTTGGAGTGCTACTAGATCTTTGGTGCCAAGGTGTTCTACTGTATTTTTTCTTTTTAAGTTACCATATTGCTTGATTTCTGCATATGATATATTTTGTCTTGGCTAAATTTTCATTTTTAATTAATTATATTTTTTAATATAAAAAATTTCAATGATTGATTCTTGAAGGAACATGTTGGTGAAAAAAATGCCAGCATTTGAAAACGGAAATATTCATGGTTCAAATGCCTCTGGTACTTGAATTTTCACTGTTTGTTAAAGAATTAGATTGATTTTCAGTATGTTCAGAAGTGCTTTAAATTAAACTGTACAAAAATATTCTATTTATGAAAAAAATACATTGTGTTGTGAGTAATTTAAGGCAAGTTTAACCTTTGTTAAAGAAATAAATAGTACATCTATATTGTATAGTGATTTTTATGTTGTATGATTTTTTTTTCCTCAGAAAAGCTTGATCTATTTAATTGTGAAAGATTCACATGTACATGTATATGACCTCAGAAATGGACAGGAAACACAGGCACTTGCTGATTTGAATTTTTTTAATTACAAAAAATATTACCTTATAAAATGGGATTATAATTTTTATTATAAGGAAAAATATATAACATTAAGTAGCTGTGATAAGAAGTGCAAAAAAATGTTCTTCAAAATTTTTGCCCATGTATCCAACATATTTCATTAGCCTATATATATATATATGCAGGAAATTCATTAAATATGTGTTACTTTATTTAACTTCTGTTCGCTGTATGATTATTTTTCTTTGGTTTTTGCTAAAAGGACATTCAATATTGATCATAAAAATGACAAAATCAAGTGCTACGTATTATTACACCATTTGATTGTCTATTATTGTACAATTTTCAGTAGGGTAAAATAAAAGTAAAACCTTTAAGGATTTATTTCGTAGGCCTATAAAACTTGTGAATTTCTGTGTAAACTGTCTTCTAACCACCTTGCCATGGCATACCTGGTATCAGTAAGGTCAGAATTTGTCTCCCCAACTATTCTTTTATTGTTATAAAGATGACACTGGTGAGAAATGTTAAGGTCTGCGTATAAGACCAGATATGTAACTTTTTTTATGAGTAGCTAGTTTAACATTTAACAATGTATTTAATTTCATGTATTACTCATTTGTATTCATAATAGTGCTAATTTTTTGAAATATATTTATGACTTTTATTTTGGGGGTAGGGTTGGGTTTAAGAGATTGAAGAGAAGCAGATAAATTTGTAACTTATTAATTAAGGATTTTTTTGTTTAATGAAATTCACACTAAAACTTCCTCAACAATAATTGGGACAGTCACATACCCCTTATTGCAAACACCTCTCCTCAAAGGTAAAAATCAATACCTTTATATACAAGATTAGCTTAGTTCTGTGTAGAATATTTGTATTTAATCACATATCCAAAAGACTTCTTCATTTTTTTGTGTCATCAGATAAAGTGTCATGGGAATAAAGGCTTTCAGTTCTGGTTTTAAGATGTTCATTTTTGCATGGGATATTTTGTCAGCTTTAATCATTTTTCTTTTTATCCGCCAATTTATTTTCACTTATTTTTCCAGTATATATACAATTTTTTTCTTTGTTTAGATTTTTTTTCCTGGGTTAAATTTTCATACAAATGTATTTTCCGATATTCCAACATTCATTTCCATGTATTTGAATTAGTTATACACATTTTGTTGTGCATGTATGTGGGTATAATGATTGGGAGCTAAGTGCATAATGTGATTTTTGTCATATTTGGTATTTAAACTGTGTGAAAAATAAATTTAAGCATGTAATAGACAGCTTTATAGCTTAAATTATAAAAAAAATTCAAGCTTTGGTGCAATTCATATGGTTGCCAGTTAAAAATCTTTTGATTGAGATTAATGATACACACATGGTATTTTTGAACAAATTGTTAAATAATTAGAATTTGATTGTTTTTACATCACATATTAACCTAGATGTTTTGAACACAAACTTTTTAATTTTTAAAAAGCAAAGTCTTTAGCTCACTCATTTCTCTTGCAATATAAACTTAAATCAATTGATGAGTACATGTTACCAGTATATACATGTATGTATACTATGTTAAAAAAAAAGTCTGTTATAAATATTTTAAGTAACAATCTATTGTTTGTTTTTTGTTAATAATATTTGTGGAAGCCTTCATTCTAAAGTGAAGGGATCATTTTGGAGCAGCTTGAGTGAAAGCCATATTCAGAATATTATTATTATTATTATTATTATTATGTTTATTCAGGCAAAGAGTCAAATTCATTACAAATCATATCACAAATTACATTCAAAAATTAATCAGGGATCGCTTAAAAGTTCTAGCACATACATGTAGCTATCACATTAAAACAATATCACTCCAGGTATTAACAGTTATCATTATCACAGGAATTCTCAGAACCATGTCACATACAACACAAATAAACATCTTTTTAATATCTTTGCCTATGAAAGCAATATATAAAACATGCTTATTTCCAATGGGGTCCTAATACTAAGACAGCATGTAAAAAATAAAATTGAGGATTACATAATTTTCCTAGCCTGAATAAAATAATTTGACAAATATATACATATTCACATTTTCAGGTTAATACAATTTATTTTAAAAAAGTTTCATTCCCTTGTAAAAATATTATATATAAATACTTTCTTCCATCCTTCGAGCTTCTTGTGTAAGATGCAACTTGACAGCAGATTTAAAACTAGCTCTATTGGCTATAGTTTTTACTTCCAATGGAAGAGAATTCCAGTTTAAAATGGCTTGGTAATAAAAATTTGAATCATTGTATGCTCCATGATAATTAAAACTGGACGCTCCCCTCATTATTATTCCTATTAAAATTCTCATTTAGATAATTTGGTGCTAGGCTATGATTGATGTTAAAAACATGATCTTAACTGTTTTACACGATCAGATACACGTAGTGTATTTATTGAATCTAAAATATCGCAATTGATCCTGGCTCTAGGATTTAGATTTAAAATAAATCTTACTGTTTGTTTTGAAGAACTTGTAACTTATTTTTCAAAGATTTGGACAGACTTTCGTACCATGCTGATGAACAGTAATCAAAATAGCACTGAATTAGTGCAGATGCTAATGTTAATCTGGATCTTTTATTTAACCATTTTCCATTCCTGTATAAGAACTTAAGTCTAGAATTGACCTTGGCCACGAACTCATCTACTATTAGGTTACATTTTAGAAATTTATCAATTGTGATTCCTTGATACTTAACAGAGTCACTGGATTTGATAATATGATCGTAACATTTAACCTCAAATTGACCTTCATTTTTTAATTTGCGACTTGGGCCAAAAAGGACATTAAAAGACGGCAAGTACCTGCATATATATATATATATATATATATATATATATATATATTAATACAAATTATAAATTTAAAAAACATATGAGTTCAAAATTACTGAGTGTTTTCAAAGCCATTATAATGTTCGAATGTCTTCTTTTACACTCGTATTTCTCTATCCCAGTACTTGCTGTCTTTTACACATCTCTTCTCTGACAATGATATTCACCTGCCCCTTGTTAATTTCATCAAGTATTATTTTACTTCTCTGAATTGTGAAAGCATAGGGTTTTCAAGTTTGCCAAACTAGCTAGTTTAAATAACTTCATTTCTCTTCTTTTCTTCTCCTTAGGGAATGCCAAGTTGGACCTTTGTCATACAAAGCCTTAATTATGAGTGGATACATGTCTAGAGTAGTTTTACCTTTGACTTTGTAACCTTGATATCAAAAGGACTTCTTTAAGGAGTAATAATGTACCAAGTTTGATGTCTTCCAAGGATCCCCTAAATATTGAACAATCAGTACCTACTTATGTTAAATCTTTGATAGAGTGGTCTCAAAATCAAGAGGTCATCTTATACTGAGGGGGTACCAGTATACAAAACCTGATGTCAAGCATAGGGTTCTCAAGATATTGATTGAAGAGCACCTAGTCTAACAATTGACTAACAGGTGAAAAGATTCATGTATATGTTCCCTTTTTTCAAAGGGGGCTCAGAAATACAGTTGATATCTGCCAGGTATTTTCCTCTATTGAAAGAAAGTGTAATCTACAACTTTACATAAAGGGGTAGCTAATACTTTTAAAAGTAAATGTACAGAAGAAATATCTCTTTAAAATATTCCACTATGTGCTTATGCCTTCACATATACATGTATTTTATTCATTGATTCTTGACAAATTATTATACTGGTCTGAAGGAAATGTAATCAATTCACATGCACACGAGTAATGGATTGATATTCTTTTTTAGGTAAATGAAAACAACACATGTATATATTAGTAATCTATGTTTATTCAACACACACAGTTACAGGTATATTCTCATATCATCCAGATACTTTTAGCTGGAGCAATTGCATTTGGCCTTCCAGCTTCTTTTGAGCACCTTGTCTTGGTATTGTCAAGGCATAAAACATACTGTAATATCTTCTAATGGCACGTGAGTTAAAATTATTGTACCAGCTTGAAAACTCCTCTACCTATTTTCTTTGGAGCTAAAAGATATATAATATTATCATATCTACTCCCCTCTGCCATAGGTATACATGTGTAACAGAAAAGGAGAAAATGCATGGCTGGACCGGGAATCGAACCCGGGACCCCTGTATCTCTAGTCAGGTGCTCTACCAACTGAGCTATCCATGCCGATATCCACGGCCCTAACCATTACATTCCTCCCTCCTTAAATGGTCTTCGCCCTCGAAGACACAACCCAAGTTCTTATTGCCCCTGGCAGGACTTTCACCTGCAATTCCAGGGGTGGTCAACGGCACCAAATCTGTAACAGAAAAGGAGAAAATGTATGGCTGGACCGGGAATCGAACCCGGGACCCCTGTATCTCTAGTCAGGTGCTCTACCAACTGAGCTATCCATGCCGATATCCACGGCCCTAACCATTACACATGCATCATATTCATCTACATGTACATATGACAGGAAATGATCATAAAGTAAATCATACATTTTCAATTACATGTATTGTATAATGTCATATCTATCACTCTTTTTTTTTTTTCAAAAATCTACAATCAACCACTCAAATTTCACAACTTAAACAAGGGAATATCAAGAAAACTTTGGTAATTCTCAGGCTGCCACATTTTCCTGCCTAGATTTAAAACTTAAATATCAAATTTTAATACTAAAATTATAAAATAGATGCAGTAGTACCCCGGTATTAATTAAAATTTCTTTTAGTTAATTTAAAAGTTTACATGGGTATCTTATATATGTACATGTATTTTATTTTGAAAATATGTACAGTGCTACACAAACATTTCAACTGTATTTTCTTTAGCACTATTTTGTATACATTGCGTAGTCCAATTCTAAAAAGAAAATATTCCCCTGCAGTTAAAATATTACTTAATCCTCAAAGGTTTTGAACCGGATACAACATTGGATGACAATGAAACGAGTTTGTCAATGAAAAGTTTGTGTAGATTATGCAGTTGGTGTATAAAAAAAAGAAATAATATGATTTCTATGCATTTCTTACAATCTGCAATAAAGATAAAGAGTACTAGTATTTGACAACATTACCCAGAATGCAGTGTTGTAGAGTTGAATAATTTTTCCACCCAAAGAGTTGAGTACCAATAACTTAATGTTGACACATGTACATACTCTTGAAACTGTATAACAGCTTACAAGATTAGTACTGAAGAGTAATATTCAAAACATAGATAATTTTTTCAACAATCTAAATACAGTGTACATATAATGTATTTAAATACATTTCTTACAACATTGTATGACATTCACTTTTTCACATAACTCAAGTTGAACTGAAAAAAATATAAGACTTAAATTGATCTAAAAAGAAAATACTGTATAGGGGGAAAATAACTCGCGGTGTTAATATTCGCTATATTCACGGTGTTGATAAATCCGTGAATTCAAGAAACAGTGAATAAATTTTCAATAATCTCCATGTTTTATTTGGAAATTTGAGAACATATTGACTATGGTATGTTTATATACAAGTACATGCAGTTCATAACCATTTAATAGTATTTACGAGTAGTACTTGTCATTCAATTATATTAATTATCACCCTTTACTTTAATTCCAATCAGCAGATGATAACCTGTATTTGTCAAAAAGCTGTTTTAATAGCCACCGCTACATGTTTCCTCAATCAAAACACGTGGGCCATGGGTTTTGATTACCCGTGCGAAACTGATTATGTTACCACGTGTACTTGTTACCTGCATTATCATTCATATTAATTTTTATCGACAATTTGGTTTTTAAAATCATTCAAATGAATATTGAACTTTCTGAAGATGTGGAAGGATATTATGTCGATCGTCTGACTACATTACTGTCCAGTGGTTTTTCGCCGCGTTGTATTAAAGATCTTAGGGTGTACATGAACTCATCGTAATAGCATATAATATAGGAAAGTCATTTGCGTCTACAGTCAAGGACGTTTGAAAACTGTACTTGTTTTAATTAATTGTCAATTGCATGTATTATTTATTTTATATCTAACAATTTTATATTAACCTACCCTGTTGTTCGTGAAATAAAGACATTACGTTGATTAATGTCTTTTACATGTAGCTATGGTACGGATTAAATGTATGAAGACAAAGGAGGTAACTTTTATTATAAACCGATTCCGCGAATTCAAGAAACCGCGATCGTGTCAGATGAGAGAAAAACGTGAAAATTACAATCCGTGAAATTAATCCCCTGTACAGTAAGCAAAGAAAAAAAAGACATGACATACATTTATGTCAAAGTTTACATATCAGATCACATAACAATATACACCATACACATATCAGCACCTATTCATACATAATATCTATATAACAATATGGCACATACTTAACAAAGAGCTTTAAGCTACAAGGAAAAAAACTCAACACAAAAAGTGTACATGAGTGTTTAAAAAAATAAAAGAAAGTAAAACAAAACAGAAGAAAAATTCGAGTATAAGGTCTAACTCTCTCAAACATGGATCACTGACAACATATTCAAATTTCTTAAGGTAAAACAAAATAAGGTTTTAACAAAGGATTAGTCAGTTTTTCACTCCTATTAACTTAAAGGTATATTATGACAAACATAAATCCAAGTCTTTTAACATTTTTTGAATCAGGGATTTCAAAAAGTATCTTTCAATTTATGGCGAGAATATCCCCAGTGCCTTAAAGCCTACTCAAAACGCACTTTGTCATCCGTCGACGACTCCACTTCTATTCTGGCGTAGGGCACAGGAAGTGACACGGTGGGACAGGTCACGATGCGGAGGGTGTTGGTGGACCCTGCCCCCGAGGTCCAGCCCGTCACCAGGACGACGATGTCCCCCCCTCTGATGTAACCCAGCTGACGGGACAGCATTATTCCGTAATTCAATCTGGCGTCCACATCATCTACCCACACCTCGTCTCTATCATCTATCAAAGCAATCGACATCGACGAGTTATGACACAGTCAAACCTCGTTATCTCAAACACTATGGGACTGTGAAAATGATTCCAGATATCCAAGGATTATAGATACAGATTGAAATTCAATCATCTCATTATCTCAAACTTGATGGAACTGGGAAAGTACTTTGAGATATTCAAGAATTTCGGTTATCCAGGTAAAATACCTATACCAATAACTCTTGGATATCTCAAAGTTTTCTTTCTCAACCCCATTCACTTTGAGATATTGAGGTTTGACTTTTATAATGCTTACGAAGTTACATATTACTCAAACATGGATTTCTATTCAAGCCAATGATTGTTCATTTAACTTTTGCAAATCTAGTCTTAGGAGTCCTTTTTATGTACTGGTACTTATTGTCAGCTTTAGTAATCATTTATAAAAAGAAAATATGTCATGAAACAAATAAACTCTTTACCTTCAAATAAGACTGGGAACACCCCTCTATGTAGCTGCAGATTGTTGGCAGTTTTCTTGGATCTAGTTATGGCTACAATCACACAGTTGGGTCTGTACTTTGATATCAAAGCAGGTGACCTGAAATCATTCAATAATACAGTATAAATTACAATAGTTGTATATGGTCTAAATTTCAGTAATAAATCCTCACTAACAGTCTCTTATATTGCCAATTACATACAATTTATCACTGTAAGGAATGTTGTGAAAGACATATTGCCATTAGATTATTTATTCATCTTGAAAAGTTCTTCATACATGACATACCCAAGAACCAATAAAAATTCATTGTTTCAATAGGTGCTGGTATATTACAGGTGATTCCTATAGTCACTTGATCACTGACCCGAACAATTTTAATGTCAAAATAAATTTTTAAAATCACTTATAAATTGACTTCAGATTAAAATGTGATATACAGTGCTGGCTGGGGTCAATTCATACAGTTAACTTATCTAGAAATCAAGCAATACATGTCCAAACTACGACTTATAACTATTAGTCAGACTATGAGCAAATTATCACATCAATAAGTAACTACATGTACTGTAAAATCAAATATTTTCATGGGGTAAAATTTTCGAGATTTGAGGAAAAATATTGGTTTGTGGGAATCTGATTTCATAGTTGGAGAATGTTTACCCCAGTAGTAGTAATGCATAAGAAATTTTACATTTTTGGTGGACATTCGTGGGTCTCTCAATACCTTGAAAATAATGAAAATTAAACCCCCACGAAAATGAGTAATTTCACAATAATATCAAAACGAATAGCTACCTTCCTGTGACGGTGACCACCATGATGGCCTTGGCGTGACATTTAGTGGAGGCCTCGACCGCAGCAATGGCAGTGGTGTGTGTGTTCCCGGTTTTCCCTAATCTCTGTTTCAGATCGAAAAACAATTCCTCGTTAAAAATAGCTGCCTCTGCCTGAGTACACACCTAGGAAAAAATATCACATTACATATAATATATGTGTCAAATAGCTGTATGTAATATGAGCTGAAAAAAAGTTCAAAATAAATGATATGTCAGGTAGATAAAAATAGATAGCAACAGGCCACCTGACTCAGGTGTCCTAAAAAAATTGAAAAAAGGCATCAAATGATCAATTATCACAAGATTTCCAGCTGTTATTTGATCTTTGTCATGTTTTTCCAACATTCTTTGTTCTCTAAGCAATGATAAATCAAAATAACCTTAACAAGCAAGAAATTAATTTGGCTTTTAGTTCTAATATGACACCTGATCATTTTCAGCTTTAGAATTTTTTTAATAAAGACTGGCAATTTTTATCATCATTCAGTCCTACCGCACTCATGGTTTGCATGCTCTTCAGAGGGTGCTTTCCCCTGGCTGTTTCCCTTGACAACATGACACAGTCTGCTCCATCCAAAATGGCGTTGGCAACATCGGCAACTTCTGCTCGTGTAGGACGTGGATTCATCATCATACTTCCCAACATCTGAAAAAGAAGAAGACCAAAATAATCATCTGAAAAGAGAAATCCCAACATCATTAATCTGAAAAGAGGAAACTCAAAATCACCCCTGAAAGTAGTTATACTAAATTAACAGTTAAAAAGAAAAATCAAAAAATTCGACATGCCTTAACAGAGAGAGTGCTTAAATTTCAAGCATCTGTCTGGAGTAGTAGCTGAGAAAACTGTTGAGACAGAAAATTTTTTATGGATAGACTGACAGCTAGACAGACAGACACAAATAAACACAAAGGTAAAACAGCAAACCACTGACTTAAAGTTAAATAAGGAAGATCTTGATTGATTTGGTAAATAAAAAAAAATCTTTAAGTTATAAATTGATATAATTTTTAAAGATATTTTTTTATTTACCAACAATCAAGATCTTCCTTATAGCAGTCTTTAATATTTCAAAAGTGCAGGTCTTTCATTACAATAAGACAACATACTAGAAAAGAGCCAGATTACAGAACTAACCGACATTATCTATGATTTATATGCTAGAAGTTAGTCATCTGTCTGATCTATTTCACTGAAACTCTTCATTGAACTAAAAATGGCAAACACCACCACCCCCTCCCACCCCCCCCCCCCCCCCTTCATAAACTTTCTAGGCCATAGGGTTGATACAGGTCACCTTAAACACTTTCGCTTCAGGAAAAAAAAGTTGAAGGAGTGACAATTCATTACCTAGCTAGTAGCAAATATATATATGAAGAAGGAATTTTCCTGCTATCTCTATTGATTCACTACTGAGTACCTTTGTCACTGTGTTTGATACATGCATGTACTAATTCCAAGACTACTCTATATGTCAATGTAGAATCTTAAAGTTATCAATTGTATCGCAATCCAATATGTCATAAATCAACCTCAAATCTTTGTTAGGTGTACTTTAATTCATGACCTATATTTTATTCTGAAATTATTTCAGAATAAAATAGGTCATGAATTAAAGTACACTTCAAATATGATACATTTTCCTTTGTCTAGAGCATGTTTTCAAGTCATGCAAAGCTTAGATAAAGATACTGTGTAATGAGTGTGTATCAATATTTCTTTTATTAAATCCAGGACTTGATGAAAATTAAAGTTTTTTTTTCCCTATGTAGCTTGTAACACAACCTTTGATTGGTTAAAAAATTGGTGTAAATTTCCATGCTCATAAAAAGTTATGCATCACCATAATAAGTGCATATAACACATTCTTGGAATTCTGCAGAGTTAAAAAAATTGATTAGGGCTTGTACAAAAAAGTCAAACCCTAGAGATCCAAAAAGTCGAGGCATCATACATACCTGAGTGGCACAAATAACAGGTTTCCCAGCTTTGTTACACTTTCCAATTATCATTTTTTGGGCCAGGAAGACTTTTTCTGGTGAAATATTGATGCCAAGATTTCCTCTGGCAATATAAAGGCCATCTGCTACCTCCAAAATCTCATCAACTCTGAAAGAATCCAAAACACTTCTAGCAAACATTGTAAAATATTCATCAGATTTACCATATTAATACATATAGTGCTACAGTTTTGCTGAATTATTATTCATCAAAGAACGAGGGCGCTTTTGATTGGCATTCTGCAGGAATCGGAGCGTACTTGAAAAGTGAACAAAAAAATTCAACATGTCACATGAAATTTTAACATTTTTTATTTATCAGGTTCCTGTGCAATAGGAAGGGAAAATATTTTCCCGAAAGTGAATTTTGATTTGCTAAAAAATAACTTGAAAATTGGCTAGATCAGACATTTCGTACAAAATGGTACGATTTTAAACACGTTTCTCTAGATTTTTTTCTATCTCTGGGTCTTCTCTCCATGAATTTGAAACGTTATATGTGTGCATTTTAATTCAAAGAAATAAATATACATTTGTAAAAAATGGAGAGAAGACCCAGAGACCATAAAAAATGAACTTTTTCCCAAAAAATCAAACTGTGTAAATGTGATGCTTCTTTGTCTTTTTAAAACCGTTCTGTGTGTGAAGCTGTGATAGCTCAGTAATATGGCCACTTGTTCAGTGCACTAGATGTCCAAAGTTTTTGGTTCGAGTCTCGCATGGGGCGTTAATTATTTTTTTATTTAAAATACAAACAATCAATTATTTTGTCAGTTTCATTTTATGTACAGATGTATTAAAATTCTGAATTAGATATATATTCTGGTTCAGTTTGGTTCCAGAGCGAAATCAATTCCAATCTTCTACATGTTCTATTTTGTGATGTACAAGTACACTTATCATCTATGCCTCTAGTCTTATACGTGTTTATTTTTTCTGTGAACCATTACTATGAATTGTTGTACCTCCTAGGAAAAAATGGTCATAAACGTTACAATCTGACAAGGTATTTCAAACTAAAAGAAAAAACAATTCTATGACTGTGTTTGTAAAATCTGACCACCTATGTTCAGCCAACCAAATCATGGACATTTAAATCATAAATGTTTCGTACAAATGATTCCTGCAGATTACATGCCAAATACGCCCATCTTCTTTCATTGAAAGAAAATCAGGATAAATATCATACAGTTATTTAGATTGAACAATATCTTGAAGTTCTCAATTCAATACATATAAAAGACAGGGGATAAAAAAATGAGAAAAAAAAAATATTCAAAATATGATCTTTAAAATTTTGATATAGTTGCAAACATTAAAAACATTGTCTTTCAGCTTGTATGGAAATTTACTAAAATGAAATGACCATGCAATTAATTACTGTAATCATACTCAAAGTAAACTAAATAAACAATTAACATAATTAATAAACACTGAGAATAGAGAAAATGCAGACTCCTGAAAAAATTAGCAGATTATAGGTGAGATCAGGTGCCAAGATGGAGTAAGCATCTCCTTGAATCATCAACTTTTGTATCAGTAGCCTGTCTTAGTTAAGAAATTGTTTGCACTTGGTGACAAATATGCTCTTTTGTATTCAATCGAATGGGGCAAGTAAAGTAAATACAATTCTAGTAACAATTCAGTCTCGGACACTGATATTTTTCTTTTGAACATAAATGGATTATTTTCAGTACGTGTAAACTTCAAGGTTTATAAGTTGGGCATAGGAAGCTAGCTACAATTATTTAAACACGAAAGTACATGACCTAGAAAAATAACCCCTGTCTAAATCTTGAAAGATGCACTCTAATCATTAAATCTCTATCGAAACAATATTATTTAAGAAACAGTATATCTTTCACATCCTGCTTAGACTGCAGAAAATTGATGTACTATCACATACCACCAGTATTATCATCTAATCCTATCATTAATTTGAACACAGGGATATTTTTGTCTCATATTCCTTCCTAAAGAAGGCTTAATTCCTATTTTATCAATCCTAAATTTGAAAAATTTTCTGATTTTTGTTCTTTAATTATGATTTACAAATTAGGATCATGCATACACCTTTTAAAAATTATTGCAATACTACTACTACTGCCAATATTCTGAATGTCAACTACCATGGAAATGTCAAAGCCCATAATCAATGCTGACCTTAACATTGATTCCATTATTAAATTCGATTTATTATAAATAAAGTGCCGCGCCACAGCATGATACGCCCGTCAAAAAATTACAATTTTCTTGAACAGTTTAGCTTCCAATCTCGTCAACCCTGATTCTAAGATTTCCATGATTTTTCCATTCCTAAAAATATTTATCCATCCCCTGTGATGTAGGCATTAATTATAATAAATATTACATCATTGATGGATTTCTATGCTGGTTGTGTTAGACCTTGTCAAATGCCCATCATATTAAACAATATCAAATTAGTCTTAACAACTTAATCTATACCAAATTAATTTTGAAAAGAAAAGGCTGGCCATCAAATGACATATGCTATAAACTAACCAACAGTTCTTCTGTCTAATTCCCAAAGGTCATCATACAGCTTGATCAGAGTGATTGAGACAGCTAGCCTGAACTCATTAATTAATCTTTAACTGGATGCTTGTCTACTCATTAATAACAATAGATGAATGGGTCTGCACTATCTACCATAATTTTTTTTAAAACATATCAAATACTCAAAGATTTTTTTTGGTTGAGATTTAATGTCCAACAGGTTTTAACATAAAATTCATATGGGTATGGTGATTCCACCCTATCCCATAAAATTATTTTTTATAGATTAACAATTTTATATAATATAAGATTAGTCTACAATGCAATATCAAATTAGTTTTAATTACTTTTCATCAAATTCATTTTAAATCTTAGGCCAGCCAGAAAGAGCTATTTTTAATCCAACAGGCTCATCCATTTGCTCAATACTTAAGGGATATAGATAACACCATGCTCTAGCTATCAGCGAACTCCTCACACTCAAAACTCATTAATTTCTCTCTAATTTGACATGCAATTTTCTGTTATCAAAATTCTTCTTGAGTCTTGACCAGTGCTTGATAATTACACTCATGGGAGAGGTAGGATTTCTAACATACATAATATTTGTTATAGATTGCTGTCAAGTATATGCTTTAAAATAATAAGTATTTTCTTTATTTAACACTTTTTTTATAAGGACAGTGCAATACTCTTACATTATTTGGGATATGTAAATGAATAGTAAAAAGACACATCTTTTTTTAAAATTTCATTTAAATCAAAGGTCACAGTGACCTTGAAATAGGTCGCGACACACTTTCTACCTAAGATGCATAAACTGGCCAAGTTTGATGATTGTAAGTCTTACAGTTTTCTAGATATGGGCCGGAAAGGATTTTTCCATATTTGGCTATATCTTCTTAATTAAAGGTCAAAGTGACCTACTTTTTGTGCGCGACACACCTTCTACCCAAGATGCATCAGATGACAAAGTTTGATAATCCTAGGCCTAATAGTATTAAAGTTATGAGCCGGAAACGAAAAAGCTAACAGACAGACGGACACGAAGCCTATAACATAATACGTCCCATCTTAAGACGGGCGTATAAAAATGATTCAGTATTATTTTAAAGTTCTTTGACAGTTCTGTCAATAACTTTGACATGAATTGCCATTCAACTAAAACGTATAAATTTAAAGTTAAACAGTACAACAAATCATGCACAAGGAGACAGCTTGTGCCCTACCTCTTCACAGCTGTTTTGGTCTCAATTTTAGCCAAGATTTTCATATTTTTGCCCTTCTCTCCCAAAAATTTTCTGACTTCTGCTACCATTTCAGGACATGAAATCCAAGAGGCAAAAACCATATCCAACTACAAAGCAAATGATTCACTTAATGCATGTATTGGATGAAACTGGTAGACATACATGGTAGATGATGGTGTTAACTTTTAAAACTAGAGGTACTGTGAGCAATTAGCTCACTAAATGATACCCCCGCTTCCCATATGGTTATAACTGATGACAGAGTCCATGTTTTGCCACGACCGGGAAACCCAAAATATGTGTGAGATCAAAAAGTAAAATAGGAGGTGCACAATGGCAAGTTATAGTTACACTATAGATATTAATTGGTTAATGGTAAATACACTCACAGTTTTTAATTCACGAGGGGCGGAGCCCCGAGTGAATTAAAAACTGTGAGTGTATTTACCATTAACCAATTAATATCTATTGTGTAAGTTACTTGTACCAGAGGACCAATGAGAGAAAAGCTGGTTGACAGTTAGCATCGCCCACTTCATCCTGTCAAGCCATGGTCCAGAGTCTATATAAATACCTTTCTCCAACTGAACGGATTGCATTTTGAATGCTGAGTCTGGGGTATCGTCGATCAAAAAAAAAATCGGAATGATTTGTCATTATTTGGTACATTTGAAGATGTTGCAGCTTAGACACAGGGCTTGATTTTTGCCAAGAACAGAGGTAGCGTCGTAAACTATTTTATTTTGGGCTGTTATTCCTGTCTAAGATTGATTTTAATTTTTTTTTTGGGGGGGGGGGGGGGGGGGGGGGGCTGTTCAATGGAAAACATCGCCTATTGAACTTTTCATTTATAGTGATCAATGTACAAAAAGCGCTATACGATTCATGATATTTTAAAGAAAGTTTAAATAGTACTGCAAGCATAGGCGTCGGAAGTAAATTGAAATAGGGGGGGCTAAACCAACAAGAAAAGGTAGACCTCAATTTTAAATGCTTATATATTATGTCTATCTTTGCAAAGAAGTGGGGGGGGGGGGGTTCCAACGCCTATGTCAAGTAAAAAAGTTGGGGACCTTTAACATGTTTAATGTGAAATTACTATTTTGAGACAAGAATAAGAATTAAGACAATTCGATACAGAACGTATAACAGGATACGCTTAGTAAAATACGAAGCGAATGTCGACAAATTAATGTTAGTATTCTTGAAGTTTAGAATGTTGATTAAACTCATTTATCAGCTAATTGCCAAGGTTTTGAAATTAACATCATTCATTCATCAGTCAAGGTCTTGTTACATTATGGCTTGATGCCAAATTGTGGGCGTGACTTAAAAATTGTGGTTCTTCTGGCAAATACACCACAGCAACATCAAATTAAAATCTGAATCGCCAGTCCTATGGTACAATATGCAATAAAGTTTCAGTGAAAGTTTCATTAAATTTCACTCAGTGGTACATGTATAAGAGAAGTTGCGGATAAGAGATGGGTACCCTAAAGCGTAACAGACGGACGGACGGATGGAGAGACAGACGGACGGACGGAAATAACGATTACTATATACCCTCCCGCTTTTCAAGCGGGGGGTATAATAAGTGTTGGATGTTAACTTTAGAGTGATTTTGAAGTGAAATTTCAAGACATTAGTGTTGGCTGGATGATAAGGATAACTTTAAAAGGACATTTTAATCCCATAAGCATTCAAAAATATTTGATTGGTTTAAACAAACTGTGCTCTGTGTTTTCAGCTCTTATCTGTAAAAATAAGTTATCTAAGTTACAAAAAAATGTTTACATTTACTTCTGTAAATAGAAATTTGAAATTCACAAACAAGTCTTTATAAGTAGAAATACTTTACATTAAAGTCCCTGGAACTTAAGTTTATTCATAAGTATTTCAAGTCCTACAAACTACTAGACAATTACAATATGACAGACTTGTGGAAATAACTCTACCATAGCCTTTCAATTTACTCCATAATAATCTGATATCTTTGTACTAGCTGCTTTCAGATTGATATCTTCATCATTAACAGGTCCAATGGCAGACTAAAATTATTTATAAAAAATAAACAATGATTACATTGTACTCAGATCTCTACACTCACATCATTGTCAAGAGCAAACTGCAGATCTGCCTTGTCCTTCTCAGATAGCTCTGCCTCCCTCATTTCCATATTAGGAATTGTCCACATCATGTGACTTCCAAGTTCACCTGGCTCCTCCACTTCACAATCCACATAATCTTCTCCTATTCACAAAAAAAGAGACAATGGACCACATCGCTCACATAAGTATCTTTGGCTAAAATAGATATGTCTAATGAAGACTTTGCTGTTCTCTTGAAGAACATTTTTAAACTAACTTGAGCGAACACTACCTAAGAATGTTTTCATATAAATGTGACCTATCATGACCTTGCTACTCTTGAAAGGAAGAATTTTTAAGATTTTCTCCAGTTTATTCCCATGTCGAAAGTTGATGTTTATACTCTGTGGGACTTGATTTGAACAAGTTTAAATCAAAACTATGTAATAAAACTTTTCAAAAAATTTATAAATTTTTCTGGTTCAGTGGTTCTTAGAAGGATTTTAAAAGATGCCATTAAATTTTCAAAAATTCTTAATTATCCCCCTTTTAAAGAGGGTCTGACCATTCTTTGAACTTTACACATATGAAAGCCAAACAAAATGTGATCAGAAAAGTTTACTTCAACCTTCAGCTCTGATGAGGTTAAACTTTGAAAAGACAATTTTTTTTAATGTTACCATCAAAGACTGAAAAACAATTAATTCTTATGTAACCTGACTCACCCTTTTCTTTGATGGTGAACAAAAGAGGCCCATCCTCAATGATCACGTTACTGCCTGTAGAAATCTGGGAGAATACCTCGGCTGCCTCAAAAAACATGATACTCTCGTTTCCATTATCCTTGTACTTCTCATCAATGGAAAATCTCATTACGTCGCCTTTTTTCATTTTCAGTTCTTGACCGAGTCCTACTTCCTAGTAAGAGGAATAGAAACAATGATCTAATGCACCAATTGAAAACCTCAGACTTTCTGAAATTTATGATGAAAGAATCAGCACAATGATTGCAAAGCCAGATAATGCTTATGAACATGATGAAAGGATAATCATTGATGCAACAGACCTGTGTGCTAAATTTACTTAGATTCATAATAAAAAGTAAATCTTAATAAATTAGATTTTAAAAAATCAAACAGTTTCGAATTCTATAAAATTTTTATTAAAATATTACAAAGCATTGATTTTTGCACTATAAAAAAGGTTTTCATTGATACAAATTCCCTACAAACAAACAGACTGACCCCCTTTGTTATACATTACCTTAGCTAGCGCTCCTACTCTAATCCCCGTGCCTGTTATGTCTATCCCTATACCCACTTGAATGGGAATATCCAACGATGCCTGGGCCTCACGAATCCGTTTGACAACTCCTTTGAAATACTAAATAAAAAGGAGAGTAATCAAAAATAAATTAAAGAAATTATTTCTGTGTATGTTAAAAAGTTTCTGCAGTTTTTTTTCTTTACCATAAAACATAAAGAATTATCTTCCATTTTTGCTACTATAGCAATGTATTTTCATCACAATGACTTAATTAATAGTACATTGATTTTTAAAATAACACCCCACTCCAATAAAAAGAAAATTGGATTTATATGAAAAGTAAAACAAAAATACACTAAAGTTCATAATTATAATTATAGCATTAAATTTTCATTGATATCAGCACTCTTCTAAAATGTTTAAAATTTACAAGTTTAATACTTACATCATGAGTCCTATAAGCAAGATTCAATCGGCAAATTGTCATGCCGGTCATCATCATTTTTCTAAGAACTTCCACAGAATCACATGCTAGACCTGTTACAATCAAAAGCTTAAATATTCAAAGTACTGAAATAGCACAAAAATACAATGTATTTATATGGTTTTGATACTAATCTAAAATAAAAAAAATTTCATTGTCAAGGAACATTTAAGCATTGATTGAATTAACAAGGTTTGAATAAATCTGACATTTCTGCTCTATATGTAAAGTTTAAAAGGTTAAACTGTCTAAAATTACGCATCTGATTTTGTTTTCATTACTATCTTTTGTTTGTTTCTGCAACTGTGTCTTTTAACCAAATGACCATGCAGAGATTTCTGCACTTCATTCTTTAATTTTAGACTTTGACTGACAGTCACCCAAGAAAAGGTACCAAGGGAACCTCTCTAAAAACTCAGAGCAGCACACAGACAAACCTGTACATGTATTTATAATAAAACATGTCTAAAAAACTAAATAAAGAACACCTCCACAGACCTATAGTCCCAATAATACTGGTCAATCTGGCCTTAGCGACGGGTGCGTCGATTTCCAGGTTACAGATCTGCTCCAGTCGGGTGTTTGACTGGTGTCTTCTGGACAGCATTGTTACAGGTATAAATTATCAAAGTTAATAAAATGTATTCATAATCTGAAAAACAAAAACAAAATGGATATGTATGTATATTTTAAAAGAGATTTTTATATAATTATGTACAAAGATTGTTAAAGAACCAGTTTCCTGTATTAGGGGATGACACAATTTTTACCACTAATTATGTGATGTAATTCACTATTTTCCCTTTTCTGAAAGCCATAAAACACATAACTATAATTAGATTGCTGAAATTATGAGCAATACTTGTGCCAGAGTATATTTCACTTGTGTTTTCTTTAATAAAAACAAGCATGCAATTTGTGTGTGTTAAAATTCTAAAGTCTACACCAATTTAAGAAATACTTGTTTCCCACTCCACATGTTCCACGGAGTAATAGCAGTGCTTCTCATAAAGCAATACATACCTGTGAGCAGTAAATCAGACTTTACATAATTTATTAATGATCACATAGTGTTGTAATCTTGAATATTTATGTCTCTGTGATGTGATGTCATATTTAGCCAATGACAGTATGTCTTTCCTCAATTGAAATCAACAATTGACTCAACAGTCAACAAAAAATGTTTGGTAACCTGCAATTGGGTATTGAAAGGTCACATAAAGGTTTATTTTCTGACTATGCTTTACTTGCGTTGGTCAATATTTTAATGAGCTATGAAGTATTCTCTTCTAATTCAACCTTGAGAAGAATAGAAGAGGATTGTAAATTTTTGCACTGAATTTGTGAAAATGCCAATTACTAACTGTGTTTGCCCCAACAGGCAACCATAAACATATTACAGCTAAAAAAGTATCTGTTTGTACTGTTATCATGGTTATATTCACTCTTTTTTTTTTTTTAAAAATGTACACAGTCATACTAGTTATGTCATATTTGTGTGAAAATGAATTGAAAAGGGTGAAGACAAAATAAGTCTACACACATAAAATCTACTGCCCCCCAAAATCATGTACATGTAAGATAAATAATTTTAACAATTACTTAAATATCTGGCTTATTTATCTATATGCAAGATAATTATGTTGACATCCAAGTTACCAATTTCTTAGGAGAATTTAATTTCAAAGTAAAGTTGGGCATCATTTTAGTGGTTCTTCGAATTTATTTTTTTTTCAAAAGATTTTTTGAAGTTGAAATATATTAAATATTAGAGAGAGAATACCTATACAACACCCCTTTTCACAATTTTATAAGCACCAGAGGCGGTTAATAGGGATTATACAGTATAGATATGAAATAAATAACAAGAACACACCACTTGAGTAAAATACCTGAGCACATCATATAAAAACTATATTGAATCAGAACTGAGTTTACTTGCAAAGAAATATTTTGTTTATTTTAATGCACCAAAAAATTTGAATGAACCAATTACATATATCTGAGGATGATTTCATATAAATATTACTAATCCTGGCTTTGAAGTACTTGAAAAAGAAGATTTAAAAAGGTTTCCCTATATATTTCTATGTAAAACTGTGGTCGGCCATTTTTGCCACATCCTTACCCCGTGAACATGTGACTTATTTGAATCTACATACCTAAGGATAATTTCACATGAGTTTCATCTTTCCTGTTTCAATGGTTCTTAGAAGAAGATTTTTTAAAGATTTTTCCTATATATTCCTATGTAAAACTTTGACAATCGGCCATTTCTGCCCCGCCTACCACACGGGGGTCATGGGTAACAAACTTGAATCTACACTACCTGAGGATGATTCCACTTGAGTTTCATCTTTCCTGGCCCAGTGGTTCTTGAGAAGAAGATTTTTAAAGATTTTTCCTATATATTCCTATGTAAAACTTTGATCGGCCATTTTGGTTTGTACTTACCCCCGGGGGAAATGAACAGTTGATACAAATTCAAATCTACACTACCTGAGGAGGATTCCACATGAGTTTCATCTTTCCTGGCCCATTGGTTCTTGAGAAGAAGATTTTTTAAAAATGCCAATAATTTTTCTCTAATTCATGATTATCTCCCCTAGGAAAAGGGCGTGGCCCTTCATTTGAACAAACTTGAATCCCCTTCACACAAGGATACTTTGTGCCACGTTTGGTTGAAATTGGTCCAGTGGTTCTTGAGGAGAAGATGAAAATGTGAAAAGTTAACGACGACGACGACAACGACAACAACAACGACGACAGACAAATTTTGATCAGAAAAGCTCACTTGAGCCTTCGGCTCAGGTGAGCTAATAATTAACACACCACTTGAGTAAAATATTCTTGTTTTACAACATATAAACAACTATTTTGAATAAATTATTCTTATTTGCAAAGAAATATTTTGTTTATTTTAATGCAAAAAAGATTTTATAACCAATTAAACATATTGTGATACATTTGGTATCATGGTTCAAATATTGTGATACATGTTGATATAGAAAAAGTTGTATCGTCCCAGCCCTACAAGTTAAGTACATGTATGTTAACATGCAATTTATGTGAACATGTGACTTATTTATGTTAACATGCAAGTATCATTATGTGAACATGTGACTTATTTATGTCAACATGTAAGTTTATAATTATGTTAACTTGCAAGTAAATTATGTCAACATGCGAGAAATGAATGAATATAGACATGCAAATAATTATCTTGCATGTTGACATCGATAAGTTTCATGTTGACATAAATAAGTTGCATCAGCATGTAAATATAATTTTCTTGCACGTAAACATGATTATGATTTATCTTGCATGTTAACATAAATAAGTTGCATGTTAACTAGTTGCATGTCAAGTTGCCAACATAAATTAGTTGCATGTCAACATAATTATGCTACATCCAGCATCTAAGATGTCAAATACTGGCATTGGTAAAGACATTTACCCATTTTAAAATTATAATCTTTGATGACTGGTAAACTGCATAATATTAATAACATGTACTGTGGACATATTAGTTATCTTCATAATCTTGCATGCTGATATTTTTTCATGCACGTTGACATAATTTATCTTGCATGTAGGAGGCAGAAAAATTGACTTTCAAAGTCTTTCCTAGACTCACAAACACTATAATAAGATATACTATTGTACATATTATATAAACAAATATCTATTGGAACGCAGATTGATATAGCATGAGCCTCATGATGAGGCACTGTTTTACACTGCGTAATGGCAGGTGTCCTTAGACTTAGTTTGACTTTGTGTCATTCACTGATTTAATTACATAGGCAACATTTAAAATTTTTCAAATAACTTGCATGCCAATTGTGCAACTTAAATTTCTCCTTATTTGTTATATAAAGCAGTATTTAGATTAGACAAACCTGAAACTGAAAGGCTGACTAAACTTCCGAATCGGCGAATGACCGAACGTTGTATTTTGTATATCAAACCCGATGTTAATTAAATGTTGGAATAGACACCACCATTCTTTTTCTTCAGATTATTGAAACTAAGAATTAATTTTATTTGATTTAGTCCTCATTATTTGCAGAGTTCTTGTTGTTTCTCAATATTGATGTTCGTAAAAAAAATATTGAAATGAATTTATGTTAATTAAGCAGAACAATATTTGTACCAAATACCCCCCCCCCCCCCGTTTTTAATTAATTCCTTTTTTATTACATCTGTATTGATTTTCTGTACCCTTAAGTACAAATCATTTGCATACTTAATTTACAAAAATGCATAACTTTTGATATAAGAAAAAAAACTTTACTGTTGACAATATATAAACTGTCCAAAGTGAGTGCACCAGAGATTGTCAAATGCTTGCAGAGTTCATTCAACTGGTTTTATTGTATTAAGGCCACAAAATGGAATGCGATTTTCGCGGATTTTTTGCTATGTGCTGTTGCACTCGCTTTAATATCCAGGACAGTTATATTGACAACAGTAAAATTTTCTAATTTTTTTCTTGTATCAATTATTCAGTTTTTGCACACTGCTATGCTACAGTACTATATTTTCATCCCTTTGTCATTAAACACGTTAAATGCAATGGCACAATGACATTATTTGCTGGCTATAAAACTTTACTAATTAATAATGTTCATATTAACGCCCACCATGTAATCCAAGGTATCTGTAGAATTCCTTTATATATCCACAAGAAAAAAGAAATCGAAGTTCACATGAACTAAGTAATTTATATTGCTGTCTGTCATAAAAACCGTGATTTAATAGTTCTTCAAAATGATTCAATAATGAGGAAAATTTTGAATCTCTTATTATGGTCTCACCGTTTCACTATTGAACGGAATCATTTTATCAAATCACTGTTGTGAAACATAAACTTCGTATGCAGGTAATGATTGGGTATTGCTACCTAGAGAAGAAAAGTTGAAGTCATCACGTTAAGCATCAAGTTTTGTTGTTAGTTGGCCATTGATTTACCTTTTTAGTGAAATATCCCAATATGAAACAGATGTGCCAGACTCAAGATCTGTAATGTCTTATTTGAGTTCAATAAGTTTCATAAAAATACTCATAGGTTGTCGGAAAACTTGGTCTCCAAATATGGAAAGAAACTCAAGCATCTATTTAATACTCATCTATCAACTTAGTATCAACTTCAGAGTATTGTATGCACAATCAGAAATTTCTTTAACAAAATAATTTTGCAGATGATTAATCACAAGCTACACAGTGTATGTAAATTAATGAGTTCCATATTTATTGAAAATTGCAACTGTCTATGATGTCAAAAAGTCTAGACTCTAATTTATGGTGCAGAATGGTTGTAGAAAGTGTTTAAAAGTCGTTCTTTTTGACACTATTGATTTTGGTCTAATTTTATTACTTAGTATTTGAAATTTGCAAAGATTCCTTGAAAATATACTGGAAGTTTGTTTGTAAAGATTTTTATACAGTTAAGTATTCCACTCTAGGTATGGCAATTCAAAAGCACACTGATTTTTGGGAATAATATATTATTACAATTATTTAAAACTGGCATCTGATTTTGAAGAATGTGTGCGTTAGAAAGGAAACTAAATATAAGTTGGATTACCACTTTCAGAATTATATCCAAGTTCTTCTAGAACAAAACATTATATTTGTTTGTAAGGCTCATTATATAAATTGTACTTTAGAAGAATTAACTTGGATTTAATTACAAGTGGTAATCCAACTTAAACTCATAGTTCCCTTTCTAAGGAAGAAATTCTTCAAAATCATTTATCAGTTTTGAATATTTTTGATATCCTAAAGAAACAAAATGAATTTTAACTACCACATATATATTGGATTCCGAAACTCCATAAGAATCCTTACAAACAAAGATACATAGCGGGTTCCAGTAAATGTTCAACCAAGTCTCTTTCTTTACTTCTCACTAAGATATTAACAATAGTGAAGGAGAAACTTCAAGAGTACTGTGCAACAATATATTCAAGAAGTTGTGTAAATCAGATGTGGATACTTAAAAATTCCAAGGAACTTTTGAAAAATCTGAAATCACAAGATTTTACCAATAACAACAGCTTAATAACTTACGACTTTTCAACTTCATACGCAACCATTCCCCACGATAAATTGAAGTCCAGGCTTTTTGATATCATTGACAGCTGCTATTTCAATAAAAATGGAACTCATAAATTAATATTAACTTACCTTGTCATTGGTCATTTGCAAAACAATTTTGTTCAAAAACATTCTGACTGTAAAACAAGTACTCTGAAGTTGACATAAAAAAAATGCTTGAGTTTCTTATTGAAAATTTCTATGTTGTTTTTGGAGACCAGGTCTTGCAACTGGTGTCTTCTAGCTATTCCCACTTTTTAAAAATCTCAATTCCACCTATTCCCACTTGCAAATAACAATAGATGTTTAGATTTACCTGTATTTTGTACATTTTAAGACAGAAAATAACGAATACATCTATGAGAAAATATGATTTATTTCGGATTTTTGAAATAATAAAAAGATCTTAATAAACAAAAGCAACTTAATACGTTAATTTAAGAATATAGTTAATTATTTGTTTACACAAAATTCCACCTATTCCCACAAAAAATCTTACTTTTTCTACATGATTTTCAAAAAGTGGGAATAGGTAGAATAAACCCTTGCAACTATCTTGCAACAATCTATTGGAATTTCCATGGGTACCATGCAATTGGCCCCGTTATTAGGAGACCTATTTTTGTATTCATTTGAAGCAGAATTTGTTCAAAATCTTATACATGAAAAGAAGAAAACACTTGCTGTGGCCTTCAACTTGACATTTAGATATATCTATGACGTATTGTCAGTTAACGATGGTAATTTCCATTCTTATGTCAATACGATACATCCTGGTGAGCTTGAGATAAAATTAAAGATACCACAGAGTCTGACACATCTGTTTCATATTGGGATATTTTACCTGAAAAAGACGTTAATGGTAATCTAACAACCAAGCTCTATGGAAAACTTGATGACATTAACTTTTCTATCGTCAAATTCCCTTACTTATGCATCAATATACCTTCATCACCTGCATACGGAGTTTACATATCTTATTTGATTCGATACACAAGATCAAAAGTCCATAAACAATACAAAATAGGAGCAGAGCAAACACGGACCCCCAAAACAGCAAAGGTGGGATCAGGTGCCATTTAGAAGTGAGCATCCCCTGCCGACCGGCCACACCCGCCGTATGCACCTTGTCATGTTCGGGAAATAACGGAAAAATCCGTCGTCAATTCAGTGTTTAAATAATGGACTAACAATTAGTATGAAAAACGTCAATCAGCATTTGACTCAATGATAAATTGTATTTGCTGACAGGGTCATTGAATCGACCATAGAACTTATGATATGATGCCTTTAAACGCGACTGCTGATATTATTGTTTCATCAACTTGTTTGTCAATAATTTACCTCGTTTAAGAAAATGTTCATACGTAGAACACGCTCTTGCGTATCGAATCAACTGAGATATATAAACTCCGTATGCAGCTGATGAAGGTATATTGATGGATAAGTAAGGAAAGTTAATGATCGAAAAGTTAAAGTCATCACGTGTAACATATAGAGCTTGGTTGTTAGATTACAATAAACGTCTTTTTCAAGTAAAATATCCCAATATGAAACAGATGTGTCAGACTCTGTGATATCTTTTATTTCAAGCTCATGCACTGGGATATATCGTATCGAAATAAGAATGGAAATGACCATGGTGGAAATAACCATGATTGTTAATTGAAAATGCAGCAGTATGTTTGGGGCAACTTACCTATTATTGTAAAAACTTTATAATACAGTTGGTCGACACATAAAAAAGAATGCCCCATTTCTTTACAAAACTTTATTTTCTATAAATACTATAAAAAGTTCCAGTTATATACCTTGTAGCATAAAAAGATAGCATTTCTACAGCGAATAATAATAATAAAAGGCGCGTGTTTCGCTTTTTCATTCGATGATGAAGAGGAGTCTATTTATAGAAGTAAAATCTTCTAAATCCAGATCTTTCTCGGCCACGCCCACCTCTTTTGTGCTGCTGGACATGAGTCTGATCTGTAAAAAAATAGAATAAATTTCAAAGTTTACATTATTTCATTTATTTTTAAAATAACGTCCTCTAAATCGCTGGAACAAATATCCAACACTCGTAGACAGTCGTTTTAGCCATCTTCTTTTCTACTGATTATTCAAGTGTTACTTCTATGGTTTGCTTAGAGAAAACACAAGTTGGACTTGAGATAAACAGAGTTTTAATCTATTAAAGTCAAATGAATTTTAATTTTTAAAAATAAGTTTAATAATAAAGTTAAAATTATTCATAGCAATATACCCTTATTACCTGCATATGGGGGTTTATCTCTCAGTTGATTCGATACACAAGCGCATGCTCTAATACAAACAATTTCTTAAACGAGGTAATTTTTTGACAAACAAGTGGAAGAAAAAAGAATATCAAAAACCTTACTTAAAGTCAAAGTTCTCTGATAGATACAATGGGTATGTCAGAAAAACAATTTATGCCTATGAAGGTTTTTCATACAAATTGTTAGGCTATGAAATGTCTACGGAAATGTTCGTAAATAAAAGATATTCTTGTGTATCGATGTGATTTTCTATGATATACAATTTATTTAACCTACCTGCACATTCAAATTCAAACACCGAGTCGGCCCTTGGGTCATCTCTTCGGGTTTTAGTCCAGACGGTTGTAGGAACCATTCCTATCTGACCATCTCCTGGGCACAGACAATTTATCTTAAAGAAAATGCCTCAATTCACTTTTTATTTGTAATTCATGGTTCATTCTTTAACGAAAAAAAAATGAATTTGACATAAAAATAATTTTGATTGCTGTAATTTCTTGCATGATTTGCACATCTGCAGGTGATTTTAAGCTATCAGAAAACCTCAATCTAGTAAGAAATAAAGAAATATTTAATCTTCTCTTTTGGGCTTATTTTATATTTTTATTTTTAGATTATTCCATAAAAACAAATGTTCTTAATTATCTAATTCAAGGACATTTTCATTAACAAAAAACAACACACAACAAAAAGGACTATTTTCATAAAATAGGATGAAAATAAATTTTTCACTTCCATTTTGTAAATTTTGTAAGCTCTAATGCACAGAATACAAGACACTGTGCTAATTAAATGTACATTGGATGTTTCAGCCCACCACAATCGTCAGTTATCTCCGAAAAAAAAAATCATTCTCAGATCTTTATAACAAAACTTGGTATCATTTTTCAAGTTGCTAATTGTTTTCCTTTTTTTCATTTTTTGGAAAATAAAGACATTTTTAGGCTCCATGCGACATAGATCATACTAGTAGTTTCATAGAAACCTTTATTGACATTTCTATATAAGATTACTGAATAGGATTAATTTACTCTAATCCATTCGATGAGAAATAGGAAATAAGAAGATGAACTGAAGTGTGAAGCTGCTATAATTACTCAGGGCTATCTTACCATTCAGTTTACTCAACATTTATAATCATTGTTTAAAGAGTTGATTAATTATTTAATTATGATTTTTATATTGTATATATTATCAGAGTTTATATATTTATTTCTGAAGTGGGAACTCTACTTTGTCTTTATTTAATTTGATTAGTTGTTCAAACATAACTGTGAAATTCACACTTCAAATTTATTTAAATAATTGAAAATATAGGACAACTATTTAAGTTTTGATAATTAGACAGTTATTTTTTTGTATAAATCAACTCGTATCCAGCATGTAACAATCAAATTCAGAAAATGTAGAAAACGTACGTTCTATGGTTTTGTTAGAATTTTTATCAATTTCAAACACGCTTATCATACGATACATATAAAAAATGTAAGAAATACCAGTCGTCTGGGAAAGTAAGGTAAAGAATATGACTCGAATGTGTTGTCTATAGGATGACAAAGTACATAGACAAAAAGTATTTATAATCGCCCACAATATTTCAGAAAAGATCACAGTTGCTCTTATAATACAGCTACTTGGTCACAGCCCCCCACAAGCCAGACAATAATTCCTTTTTTGAAGCAAACATTTTATCTCTTAGTTTAACTTTAGTCATATTTTATCAATGCTTATTTTCATGAAAAATATTTTAAAGTATTACCATCTAAAATGACATAAAACATTTACAATTCTGTGACCGACTTCTTACTTAAGGCAAACACGCGACTGACTTTGAAAAAAATCTGATAAATCATGTAACTCGTTATCGGTCTATGACAGAACGTTTCTTCAACTTAAAAGATTATAAAAGGAGAAAAAATAGCATATTAGACACATACAAAAATATTTGAAAAGCTTTTTTAGACCAAAGATGATAAACTATGCTAATACTTGTGTATAGTTGAGGTAAACCTTTTTTTTTTATACATAAGTTGATGCGTTAAAAATACCTAAGTATATTTGAGGTCTGCTTTTTTAAAAACCTAAGTTGATGAGTTAAAATAATACCTGCGTATATTTTAGACAAGCCTTTTTAGGCCTAAGTTAATTATAAATTAATACCTGTGCATATTTAAAGAAGGCTTTTTAAAGACCTAAATGAAATAAGAAATTTAATTAATACCTGTGTATATTTGAGGTAGCCGACATCACGAACACCATTGTACTGCTTTCTTGCCACTTGTCCTGGACGGCATTGTGGGATATCAGAGACAGGTCGACACAGACCATACCTAAATGTTAAAAGCCACCTTAATGATTGTAAATATGTAAAAAAAAAAAATAAAATAAAGTAAATTTCAATCAACTGTATCAAATGAAAGGATTCGAAGTGTGAATTTTTTTTTACTTGTAGCAAAGTTGCTAGAGCATTAAGTGTCTGGTTTATTGAAATAACATTTCGGAAAAAAGCCAGGTTTAAAATAGTCCAATAACTAATAGTTGTTAAAGTCACTGTAACCTTTTAAATGGATGCATTTCATGAAAACACAAATTTACGAATTAGATTTGTGAAACATTAAGAAGTCTCAATTTTTTCATGTCCTATAAAAAAATATGTGGCATTTTGGTCTACGAAGAATCATTTCGAAATATAATAGAATTCTTTTAGTCAATATGACAATATCTCTTATGATAATTTTAAGGAAATCACACATTGATCGTTAATTATTTTAGTCGATTTCAGAATTGCAAATTCTTGACACCCCCGTTCGAACTTGTCACTTTAATAAGAAAAACAATTTACTACATTAATTTGATGAATTGCCTTTTTTCATGACTTTATCTGAAGTTTTGAAATATATACCCTCAAGAGATTTATAATCCCATAATTGTTTAAACATATATTAAGATTTAACCAAAAGAAAATAAAAAATGACACATCATATCATTTGTTCATTTTCTTAATTTAACACTTGGACAATAATGTTTAAAAAAGAAAAGAAAAACTAAACATGATATTCTCATTTTTAAGAAGGTCAATAAAAAGGGTCATTTAAAGAGCACTGATACGACAGCAAATAGGCTAAAAAGGTATTTGAAAAAAATACGATTAAATATCAGATCTTGTACTGTATACAATTGGGGGATCGCTGAAAATCGAAAATTTCTGAAAAAATCAACGGATTTGTTAAAGCGTACATTTTTTCAGAAATTTCGATTTTCATGTAGAATGGGTTCAGGTTCCATTTTTGGACAAAAGAAATAGTTTTTTTATTTAAGTTTCCATCATTTAAGCGTTAACAAAGAATGGAGACTTGACCCATTCATGTTCAAAATTCATTTTTTATAGCTCTAGTAAACTCATTTTCCCACTAAATATGCTTAACTGTCAACTTTGAAATAAAGAATATCAAATAATAAGTCGTTCAGTAAAAAAAAATGATAAAATGTTTTGAAGATGACATTACTGAGAACATGATTTTAGAAAAGTATAACTTTTCTGTGAATTTTGAAAATTGAGAAACATTTTGTCTCAGAGCGGGGGATTGTCCTCGCCTTATACGCCATCTTTCTTTCAAAGGCAATGTGAAATAATCTTTAAATCAAAGAGATTACAGTTTTCTCAAGCTTATTGGTCAGCATCTTAAGGTTGCGTATATTAAGATATCAAGATAGGTAAGTATCTTGTTTTACATGCGAATCTCTAATATATATGAAGCTTTTTTAAAGAACAACCCAATAAGTAGTCTATTGCTATTGCGCATTATACCTTATTGTGCTGTTCGGTTTCGGTCAAGGGAAGTTTATGTTTCAAATTGTCAGTAAAAATTGTTTCAGACTTTGTTGAGCATTTTGGCTTATATTATATCATTGTCTTATTTTATCATTTTAATTCTTAAAACATTCTCGTTTTACATCTCTGAAATCTATTTTCTTATTGATATGTACATATATTGTATTGGCCATTTTATCTGCATTTTAAATTTGAGAAAAAGATAAATTCCAGGTCCACATTGCAGAACAAATATCGAGTGTTAGCGATATACATTGTACCTTGCTCTTAAATTTCTTAAGGACTACTTGTTATCATTCTAATAAAACATGCAGTGATTTCTCCCGAAATATGGCTGAAATATTGCCGACTCGGCGTAAAATAAGAACAATCAATCAATTAAATCAGTTATATTCTGAAGCAATTGGTGGGGGCGATATTATACGAAAAGCACACCATTGATATATTATCCTCGAAAATTGGAACTAAATCATCATTTTTTTGCTGTTGACATAATCAACTAAGTTGTAGTAAGCACGCTAGAAGGTATCTTGGTATTTTTATTTTTACAAACCGACTATTGTAATTTAAGTAAAAACTTTGACGACGAGGAAACATTAACGAAAGCCTAAAACGTCAACGTTCTTCAGCTTCCACATTCTTTTGAATGAGCGCTGTTAAATACAAGCAGATCATCAAAGATTTAAGTTGCTTGATGGCGCAGTGGTTAGAGCGTCTGCTCTAAAGTCGCGAAGTTAAGAGTTGTTTTTTGCGTATACGGGTTAATAACTGTTGGAATGTGAAAACCGGTCCTTTCATGACCAATTGTTTGTGCTGCAGTAGGTGCTGGCACAAAAAAGATCCTTCCCAGCTCAATGGCCGTAAGTGCCGAGTGAAGGACAAAAATTCCAGCTATCTCCACCGGCAAGTGGTGGCGTCTACATATGAGTGAAAAATTCTCAAAAGGGACGTTAAACAATATACAATGATTTTTTTTATCAATCAATCAAATATTTAACTCGCAATTATTTTAATAGATCGAAATTTTCAACCTTCCAATCCTTTAATATACTAGTAACCACGTTTTATGCTACGTATTTTAAGCAATGATGAATATCACAAATAGTGTAACATTATATGAAAGGTTTAAATGTTCTGTTAAAGCGCAATTTCCAAGATATTTTGGAGATATCTCCCATTTAACTGCTGAAAAATCTAGTTCAATCAAAAAATAATCACGAATCTTGACTTAATTAATACGAATATACTCGAGAATGATATTTTTTGCAAGGCCACTTTCTGTCGCGTTATAAGGCGAAAATAAAGTTCTTGCGAATTAAAAATGATTTACGGTATTCGTGAAACAAAACATTATCCTACATATTTCCAGCAAAGCAATCCAGAAGTCAACATACCGTGGAATCATTTTAATTTGTGGGGGCCAATATTCGCGGGTAAGCAAAATTTTCGAGTGTTCGTGGGGACGTAATTTCGCGAATAACTCATATACCCAGAAAGTCGCCCACATGGCACAGTGGTTAAAGCGTCTCCTCTAGAGTCGCGAAGTAAGGAGTTGATCCTTACGTCGCGGGTTCGAATCCCACTCTGGGACGTGGAGACCGGTTCTTCGGATGAGATCGTATAAACCGACGTCCCGTGTTGCAGAAGGTACTGGCACGAAAAAGATCCCATGCTCAATGGCCCTGAGTGCTGAGTATAGGACAAAATTTGCAGCTCTCCACCGGCAAGTGGTGGCGTCTCCATATGAGTAAAAAATTCTCGTGAGGGACGTTAAACAATATACAATCAATCAATCATATACCCAGAAGATTCAATGTATAAAATATGTTGACAAAAAATATTTGTGGGGATGTAAAATAGTGGATAAAGGTGACCTTCAAATTCACGAACATGGGCGCGCCACAAACAATGTTGATTCAAAAGTACAATTTATATCTCTTGATATTACAAGCTATGAATGTTGTTTTTTCAGTTTCTCACCATCGACCCCTTCCAAATGGTAGAGTGGAATCTCCTGGCCTGTTCGGACATGTGTAACCATTCGGACACGAGCAGCTCATTAAGCTGAAATAGTTGTCTCTTGGCAGTTCCATAAGCTCTGTACAGACAGCATTCTCTTCGCATACAGCTGATTCTAATTGTTCCTGCTAAATCATTAGAATGTTTGAAAATAGAAATACTCACTTCAACACTGAAATTCTAAACAATATCATGCAATAAAATTACAAAATATCTGTGTTGCATTGTACGAATATTAAATTTTTTGCTCTCTCTCTCTCTCTCTCTCTCTCTCTCTCTGGGATGGAATTTCACGCTAGAGCTGATTATTAAAATTCAGCATTTGGAAATCGCAACCCAAGCAGGTAATGTTTCAAAAGAAATCAAAATTTTCGCAATCAAAAATACGGTATTTTCATGAGGAATGTGTCAAATTACATGTCTGTAATGTTCTATGAACTTCTGTAAAATGTGTTGTTGAAAGTTATTAAGGATAAGACGTTTATTGACATTTCAACTGACGAAATAAATTTCATTGATATGATACATGTTAGATGAATATTTATACCATGGATTTTACATGGATTGTTTGCCAGATCATGGCAAGGAGCACACTACGGGTCTGACAGGGGATGCATACTCCTCTATGGCACCTGATCCCGCTTCTGATGGTTTCAGAGGTCCGTGTTTGCTCTGCTCCTAATATGTATTGTTTTCAATGGACTTTTGAGATTGATTATTATTCATTATTTCCATATTTTATTTTATTTTATGAAGTATTTCGTTTTGATTTATTAAGTTAACTTCAGCAAAGTTTACTTAATTATCCATTGAGAAATTCAATAGCAGTCTTAAACACTTCAAAAGATATTTATATGTTAATTTCAGTTTGTTATTAAATGAATCATGTAGAAATTAATACGAAATATGAAATATGTCAAGAGAGATATTAATTTATGTCCATTTTAATATTTCTCCTCCCTTCACTTTATTGTGAAATATATGTTTATTAATATTCTTTTTTGAAGTTACAGCACTTTTTCCCCTTCAAAAGACCTATGTATAATTCCAAAACATAATAAACATGCTTTCTGAAAATTCTGTCTATACATTGCTTGTTTTTCACAATTGTTTGTGTTTCTCTCGAAAATTTCACTACATTTTTTTAAAATCACAATTTTGTTTATTTTGTTGAACAAATTTCATCTATTGTCTCATTGAAATTTGTTCCTTCAATGTAAAAGGTAAAGGTTACTAAGAGCGATCAATCTAATAAATTCCACAATCAATATAGATATGTGAATAGAGCATAAAACACGAATTCCAGGAAATTCCAGAAGTGGGATCAGGTGCCTATATAAGGAGTAAGCATCCCCTGTTGACCGGTCAAACCTTGTGTATTGATTAGGTAAGCGGAATTATTCGTAGTCAATGCAGTGTAAAAACAAAAGCCTTACAATTAGTAGGAAACAAGTAAGCTAAAATGCGAGTCAATGATAGGTTATAGTTGCTAACAAGATCATCATAAGGACCAGAAATTTGACAAAATGTTTACTTTAAACCAGACTGTTGAAATCCCTGTAACTTCAACCTGTCCGCGAGAAGACTAACTCGATTCAAAAAATTGAACTTACAGCTCTGAGTAGCGAATAAAATGGAAGACATAAACACTATTAGCAGGTGATAGTGGACTATTACTACATAAATAAGGGAAGTTGACGATGAAAAACTGAAGTCATGTCGTTTGTCATACAATTTAGCTGATAACTGGACCCTAACGTCTATGGCCATGTCTTTGTTTGTTGTTACTGGAGTATATCTTCGATTTGTTCACTGATTTTCCCTAACTGTATTTGCTCATAACATATTAAAAAAATCAGGCTATTTTTTTTTCAAAGCAATGCTTTGAATGAACCACTGACGTTTTCGAATTTTTTAATGATTTTTTTTATGATTTTTTAAAAATTATCAGTAAGGATGGATGATTAATTTCTTCAACATTTTGCTTTTTTGTAACAATATATTTATAACAGTACATAGACTGTTGAATGTGTCGTATAATTTACATTACACTTGAATTCTCCTCTAGAAGCAGATTAGAGAGCTTTAAAATAAAATATTGTTAACTCATTAACTTGACAATGTCTTCATTTATGGTCTTTTATACATTTACAAGCATAAGCATTCAGAATATCTTGCAGAAAAACCAATGTCCACCAACTTTTGTACACGCATTTGCAGTGTCAGTTGTAATTGATTGCATTGTATGGCAAAAGATTCGTACAAAAGCTTTGTAGTTCTTTATGGTTTATATTTACGCTGTATATATGTACTTATTTCTAGGGTTTTTTTTGGTACCATTTTAGTCATTTTATAAACAATTCAAAGAATCAATTTCCATCTTTCTTTTTACTTATACTAAAACTGTTCTCCACTAAATATGCATGGTGTTTTGTTTAAAAGAGATTCTTGTTTTAATTTCTATTGATAGTTGACAAATTTTAAAATGTCTTCAAATGATCACAAAATGAATTCACCATTCATTTTAATTTTTGCTAGTTTTGTAAGTATTAGTTTATGCCGTTGAAATTTCAAATTTTTGAATATTCATCAAAATTTCATAGCACCGTCAAACTACTTCAAAAAATTACTAGCACCGTTTTCAGTAAAAGAAAGACAGGTCAAATTCACAATTAAGCAATAACATTTAAATTTTATTAAAAAACAGAAAATTAAAAAATAATATGTATTTTTGCAAATGAAATAAAAACGGTATTAAACAACATTTTTTCAATAATCCTCCAACCCCATTAAAATGTTTCCAGGTCTCATTTTCAATCGGATAACTTGAAAGCATCTAACATGTCTAAAGCTGAAAATGCTTAGTAATATATTTTTTGAAGAGTACTGTAAGCAGGAAAAGAGTTTATATACCCATTTGCCCATCGAGATTAAAAATCTTGCTACTATATTTGGCAGTTACTCTCTTTTAGTTTTAAATTTCGGTGTTTATTAAACACATAAAGGAAAGAAATACTCAAAAAGTAAATCAATGGAACTCAACTTGATAAACAATTGTATAACTTATAGTTATCTAGTATACATCGCTTGGCAAACATAGTAGAATACGCTCTTGATCAACAGAGACAGATAAAGGTGAACAAAAGTCTGGAAAAATTAGTGGTAAAATAACAATTACAAAAAGGTCAGAAACACTAATTAACAAAGGAACTAACATAGAAAAGTGGGAGTATATTGGGATCTATAATTTTCTATCAATCATTAGTATAATCCAATTCATTTATCAAGTCTTATACTTAAGCCCTGGGTTGTATTAACAACTGAAAGCACTATTAACTCAGACGCCAAAACCAAAAAAAAAGTAACCGTGAAGCACATATAACGGATTTAAAATATTTATAATATACATGGCAGACTAATTCCATGGCCGTTGGGAAGAAATTATTTGCAGAAAGTATGACTTTTATGTCAACATTTATTGAATACTAGCATTATTCAATGGGTAGTGCAATCCATGAAGCAAAATAAAAAGAGCCATCAGCATTATTTGAAGACAAGGTCAAAAGAATGGCATTGAAGAAAATCCAAAATAGCAATGAACTTCTGGAAATTGATTTTTTGAATGACTTGTATAACTTCTTGTGTCATTTCAGTCCTGGAGTGATTTCCTTATGCATATTACTTCCTGACTTATGGTTTACAAAGTAAGGGTACATTAATTGTTCTCGAAAAAATACAATGCCACTGGTCAACCAAATGTTTCTGTTATTGAATTGCGTTACCTTAAAAAATATAATTAATCAATTGATTTTTGTTCTTTGCATTTTTCGTATTTTTTGCACTTATTCAATTTCTATAGAAATAACACACATACTTCTGAAAGAAGACAGACCTTGATTCGATACACAAGAGCATGCTCTACGTATGTACATTTTCTAAAACGAGGTAAATTATTGACAAACAAGTTAATGAAACAAGGATATCAGCAGTGTCATTTATAATGATCATTTCATAAGTTCTATGGTCGATACAATGGCCCTGTCTTCAAATACAATTTATCATTGAGTCAAATGCTGACCGACGTTTTTCATACTAATTGTTAGGCCATTATTTACACACTGAATTGACGACGGATTTTTCCGTTGTTTCCCGATCATGACAAGGAGCACTCGGCGGGTGTAACCGGTCGGCAGGGGATGCTCACTCCTCCATGGCACCTGCTCCCACCTATGATATTTTGGAGGTCCGTGTTTGCTCTGCTCTTATTTTGCATTGTTTAAATAAACTTTTGAGCTTGAATACTGTTTGTTATGTCTATTTATTTTTTTCAAAGGAGGTAGGGATTTCATGCAATTATCGATAATAGACACAAACACTAGTGAGCCATTTATTATCATTGTTTACATATTTTAGATATTATTAATATTTAGATTATTCATCTTCTTTTTAAATATAGGATAAGGGCACAGATCATTGAAACATTACACAAGAACATGCACATGCATGTTTATATGAAAAAAAAAAATAAAAAAAATAAAAATAAAAAAGGACCATTTTTTTTAGTATTCAATTTTGAAATAGTATTCACGATTTTGTTAATAACAAAGTTCACATTTCATTCAAAATCATGTTCTGGGCTAATTCTTAAAAAAAAAAATAAGGATTTATTTTTTTTCACCTAGGTAGTTAAGTTATTTTAAATTAAAATCCTCCGGCATTTTTTATTTTCACTATATGTAAATATAACACTTTTTATGTATCTAATGATATCGCTTTATCGTTAATTGTAATTGCAATATAATTTCTTTATATTCTTTTTTTACTACACCAATATGATCTTTCAGTAAAAACTGATATTCAAAAAATACTAGCAAATCATATTTTGTTCTTTTATAAATGCAGAGATAATATCTTTGAATGATAAGACAATTACCTGATATCTAATGATTGTCTCTGAGCGCACCTGTCGCTGGAAGCCAAATACGACAATAACACAGAAGCTGAGTGTCCACATACTTATACACATCCCTGGTCTAGACTCATGTAAGATATCAAAGACACGGCACGTCTCTTATAAACTTCTCACGTCACTAAATCGCCAACACCGTGCCTCCTTTTATATCGATTGAAAAATGACATTATTCAAAATAAACACCTCCTGGTTTTTAGAAAATTAAATTGAGACGTTGCGTATCCAATTTTGTAAGTATAGTAATCATATATGCATTATATTTTCTACTCTTACCTAACGGCATATTGTTTTTATGTTTTAGTCCGAAGCAATGATGATGCTGGACGAGATATTTATTTACGGATCTTTTTGTTCTCTAGATCTGTCCATGAAAAAGTCGATTTAATTCTTTTAATCAAATCTCAATTTATTTTGATATAATATCTTTCCATAGAAAGAGAAATGATATTTGAAAGGGGGTATTTAATATGTATCATACCAGTTGTACTACCTGGAAGTTTTCATTAAAAATCTTTTTATTCTTAGAAATCTTACTCGAAATTTCTTCATCTAAAAATGATAATAAGAAAATAAATTAAGCATTCTTGCGGAAAAAAAGAAATATTGCCGATTATTTCTGTTTATTAAGTAGTCAGTTTTACAGGAAATACATAATAATTATATTATAATTTTCTTTTCTAAATATAGTTAAATAAATTGTCAATTTACTGAATTGACATAACTTGCTTAAGGCTTCCCGTTCACAATAATTTGATATAATTAAAAAAAAAAATTTCGTTTAAATCTTCGGATGTAGAGTCACAATACATAAATGTTTGGAAGCCTTTTAAAATTTAAACAGTCAAGATGTTCCAAAATAAATAATTATCAAAATCAATTTTTTCCAATTAATGTGTGAAATGTTATGCAGTGTAAAATGAGAATTTTTAAAAATAAATACGACTTCTTTAAAAATTTTATGAAAGTTACCGTACATGGAATTTTTAGCGACCCGCAAATTTAGCAAGTTGTCCTTAATTCAAGGTAGAACCTATGTCGGAAAAGTCTCAGGATTTTCATACTTTTCGGAATGATAATTAAGCACTTGCTTTTAATCAGTAAAAAGAATTAGGTATGTTTCGTTGTTATATATGTTGTGCAGCCTGTGCAACTTGGAATCCACTGTGACTTCATATTTTGGTCATTTTTAGGATACTGGTCATAAAGACAATATAGAAAAACTCAAAATACTTCAAACATCGTGGATTAAAAATTTTATAAACTAAACAGTATTAAGGAATAAAATTCAAGAAGCATTTCTTTTTCTTATTCAACTGAAATAAAAGATTAAGTCCATCTTTTAACGAATGTAGGCAAATGCACTCAATATTTTTTAGTCAATGTAACCCCCCCCCCCCCAAATTTGAAAATATATTTCAAAAGTCTTTGTCAGAATATTTTCAATCTTAGAAATGATGAAGAACATCCCCAAAAGATTACAAAAAGAGATTTAGATATAAACGAGGGGTGATCAAAAAGTTTGCGAACTAATTGAATAACTTTCATAAAAGAAATAATATTTGGTTTCAATGTTGATTATATTTTAAATTAATTCTCTCCAAATTTAATGCACATCAACCACCTTTCTGCGCATGCGCGAATCACGTGATATTGGCGGTCACGCGACCCCCTCCGTAGCGTTCTGTCACAAAAGTTGAAAGATTTTTCTGAGTTTTATATTTCTTTCCATGTGAGTTAATTTTTATGACAAGAACAGTTCATTTGCCAGAAATGGTCAAATCTCGGCAACAGAATGGGTGGAAAAGAATATCCTTTACAAAAATATGCATGACGACCATTAAAACACAAATCTTCTGTCTCGGGAGAGACCTTTATTCAAGGTGGATAGAGAATGGGTACCTCCTTTTTATCATATCTAATATGTTTAAAATCTAAAGTAAACGATATCTTAGGTATTTAATAATTATATTATTGTTCAAATATTCAACTATTTTTCAAAGTGTAAATTGGAGGTATTTGATAGCAAATTGCTTAATTAAAAACACATATCTTTTCAAACTTGCTTTCACTGGGCAAGATGACAAGTATCATTTTTAACCATCTGCCTTCCTTCACTAAAACGATCAATCCAATCATTAATTGAATTTATAGGAACTCATTTATCTTAATAAACTGTGTACAAATTATTATATGATACTGCAGAGGGATTTCTAAGATATACAATAAATTGTACAGTCGTTTGTTGAACGAGTTCGACTGAGACAACCATTTTTCACCTAAATAGTGACGTCACTTTCACATTGTGACGTCACAAACAAGGAGAAAAACTTTATTCAGCATATGCTATTTATAGACCTTGTGTATGGCTATGTGTGTACCGAATTTCATTCTAACCTGAATTGTGGTTTTGTAGATATAGAGATAGTTCGCGAACTTTTTGATCACCCCTATACGAAAGCCCAGAAGGCTCATTCGAGATTCAAGTTTCGAAATACGAGATTCAAAATTCGAGATTCGAAATTCGAGTTTCGAGATTCAAGATCCAGATTAACCAATTAAAAGGCTCATTCGAGATTCGAGGTTCTATGATAATACGAGATTTTATGAAATTCGAGTTTCGAGATTCAAAATCCAGATTAACCAATCAAATGCAGGTTCAACATTTGATTACTCCCCTTTATTATGTTTTATCTATCAATAAATCGTTTAATATATTTATAACAAATGAGTCATTTGATTAAATTACAATGCAAGAAAGAGTGTCATATATATTAGAAGGAAAGTTAAATAATCATTGGATTTTTGATCAGCAAGATATACTTCCATTTATATTATGACTTCTGAAATATTAAATAGAATACATATATCAGGAATATATATATTTTTGCATTGTCTACTTTATATAAAGGGTTGCTGACATAATAATACAGTTATAAATGGTGTCTAAAGATTAACAAAATCCCCACCCCTACCCTCAACACCTGCCAACTTTTCCCGAAACTGAAAATGTTACTTTAAAAACTTGAAAGGCAATGTAGCCTTGATAAATAAAAATCACTTAAAAGCCAAGTCAACAAAGAGCCAAACAGCTAGATTAAAGGACCTTATCAGGCATTATTTCAGTGTCGGGAAAAATTGGCAGGTGTTGAGGGTAGGGGTGGGGATTTTGTTAATCTTTAGACACTATTTATAACTGTATTATTATGTCAGCAACCCTTTATATAATGTAGACAATGCAAATATATATATATTCCTGATATTTGTATTTTATTTAATATTTAAGAAGTCATAATATAAATTGAAGTATATCTTGCTGATCAAAAACCAAATGATTATTTAACTTTCCTTCTAATATATATATCTGACACTCTTTCTTGCATTGTAATTTAATCAAATGACTCATTTGTTATAAATATATTAAACGATTTATTGATAGATAAAACATAAAAATAAAGGGGAGTAATCAAATGTTGAACCTGCATTTGATTGGTTAATCTGGATTTTGAATCTTGAAATTCGAATTTCGAATCTCGTATTTCGAACCTCGAATCTCGAATGAGCCTTTTGATTGGTTAATCTGGATCTTGAATTTCGAAATCAAAGAATT
Source organism: Saccostrea cuccullata (assembly GCF_032062105.1). Lineage (NCBI taxonomy): Eukaryota > Metazoa > Mollusca > Bivalvia > Ostreida > Ostreidae > Saccostrea > Saccostrea cuccullata. The sequence goes on along the minus strand of NW_026938498.1, from coordinate 442,290 downwards.
TCGAATCTCGAATTTTGAATCTCGTATTTCGAAACTTGAATCTCGAATGAGCCTTCTGGGCTTTCGTACCCCTAGTACTAAGGGGAGATTATTTATCAATGTTTCTTTTGTTGACCTTTTTGCCCTTACACAGGATTTAATCACTAAATGACTGGTTGGGGTTATGTTCAGATTTACAATGTGAAAATCTATAAATATGTAAATTTTTATCTAAAAAGATAATATTTTAGGGAAACATACACCAACCATTCAAAATGAACATGAATAATTAGCAAATAATGATGAAAATATAATAAACTTCATTTAGGACAGGATATATAAAATCTTTCACAGATCTTTGACTCAGATATATTTCATCAAGATATTGTCCTAAGATTTGATTTTTTTTTCTGTCGTTGTTTGTTTTCATTTTGGGTTTTTAAATCAAATATATATATAAAAAAATTACATGATTTTCAATAGATTTACTGTTTATTATGTACAAGATGTTTACAGATGTTTGCGTCTACGCTTATTATGTATAAGATTTTTACAGTTTGGAATTTTTCTAAATTTAAAACTATGTATGATGTAAAAAACTATTTTAAACAATGTATTGGTGTATTGAATGATATTTAAATAAATAAATGAAAAAAAGATATTGTAGTCTATTTAGTTGTCAAGGATTTCTTGTTAAACTTTTCATTCCTTCAAAATAGTTGTATGCCACGCACAATTATCACAGTAAGTTGTGTAATTTCATTACACGAGACGTCTTGGATTTGTCAACTTAATATATGATCTAGTAAATGAAAGGTGCCTACAGGTTTCTCTAACTTGAGGAATAAATTCCTTTAATGAAGTTTAATAACTATACATTATTAAAATAAGGCGTATAAGGACTTAATTTTCGGGCAAATATCTATTTCAAACTGTCATTTTTTTGAGTTAATGAAAGAATAAGATTTAAATATGGGAGTATTTTCCATAACTGACAAAAGAAAACTATCCAGATTGCAAACTGTAATTTATATATGTTTGACCTTTTATTTACAATGAAATTCAATTGAATATAAAAGTATCGGATTACTTTTGACATGATTTGAAATTGAATTTCAAGAAAATGCATTATGTTCTACATAACTTTATAAATTAAAGCCGTAAAGTATGGGAAAAAGTAATCCTGAATTAATTATGACGTCATAATGGATCTAGACTAAAAATACTCAACTTATATACTAGACATGATGTCATACGTCATAGGTTCTACGTTAAGCAAAAAGTAATATTCACGATTTTATCATAAAAAAGACAAATTCATCCTCTAATGAGGAATAAACTGTCTGTGATTATTACCTTTAGCGATCTCAACATCTTCGCAAAAATGCCAAATTTGAATACTTCCTTAAAAATTATGCTTATATGGCATTCTAATTCTTTAAGCCAAATCACTTTTTGGGTTAGGAGTTGATTTCCTCAAATTGGATATTCTCATGGTTTGTAAATAAAAGGTGACTCTCGTAAAGCATTTATGAATCAGAAGTACAGTTGCTGATTATTTCCCAGATCTGCAGTCGTGTTCCTATCTATTTATGAGAATAAAATGAAAAAACACAAGGACGCTTTTAAAAGTAATTTTTTCAACTTAGCTTCAATAAAACAAAGTGTACGGTCTTTTACATTTGTAATTTCACAATTCAAATTTGATTTCGTTTCAATTTTTCCTAAAATTGATGAAACCAAAATTTCTCGTTCAGATATTAATTTATATGTATCCAGAAGACATTTATATGTGTATCCAAACATCACATAAATAGTGTCAATGAGAAATTTAATATTTTATTGATATAAGCCCCTTAGCATTTGTTAGTAGAATCAGTATTTTACCAATGTAAGTGTACAATATGACAAATAACAAGGCATGCAATTTACTAGTTTCATTTTTATCGATTGATTATTGTTCAATTTATCACTGGGCATGGTTATGTAAAGTGTTTAAAAACCTACGTTGATGTTATTACAAATGAATTTTCGTAGAATTAGATTTTCTAAACGTTCCTTGAAGTTTTTAAGTATCCACATCAGATTTACTTTTCAAATAAGTGGCTGGAGAGAATTCCTTGGATTTCACCTTCTTTGCAGGTAATATTTTCCTGAAGACTTAAGAAAAAAACATCGTAGTACATCTACTAGAACCCACCATGTATCTTTGTTTGGAGGGTTTTTATGAATCCAGTATATGTAGAGTAATTCAAATTAAATTTGGACATTGGACTTTGGCGAGGTGCGCTGACTTTTACAATCGACGGCTTACTATTGCACTGGGCCAGTATACAGAAGCTCTTTTAAGATATAAAATTTAGCTCAACATTTGTACCCTGATACAGGTTTAAATGTCAACCTTTGTGCCTGACACAGGTTTAAATGTCAAAGTAAAGCGTCAACTGTGAAAAGTTAGTGCATCTCGCTGAAGTCCATTAGGACTAAAAAAAGTTAAAAGTACTAAATAAAACGCATCAAATTTCAAAGAATATTTATGCATAGAAAAACCTAGGAGGTAACTTTTACAAAATTTCTGGTTTTAGCTTTAAAAATGCAATGATTAGAAGAAATAAACTATTCTAGAAAACTTTAAAGTTGTAAGACAGAGCTTATAGAAAAGAGAAAATGCAATAAGTATGCAAATTATTTTCGTAAATTCTAAAGTTTGTGTTTACTAGTAATTCAAGAGTAGTGATGTGCATAATATTTCTTTTCTCTTTGTACAGACCTAAATATGTAAGAATATTAAACAATTTCCGTGTCTTCTTTTCTTTTTTGCGTCTTACAATTTGATATATAAATTATTTCCTTTTTTTGTTAAAATGCTGATAATTTTTCCGGAAGATTTTTTTCAGGAAACTCATTGTACCTCTGTATAAGCATGTTTCAATTAGTTCTATCTATTATTAATCAAACAAAATTAATTAATCTTTCAAAAGAATATGATTTATTCTAGTTTTGGAAATGATATACATGTATTTACCATTATGTATGCATTGTAAAGCTATACTAATCATTTGTGGATTGATTAACTTTGACAAACATTTTTAATGTGTTTCCTCTTATTTATTTTAGTCTTGATTATGTGAATTAACACGGCATGAATGTAAACGAATAAATGATATTTAACCTTAATTTCGTGGCTAGATTTTTAGAAAATCTTACTTCTAAAAAAAATGACTATATTTAAGACGATTATTATCACGTTGTTATAATTTTTTTCAACTTAATGTCATATTTTCGATTCGACGAATTTCAACTTTATCAAATTATTATAGTGTTTACTTTTCTTTTAATAATATTATTTTCAATTCTTACAGAAAAAATGCATCCTTTTAAAATTAGATATTGATAATATTTATAATAACTTTTTGTATTTTCCAATAAAACGTTTTGTTAATGTTTTTCACATATTGGAATTTTAAAATTTTTATTCATGAATACAGAATTGTGCTTGCCTATTTTAAGATTCCAGTCAATCAATTGCTTGAAACTTTTAAAATGCAAGATAATTGACTTTCGGCATACATAATAAGAAGAAGTTCATTCTGAATGTATTCTCATTTCTCTACAATTCGAGATTATTCCAGATTACATTTTGATAATGCATATACTTTTAATTTTATGTGCCTGATAAAAACGACTTTAAATTTGAGAATAATTTTTTTTTTCAAAATATTTAATATTTTATTGTTTACATGAAGCTAAAATGATATTATTTTTTTTCAAATGCAGGATTTTCTTTTCTTTGTGCTATACAGAACAATTCATATTTGAAAATGAAAACTGTACTTATTTTTCTTTTACTCTTTTATTTTACTTTCCCAATTGAAAAGCTTTTTCAAAGAGATGGAAAACGTTTTGCAAACATTTTGATTTAATGAATAGACAACAAAGATCTGTAAGTTGATATTCAATCGTATCTTCCAAAAAGATTAATCGATTAATGTCCAAATATTATGTGAATTTTTGAGTTTTTGTATTTATTTTGAAATTACTATAACGCAGGTGTTTGCCATTACATGGTAGACGTAGTTTGCTAATTTTCTTTTCAATATCAAACTTATTTACTGAAGACACAGATTGTATCAGAAACTTATATATGCCTGAAATATTACAATATTTAGCTCTTTCTTTCTGGTAATATCATCAATTATTTTGAGGAATGCCTTTATGATCATTCGTTATTATAAAATGCTAGCTACTATGTACTTGTCCCAAATACAAAAAATGAAAAGCTGTACTTGAAATTTTTTGATTGTCTTTATTGTCCGTAAGCATGTTTTGATAATTGCTACTCGGTTGCACAAAAGTTTTTTCTGATTCTTTGTTTATTAATGAGGTCCCTCTAGAGAATTTTTACTCAAATGGAGAGATTTTTTTTGTACCAAGGCCAAACTTACATCATTGAATACCAGAAATATAGTACAGTACATATTCACCACTTAATGGGGTTAAGTGCATTAATACATTTTAAATATTTTTTTTTATCATTCCAGTTAGAAAATGTTCAGAATTTGATTACTATGTTTTTAAACGATCAGGGAAAAAAGAATGCAAATTTGTGATGATGAGATAAGTGAATTTAGACGAAGTACGAGTTTTTTTTTTTAAATTTGCGTTGACGTTACTTTTGATATGTGATTATGAATACTCATCAATTCTTGACTTTGACTTATTTGTCCATTTAATTGTGTAAATTTGTAGATATATTAAAACATGACTGTGGTTATGTATGTTACAGTTTCTGTTCGTAGTAACATATCTTTTTTGATTTGTACTTATAGTTGAGTTAATTAAATGGTGTTACGATGACAATTTTGCAAATATAACCAATCACCGACAGTCAAATTTTGGCTAACGTTTTTCATATTAATCCAAATTTCTTATAAAACAAATTGAGTGATGGAATATACCACCTACGCTTTTAATACGTAAGGGTCATGGCGGATCTTATAAGTCCTCGGGGGATGAATACTTCTCCTTGGCATCTGATCCTTCCTCAGAAATTCCAGGGGGGGTCTGTGTTATATGCCCTGTCACAGATTCGTATGTTTTGCATGTTTTTAGATCAGTTACTGTTCGCTATCTATATTATACCCCCGCTTCGAAGGAGAGGAGGTATACTGTTTTACCCTTGTCTGTCCGTCTGTCTCTCTGTCTGTCAGTAACAAATTTTTGGTCGCAGTTTTCTCAACAACTACTCATCACAGATGCTTGAAATATAAGCTTATTCTTTGCAGAGGCATGTCATATGGTGGGATTTATATTTGTTCCAATCAACTTCCTATTTACCTGCGTGTCTGTCCGTACCATACATAACAAATTTTCGTCAGTTTTCTCAGCAAATACTCACTGCAGATGTTTCAAATTTTAGTACACTCTTTGTTGAGTCATGCCGTATGGTGAGATTCATTTTTGTATGAATCTGATCTCAACTTCCTGTTTATCCGTGCATCTGCCCATAAGTGATGATACACCTGAAGGTGTATATTCACATCAGAGCTTGGGTATTACTATTGAGCATTGGCTCACAGACTTCTTGTTTTTCATGTTAAACGTAGTTCTAATGTTTTAATTTGTATATATCTTATACTAGTACATTTTTAGATTCCATTTTAATTATAATTCGTTTGTTATTTATTCCTTATATTTCTTTACTTTTTGATATTCTCAGACTGAAAACTAAATTCTTTATATGAAATAACGAAGAAATTCTTTAATCCACTTATGAAACCTTAATGGAATATCTAAGAAGATTATATCAAAGTACTTTTTGTGAACAACACATTTCTCAACCATTATCTTTAAAAGTTTCTTTCAAAAGGATAGAAAATAGAAATAGACGAAGTAAACACTCATGTTTCTTAATCCGCATAAAGGAATGAGTAGTCGAATGGAATAAAATTTACATAAATTACCTATACATCAAAAGGATGAATAAAATATGAAGATGTTTTATATCAATTAATTAATGCATATCCCTGTTCTTTGAAGCATCATTAGATATGGGATTATTAAAAAAAAACAAGAAAAAAGGAGAAAACTGTTGAAATACGTCTAAAATCTGAACGGATCCGGGAAACAGAGGAGAAAAAACAAGAAAATACCAGATAAGCTACAGAGACGCCGTCACATGCTGATAAAGCTGGAAATTTTGATCTTGAGAATCAAGTAAAATCGAGAAAAAACAAAAGAAAACTATTAAGTGAAACAGTTTCAAAACACTAATGTAAAGGACCCAAATGAAGCTAAAAGGACAGAAAACGGACTGTTTAATACGAAATAATATCAAAATAAATATGAGGCGTAGACAAAGTACCGAATTAGAAGAGTCAATGAAGTGAAGAAAAAATACAAGATACTACTTAATGGAATATCAACTTCATATCAGTATCAAAGTTATAGACGAGGGATCAGTAATTTGTTTGTTTTAAGTCCCTTCGAGGATTTTCCTTTCATATTGAGAGTCCATAGAACTTGCATGTAGAGAGTTGAAAAATTAGACTTGTACTGGGCACTTACTGCAGTTGAACAGTTGAACAGTGAATGATATTTTTCGTGCTATTATCTAGCACGAAACGAGAAATCGGTTTATGAATAAAGTGTAGTGGGAAACGAACTTGCGACATAAAAATCGACTCCTTACTTCGCGACTCTAGTGCAAACTCTCAAACAGTTCACCAGGCGGGCAACTAGGATCAATTGAAGAAAACGAAAAACTAATAATTACTAGAGTGTGGTAAATCAGAAATAAGCATAATCGAAATAAGAAACATCTAAATTTAATCAGTCATATAATTGGGGAAATGCATAGAGTATGTAAACAAATGCAATTACTTTATATACAATCTTTTTTCTCCCGATTTTTGCCCTCTTGTTAAAAAATAAACTAAAAGAACTACTGCAGATACGCTACGTCAAACCTGATACAGAACAGATCCATTTATGATGTAGAAAAAGAAATGAAGGAAAATGCTGTAAAATCACAAACATAAAGAAGTCAATTACGTAAAAAAGAAGAGAGACATCACTAGGCACCAGAAAAATGTAAATCATTTAGGAATAGGAAGGACAAAGACGGAAATAGATCATATGGTAAAGCACCCACGCCTAATCGTCGACATATAAAATTTATATAAGGTTTCCCCTGTAAAACATCCATTAGGAATCAAGATTTCCATGTTATATAAGCGAAATATGATAATAGAAAGTCCTTTTCTGTCTTTAAATTACAGATGTTTCAAGGACAGTTTTCCTTGGCAAAAAAGCATATTCTATTCAGAAGAAAAAGAAATATGGAAAATGAAAGAAATATCTGAAAATAAAATGTGTTCTGTACCAAAAAAAAAGTTTGAAAATGTCATAACAGTAAATATTTTTTATCTGCATTTCTCAAAAAAAAAAAAAAAAAAAAAAAAAAAGAAAGAAAGAAAAATTAGCATTTCTATACTGTAATCATCTGTTCTTATTTACTTGCAAGAACAACTTTTTCTTTTTTGTCATTTCTGTTTTAAAGGTGCTTGGACACGGATTTGAAGTTAATATTTTCTCAAATTTTAGGTAAATTTGAGAAAATATCAACTTCATATCTTTGTCCAAGCACCTTAAAGTTTTGATTGTACATGTGTTTTATCATATTTCATTGCACTATAAAAGTTCTTTAGGATTGTGCACAATAGTTCTGAACTCTGATTACGCAATCCCCCCCCCCCCCCCCCCAAGAAGTATCTTACACACTTATATTACGTCAACCTTTTTTCCCCTGGTGTCTGTTGACGCTGATAGATACATGTTAATAATAGAACGACAAGAACCCAGTTCAGTTCAACAGAGTCACTCTGAATTTATGATTCAATTATGTCTATTTCAGGTGGATTGGCACAGTGAACATTGTCTTTTTCTGTGTCGTAAATTGCTATTTTTCTCTTAAAGAGAAAATTCCTCGCGAGAACTCAACTTGAATGTTTTTTTCCTGGACATAAATAGAAGATTTGTGGAATTTAGAAGCAATAAATTTGTGAATGGAATAATTTTTGGATAGAGTAATATGAAGTATTTCCCAAAAGAAAATTTGTGAAAAAAATTTTCATTGTGATTCATGGGGAGGGGCTCCAAATACAGAATAAGACGTCCAAAGAGGGGACTCTTTACAGATAGAATTTTTCTTTAGAGAGAGAAATTTTCTTAACGGAGTTCATGTCTAGATGCTTAAATATAAAATGTGTGTCTTACCTGCTCTATAAAAAACTTTTAACAGAAAATAACCATGATATTTTAGAAAAAATAAACTTAATTTTCGGTATCGAGTACTATACATCAAGTCAGCATTCATTCTGTATGCTTGCAAATGTATACACTCGGGTGAAAATATTGTTTACTCCAAAAACTATAATACCTTTCGAGTTTCGATATGACCTAGCCTGAATCAATGTCCTTTTGATTGCATTTCATCATCCTTCCTTGATTACGTTTAAATCCTGATCTCTGGATAAAGAAAGAAGGTATCTTGCGTATGTATATAAGACGTTCATTCATATGTGACTAATTCTTAATTAAACATGCTTATAGCTAGGAACTTATTAATCATGGAGTATTATTGAAAAATATGATCTAAATACGGGGGATGGAGCAGATGTCTAATATAGAATACACGATCTTTCTTAATAACCAATCATGAGATTAAGCTGACCATAGTTGTATATTAGGGTCCTAAAAGGTTGTAATGTATAGATTGGTTATTGATGACGCAAATCTGCACCTTTGCTTTAATAAAGTAATGCACTCTTGTTTTTTTATGACAGAAAATTAAAACTAAATCAAAGATGAAACATTCAATAATTATTTAAATAAAAAAATGAAAATGATACTTTTGAAAACATTTAAGAATTTTCAGCTCCACAAAGAAAAATGATACTATTCAAAATTGATGCAATACCATCATGCAATCTTTAAAAATAGATTTCCCTCAAAATTATTTTGACAGATAAAATCATTTATCATATCGATAGGTTTTAAATGAAACATAAACATTTATAATATTTCTATTTTTCCATAAAATGAAAAAAAGTCATTTATGGTCGAAAATGATAGGAGAGACAAATGGTATATATCATTTGAGAAGAGTATCGATCTGACTAGGGTCACCTATCTTGTACTAATTGAATTCCAATTCAATTTTCTATAAAAGTAAAATCCTTAGTTTCTTTTTTCTCTACAACTATTAAGACAGTGGTTAAGCTGATATGAAAAAATAGAAAATATGGCCAAATTATTTTTTCTAACAATGGTGAAAACAGTTGTTATGAAGATTTGATCCAAATATACATCTGCTTCTTTTTTGAGATCCATTACATTGTACTACAATGTAATTTCTCATCCACAAATGAAATTTTGATAACAATGCTACAGAGTGGTAAAATCTAAATGTTTAAAAACTGTATAGATAATATTGCATTATTTAGGTTGAGCAGGATGAATGACTGCTATTTTTTTCTCCCTACAGACAAAAGAAAAATGTTGATTCGCATTGCAATCTTCAGACTCTATATGATCTATGGATGATAATACTCTCACTGAGAATTTTATAAATCAGCTGTTCTCAGTATAACACGTTTTCGACTGAACACTGTATGAAACTTGTATGAAACTTCGAGTTTCGCCATCATTGAATTATTTATCATTTGCCTTGTAGGCATCCATGAGAGGGATCAACTGAGTAGAAAAAAAGGAAACAATATTTATTAAGAATATTGATTAAAAAAAATAAATTCAGAAGAAGAATTGTCAAATGGAAGGGTAGGACGAATAAATTGACTGAAATACAGTGCATCGAGGTACATAAATTATTTACGTTAGAGAATGCATGGAATGAAGTTCTCAGTGGAAAAAAAATATGCCTACATGTATGTGCAATATTATATTTGTGTCTATGTCAATTCTATGCATTTTAACTTGTCCTCTACCGTAATTTTTTCCCCTACACTCGCGTCATTGTAATGTCACAATTACATCTTTTTTCATGTATGTATCTACAAATGACATTACATAAAAATGGCATCCAATTCAATTTTTAGTTGGCTTTGTAAATTAAAAGGATAACAAAGAAAATGTATATAAGATCCGTTCAAATTTTTTTTTCGACATATGTTTCTTTCTTTTTTAGTCTTTGCCTGTTTTGCTTTTTATAGAAAATATGCCTGTCTGTTTAACAAATACCAATAATAATAAAAGCAAGGTATATTTCTGAAAAAAAAAACCTATTAATTTTGTGATATCCATGCAGGAATTACAATATAAGATGTTTTGTGGATTTTCCCATTGATTCCCGGCCATGACAAGGAGCACATATGTGGCCGATCGGCAGGGGATGCTCATTCCTCTATGGCACCTGATCCCACCTCTGATGTTTCAAATGTTTGTGTTCTCTCTGTTTCTGATTCGTATTGTTTAATGAACTTTTGAGCTTAAATACTCTTCATTATCTGCATTTATTATATAGTTAGTAATGTAATAATTAATCTATAATTATAAAAAAAGCTACTAAAAGTCTAGAGAATGTTTGCGTTCATTATCTTGGCGTAATTATGAGTTTGCATTACGTAGATCTGAGTATGCTCGAAACAGTCAAAATACGAACGTTCAATATCGAATGCCTCGTTGTAAGCAAAAAATGTGGTCTAGTCGGCACCTCAAGGGCAAACTTATGTAGTGGCAACTAGGTAAATTAAAATTATTAATCAATAATTTAGTACATGTCCTAAATAAAAGCCAAATTAGCAAACCATAACGTTTGGTAGTTTAGTTCAAATGATGCGATATTGAACGCAAATTAGGACAGGACAGACGTTAATTTTAATTTATTCACAATGAATAGTTAAGGTCTTCCGTTTCCATTTCCAAGATTAAGATTATTCTTATTATTCTTTTTTTTGTTTTCTTCCTAAAACTTTGAGGCCTCAATGGATTTTGCTCAATTTTCATAATCATCAGAATGCTGGATATTTCAAAAAGTCACTTCCGGTTTTGAGTTATTTCCCTTTAAACAAAAATTATATTTCATAATACAAAGGCTCAGAGACCACTAGAGCTGGAGCAGAAATTTTACTGTTTTTAGATAACAGAAGGATTGAAGTTGTGCACATCGGTTTTTGTTTTTCGATTTCTCTATTCAAAATGGCGCTATACAGGGGTCAAAAAATAGAACGCCTAAAAGAGCGAAAATTTATACATGTTTTCCTTTTTATCTTGAAAACTAAAAATATTTTGTTAAGACATGTTGAACAAAAGTTGTGCATAATTGCAAGGGCTTTCATATAATACTATTCAAAAGGGGCTGTTCCCTATGATTAGGGATTTAGGGAGCTTGAAAGTTTTTGCTTTATAACTCAAAAACGGTAAGTATTTCGCTATTATACATTTTTCTTTGTTTTTAATCTGATGAAAATGTTTTGTGTTCGATTATACCGGGGGTATTGCGTAATACGTAGTTGAAAGCAGGCCAGGTAAACAGGTAGCGTTTTTCATTTGGAAAGGAAATCAGACCTCTTCATGTGTATAATTTACACAAACTTCCTATCAGTAATAAACCCTAAGGTATTTAATGTTAATTTTTTTCTAAATAGGGCTTTATCATGCTTTACACTATTAAATTATTTATAACGATTAGTCTTCTTTTTTATTTATTTTAATTAGTTTTATAAACACGTTTATAAACGGAATATATTAAATCTATCTTTCTACATTGATTATTATAACAATTATAAGTTATTTTAACTTTATGCATCGAATACTTCACGATCATAAGTTGTACACATTTGGCGATCTACAGTTATGTAATCCAACGCGCGAGGTCACTAGTGTACCAGCCACCTGTTGTAAACAAAAGTGTCTGTGATCGTGTTTAAAATCCATTGTGTACAAAGAATCAATTTATAAAAATCATGTTTTTAATTTATCGATTAAGAATACTTCACCGATTTTCATTTAATCGTAATTCGTTTAAATCATTTTGAATTGTGATCGCTTTCTTCGGCCTGTTCACGCAAAATTATTTCTCTATTCCATGTTAATGTATTTTATTTAAATTGTAATTGAAAAGGGGCAAATAATTATAATTAGTGATGGAAGTCTTGTGATACGTAATATACTATTATGGACGTTTTATTTTTACCATCACTCTTTTGTTTTTCCATTATTTTTTTTTAATATTTATAAACATTGAACGTTAAAAAAATACTTTAAAATATACTATTATTCACGTATTTGTAATAAACAGTTTACATCCAGCTTTGTCGCTTTGTGTCTAAAATTTTGTAGCCCAATTTTTACAAGCATGGCATGTCGATTTGAAAATCCGTTGTGTACTCTGATAGTTATAAATGGAAAATTGATTAAAATCAGTTTTTCACATCATTCGATTTCAATTTCAGCTTGTTTTAATCAATCGTAATCGCTTGTGCATTTATTCATTTCAAGTTTTAACACACGAGCTGAACAATTTTTTCCTGTATTTATCGAAGTGGTAATTGTTTTATTAATATTAAACTAAATGTAAGCATGCATAATAATTGTAAGTGGAGCTAACGTTTCTAATTCACAGGGGGAAATAAAAAATTAGAGAGAGAGTGATATTGTATTTTAAAAAACAGAATATTTTACATGCCTGTACATGTACAATGTCAGTACGAATTTAATTGATACAAAGCATCAAATTGTCTGCAAAGCAAAAACATTCTTTCACACGCACAAATCAAAGCTGTTTTTTCATCATTTCAATAAAAAATAATTTTACACATAAATAGATTTATCGATTTAAAAAAAATCATGTTCAATTATTTTTTGTCATCAAAATGAAGGTGTAAATACATTATGTGATAATGCTCATGGTTTTGCAGAGCAGGTATGCTGCAAACTGCAGTGCAAAATTTGATCTTTGTGTCATTTGTAGATGTAGAGCAAATTTAAAACAATTTTTACTGGAAGTTGAAAAACTCCTCATTTTTTTATTCACCATAAACTTGAACCACATTCATTATCTTTTCAATATAACAAAACTCTTTTTATATGACCATAAATTATGTTCATGAGATATTAATGAAAATGAAATTGAAATATATTTCAACATTTAATATTAAGCTTAAGCAAGTTTTTAAAATATTTTACGCATGATTTTTACTTGTTATAATTTACGAATTATTTTATTGAAGTAATAAAAAAACCGTCACATTTCCTGCTCTCTTCACAAAAAGGTGCAGCCGATAATAATTACATGTTTTATATGTATGAACTTTTACATAATATACAAAATCTTTTACAAAATTAGAAAATTCGTTATTCAAAAAAACATAAATTAAATTCTTCTTAATTATTGAATTCCTATGTATTTAACTAGGTACTAAAATTATATTTGGTTGTATAATGATTACAATGTATATAAACATCTTGCTCTCTTCTTGTTTTCTCCTCTCAAAGCGCGTTGAACAGCGGTATGAACACAAGCTAGTAAACAAAATAAACGGCAATTCACAAAAAAGGAAAACCAGAAGAAAAAAAGTGTCTGTGTATATAAAAAAACAACTCATAAATTTCTTTTTTTTAACAACCCCATACGTTTTTTTTCTTTCTCCCATGCATTTCGACTATACGGAAAAAAAAGATCACTAGAACCTTTGTTTATTTTAAAAGAAAGGTGTTGAAACTTCAAACGGCACTATATCCGAACAGCTATTATACAGCCTATCAAATATATCACGGCGTCAATAAAACAATTATTTAGATATTTCAAAAAATACTAATTTCATTCTAAGAAAAGCCACGCAGCTGTACACAGACATTCCAAAGTAATGTTTCATAGTGTTAAATTCCTCTCATCACTATAAGACTTTAAAATGAATACAATGTCTTCCTTCTAAGCAGAGAATGTCGCGGTTGATTTGTTTTTGTACATGCATGTATACATGTAGTTTAGGGGTTGAATGGCTGAAAGTTACTATTTTTATGTAAACCAATAATCATACATGACATGTTATGCCCTGCCATGAATATGGCCAAGGCATGTTTGTGGTCTTCCAACTTTCTGTCCTTCCGTCTCCTTCTGTCACACTTTGCCTTTATCTCAGTTCAAAGCTTAGTTTCAAACAAACTATCCAAGATATTTTTTCAATCTTTATATACTGATAGAAATTAATTAGAGTTATGCAATTTCATTAACATTTTTTTAAACTTGACTTTATATACATGTATATACCTCACTTTTCTTAAATTAGTGTTTAGCTCAGTTTTAAACATACCATTCAAAATGGTGTTATCAAACTTCATATGTTGATGCATACTGATGACAGCTATTTAATGGCATCACCATTTTTGAACTTGGCCTTTCTTTTGACCTTGACCTAACTCTTTTTATCTCAATTTTAGCTCTAATGAGAGTTAGTTATTGCTTAGCACAAGGTCATTTGGAAAGATCAAGGTCACACGTACTAGTATTCCTTAACAGTCTTTTTCCTAGCGAAACATTGTAAGTTGCTTCTCTTACAAGGCTTTTTACTTGTATATCTTTATGTTTTTGACTGATCTGTTATCAGCTCCAACGGAAGACCTATTCTTGCTTTGCAACCTCGCCCAGTTATGAAAATGAAATGATTAATATAATCAATTGGATATGTTGTACCTACAATGTAACATATAATAAAAGAAGAAAATGTACTTTATTAGTGAATACTGACACTCATTTGCTGTACAAATTCACCAATTTAATTTCAATAAATATTTCATTTTAAGAAATCGATAACCACTTGCTACATTGTATAATCTAAATTCCAATAGATTAAAGCGTAAGTAGGAAAATTATTTAAGTTAGATACATCATTGTCAATTTTATTTTGAATTCATTTTTTGCAAGATTTTATAGATATATAATTATAAACGATAATTAAATATCATTTGCGTGTAGACATGGGATTATGAATTCTGAAGAATAAAGAAACATAATAACATTAAACATTGTTAATTAATATAATTGTCTGTATTTTCAAAAAAATACATATTTAAAATAGCGGATTAATGTTTACTGTATCTTGATTAAATGGCAAATTTACTGGAAAATTGATTAAAACAGTTTTTCTAACAAAATAGACAATGTACGGCATCTGTTAGTGTTCATTAATGCTAAAATAAGAGAGAATGAGTTTTTATGCATGGCTTTATAAAAACGAATATCTCTTAAACAAATCATGTTATCATAATAATAACACATGGTTGTTAATTATTTTTTTACATAAGAAATACAAGTCACGTAGGTTTTAAAGAAATCTAAAATTTGATGTTATTTTTTGCTAACGTTTTCTCAATATAACAAAAACCATTTGTTTTACTTGGTTTTATTTACTTATTTTGGTAGAAGATCATAGAAGAAAAGAATAAAAACAACATGTCCTGCTTTTGGTGCAACCTTCTAATTAAAATCTTTCAAAAGGAAGTATTCGAAAATGATCCTTAAAAGTATTTCAACTAAAATTATGTTATAAAAACACTTGTTATCTTCAAACTGGAACCTTTGCGTCAACTGTCCACTTCTACTTTATTGTGCAAATTAAAATTAGTCTACGAATTGAAATATTCATCAAAGTGAAAATGGATAGTGGACTTTTGAGGAGCGCTGACTTTTACAGTTGATGGCTTACTTTTATACTAGGACAATGTATGGAAGCTCTTTTACGATAAAAATATTTAGCTCAGCATTTAATTCAAAGAAAATAACGGGTTATTTCAATGTACATATAAGTTTTTCTTGAAGAAAACGACAACCACTCTACCCTCAAACCACGGCCTTCACATGTAAGTCCCCTAACACCATATCAATGACCATTCGAAATGTTTTCTGATCTGTTATCAATTCTGTACTTCAGAACATGATACAGGTTTAAATGTCCAAGTAACTGTCAACTGTAAAAGTTACAGTGCTTCTCGTAAAAGTCCACTAGTATAACATTTATTATTAAAAACTTCTGGAGAAAAAAAAACATTTTAAAAAATCAGTCGGAATTCCCATAGGAACCTAGTGCGCTCTGCAATACGAAGACCTTTATTGTTATTGCGTGAAGCAGAATTTAGTTTAAATAAACATAAGAAGAAAAAAAAAATACATGTTGTGGCATTCAGCTCGACATTAAACTATTTTAATTGAAAAATTTGACTACTAATTATGCTTTAATATAATTTTATTTCACATTCATGTATCGACACGATATATGCAATTGAAATAAAAGATAGCACAGCTTCTGGCACATCTTCTCTATAGATATTTTTGATAATTTTCTATAAAAAGACGTTTATTTTAACCTAACTACTAAACTAAATTATGACTTTTATTTTTCCATCGTCAGCTTCCTGAACTTATGTAGCTATATTTACATTCGCTGTGTTTTTCTACTAAGCAAACTGTGAAATTGATTTGAAAACCATTTCTGTGTATACTCACGCGTAGAAATATACATGGAGAAACTCGCGCTAATGTGACGTCACAATGAGGCTACAGCGACGTTAGAAAAAATGCAACGATACAGTGCACCGAGAAATTTAAATATTGAGTATATTTTTGGTGCTTTCAAAGATGTAAAATGTAAATATAAGGAATATTTTTAAGTTTAGTGTGAATTATTGGTGTGTGAATCAAACAGACGTGCACGTAGGCATATTTTTCATGAAGTCTGTGTGATTCATACACCAATAACTCACACAAAACTTCAAAACATTACTAATCGCGTTCCTAAAAAATATAACCTAGAATACACGACTATAAGACATAAGTTACTTCTTATGTTTTCTTCGTCTTTTCACTTTTGATCCCGATACTCGGATGCAATCTATGAATTGTTTGAATCAATCAATTAAAGAGGTTTAAATGTTTAGGTGTATAAACACTTACTTCATTATTTCTCTACAGATTTTATTAATTTAATCATGGGCATTTGTTTCTATGATAATTTTGACTCATAGTATAGTAATGATAATTTAGAAATATTGATTTTAAAAAATATTTATCGCAAAAAAACTCCAAACAAACAAATCCAAAACAAAATAAAAAAAAACAACAACAAGTGTTTGTTCTTTGCAAATACATGTAAACCCTTCAACGCCCTTAAAAAATCAAGAGGCGTTTGTAAATTGACATATCTAATTCTTTTTAAATCGCTTGCATAGCTGCTAGAAAATTAAATAAATAATACATGTATATTACTATTGGTTTAAGTAACGTTGAAATCTCGGGGAAATAAAGATATTAGAGGTATTTACCCGCTGGGGTGGCGGGTAAGGGTACTTGCCCCAATTTCGACAGACAAAATATCTTGCCTGCCCTCTGATTTTAAATACCTGCCATAATTCATTAATTTAATAGTGAGATATAATCGAACAGGAGAAGCAAGCGAAAAAATTCTAACACTGGCTCCCCCCTCCCCTGTCGGCAATTAAAATCGATGATTCGTGCCTAAAAGAAATTAATTCTCTGTTGGTCTTTTAAAGAGGTTCTATCTCAAAGTCGTTTCTTGCAGGAAAAAAACAGTCATAATATTGTTCAATGGACATAAGCAGTCTTTTTCCGGCAATTGGCGATGTCATGCACTGACTACATGTATTCCAAAATTGAGGGCTTTATCTGTAAAGTTCCTTGTCTCTTTGTGGATTTTTTTTATAATGTGGCATGTATGAAATAAACCCTTTCACTTTGTTATGCTCCCGAGGATAAAACTTTAAAACTTTTTTATAGTCTGTCAAAAAGCCCTTCAAGATTTTAATGTAATAAACTTTATAATATATCATGACGATTAAAGATTAAATATTATTTTCAGAAAATACAAAATGATATAGCATTACTAGTATTTCCAGGATCAAAACATTAAGTTCTTATGAGTAATAGTAAATTATTCCCGTTTGGAAGACAGACTAAATACTAGTAATTTTTTTTTTGAAATTTCTCCGTATGGAATTTTGATTGCTTGTATCGCTCAAACGAGGATTGAAAATGCAGACAGTTGTTTAATTTCAATCAGAATGTACTGTTTTAATTTTCTAATGACAAAGACAAAAAAATTACCCGTTTAACATTCATTCCGACATCAATTTTTCAGTAGAACGTAAAATGATGGGTTCCTGTAACAAGAGGCTAAAATTGCGCGAAACTCAGAATGATGACGTAACGTCATAATCAGTTTTACTTGTGACGTCAATAGTCTAACGGTAGGCCCACAATAGGCCCGCGGCACTTAACGTAGTATTTGAAAATAGGCCCAAAATAGGCCCGCGGCACAAAGAATGTTAAATAAACCCTTATGAGGTTTATGTCTCCTAGTTGATTCAATATGCAAAGGCAGGCTCTATGTATGAACTATTTCTAAAGCGAATCAAATCATTGACAAACAAATTGAAGAAACAAGAATATCAGCAATCTCGTTTAAAGTCAGCATTTTCACAATTTCTATGGTCAATACACTGACCTTGTCTGCAAATACAAATCTATTATATACCGTCAACTGCTGAATGATGCTTTTTAAATTAATTTTTAGTCCATTAAACAGTAAATTGTTTACGAATTTTAAGCCATTTTCTGATCAATACAGGGAACAGAGCGCGAGTATGGTTGGTCGGCAGGGGATGCTTACTCTTCCATGGTACTTGATTTCACCTCTGATGTTTTATAGGACGGAATTTTCTCTCATTCTAAAATGTATTGTTTAAATGCACTTTTGAGCCTGTTTGTTATATTTGCTATATTTGTTATCTCCATAGATTTCATTTATTCAGAATTTAACTCGAGTTCATTGAACAGATTAGAACTGAACTCAAGACCATTGATCAGTTAGACATAACAGCATCTATCGTGACAAGAGACCTGGGTTTCTATGGTCCTATATATCAAAAGAACCAGTCTCCACATCTCCCCGTACAATCTGAAGCCCGGTACCAAGGATTGAATTCTATTTGAGCAACTTTAATTAAGGACGCTCTAAATGTAAACACTGCACACGACAGAGCTCTATTTATTGGGTAGTTTTATTACATGTAGTAAGAGTGATCTGCCCTTAGATGTAAGATTAAAGAAATTATTATTTACCATTAATTACAGAATTTATAGTAGATTAAAATATTTTTAACATTATATTAGACAAGAGTAAGAAATTTAATTAATTATTTTCATTAATTTTCCCAATTTAAGTAAACAACAGTGATTTCTGCTCACAAACAGTCCATTGTCTTTGAACATTTTTCCTGCGCAAATAAGGCATGTACCCTATGTTCTGAATGAATGAAAAAGTCTCCATATGCAAATCTGTATATGATATATTTTTCTGTGAGTCCAAAAAACAGTTTCTGTTAGTGTTTAGAGCTTCCTTAAATCAAAGATAGCTTTCGGACAAGATTGAGATTCCATGTATTTTACATAAGACATCTTTTAGTCGTAGAGAAGAATAGATTCAAAGATACTTAATGGAAAAATTTAAAGACGTCACCATCATCTACCAACCTATCTACTGCAGTATCAAACGACCGAACAATTCACAGACTTATACCAGGAAAATAAATCAAAGCTGGGGGTCCAGGTGTTCCAGAGTATTTGTTTAATAGGATGATAAAGCAGTTTTCTTAGAATTCTTGAACTAGAAAAATTTAAACCATTGAAATCTCAGCCATTAAAATGCACAATGATAGTTGAGGACTCGCTTTGATTAAAAAAATACATTTTCATAGAATTTTAATGCTACTTCTTTGTCAAAATTTGGGCCCACTAAGTAAGTTGTATATAAATTATAGTATTCCGACATGCTTCAACATACAAAAGAATAGGGTTTTGGTTTCTTATCAAGAGAATTTCATTATTATTTTTTTAATTTACATACCCTTTAAGTACTTAGGAAAACCCCACTGTCTGTTGCCTCCTTTTAACTTGTTGGAATTCAATTTTCTGTTTTGTGCTTATTCACTTTCACACACCTTATCGCACTGGTTCTACATTCATGATCCGGCCATCGGATAATATGTTTTTGTAGTCTTTCCAGACATATAACAATATATTTTGATGCTGTCTTGAAGGACTCCAACAACACATTTATGTACTTGTGAAAATATTGCAAAAATATGATCAATAAAATATTTTTATTCTTCTATATATACGCAGAGAGCTTTCAAAGAACATCAAAGGAAACTTAAATAAAATATTTAAAAAATCATTTGGATATAAAACTTTAATGAGTACCAAATTTTATATTCTTATGTAACCTATGAATGTAGACCTTTTGTTTCGGTAACGATTTTTCCAACAAATTTACCAAATGGTTTTATGTAACATTGCCCATCACAATAAAAATAAATGTTACTGATTATAATGTAAAGTTTAATGGCACCAATCATGTATTGTCTTGCAATTTTTATAAATCCAACTTCTGCTGTGACAAATGCCATACTAAATATGTACATTATTTAAGACTGACAAATCTATAGCTTAATGGCTATTCATATATCATGCTTAAAAACTAAAACATAAAATGTTTATAAAGCAAATACGCAAAAAGAGCAGAGTGTATTAGTCCTGTTGATTTTTGAAAATCAAAACTACTCAAATTTAGTGAACAGTACATTAAATGTCAATTGCACCTTGGGCAAATGCATCCCTGTTGACAATAAATTGCAGTTTTTTTTATTAAAGAAATAATATGACGTCAAGAATAGCGTTATTATTCGGAATCCTGAAAGTGTTTTCAAAATGTGCTTAAAATTTAACTTTTTTTTTGTTTTGTTTTTTTTAAATTTTCGCATTAAGCACAATCTGAATTTTTTTTTCGACGGACTTTTTTTCAAATTTAAACTTTGTTGAGGATACGCATCCATTTTCTGAAATTTTATTTTACTTATTGTGTAATACTTAAAGATACTCAATGTATGCTAACATGAAATGTATCCAATGTAATGTTCGGCTCTGTTGACGTCAATGTGAAAAAAGATAAGTTGTATAACAGGGTTGCTTGTCGGGTATACAACACAAAATTTAGGTGTAAGAAGATGAATTTGAGAAACAAGGAAGATCTGAGTAACCCCTTGGTGTAAAAGTGCATATATACGCAAACAAATAAATTGCATTTATGAACAACATCTGTTTTTTGTATTGTATTTCTATGTTTTACTTATCATAGATATTAATGGCAAATAAGCAACGAAACTGGTCAACTCCAAGTATGAATTTTTCATTTTCATCTTGGAAGCTGAAGGGGACGCAAAGCAACACTTTTACTTAAAAACTTGGTTTCCAGAACTTCACTTACATAAATTGTATTTCTACATGTTTTTCTTTGGAACTATGAGTGTCCTGCACACTAGATATGCACATTTTCAAAATCTGGGGATCATTAGAGCCGAAAATTTCAAAGCCTTAAGAGGGCAATAGTAAAATGTACATCTGAACATGTTTTATGTTCAATTTGATACGCACATATACATTTTTATGTAAATTTAAGAATAACTGTTTTTTCTCTTTTTTTGCTAGTAGTCCAGTTACACAGAAATCTTTTCGATACAGATACGTGCGGGTATGAATACCGGGTATCTGAGCATCTAGATTAAAATTTAAGAATTAGAAATCAACCGTGACAGTTACATACATAGATTTGAAAAAGCATACATGCTTCCAATAAGTTCCAAAACAGTTCAATAGGAGATAACTCTTACAGAATTCACAAACGTACAATAATTATATATGAAGCATTAATAAAATATCCCTTGCACTTTTATAATTACAGACGAACAGGTGTTTAATTTTTACATTATGTCAAATGATATTAATTTGGACATTTATATATAACACGAACAAAATAATTCATTCGTGGATTGATACATATTTTTGACTGATTTTGATTGAAAATGATATAAAATATAAATCCCTAAAATATCAAGAAATAGTTAAGATTTCTTTGGTAGCTAGATATTTGACTATGTAATTGTTCAAAATGTTGTGTACATTCTTAAATATTGTGAAAAAATCGTCCAAAATTCTGCAATTTTACGTGGCAAATATTATTCAAGTTATCATTTTTGAAAATAAATCTGAGAAATATTGATGATTTATGAAAAAAGTTTGTGTTATATATCCTTAAACTGAAAAATATTTATGCTTTCATAATATCAGACAACTATTTTTGTAGTTAGTTGATCACACTTACATCAAATGCGTCATTTAGAAACCAGATGAAT
This sequence comes from Saccostrea cuccullata, assembly GCF_032062105.1. Taxonomy (NCBI): domain Eukaryota; kingdom Metazoa; phylum Mollusca; class Bivalvia; order Ostreida; family Ostreidae; genus Saccostrea; species Saccostrea cuccullata. The sequence continues at coordinate 420,030 of NW_026938498.1, read as the reverse complement.
TCTATTGCTAATTTAATTAGTGGAAAGTTTGTAAAGATCTAATTTCATTTAATTTGAAATGAAATAAGATCCGTACTCAATAAACTTAAGTTCGTACTTGCAGAACAGTTATATTTGCCTAGTGCATCCTTAAGGAAGATAATCACAGAGGACAGAGAAAAAAAATCTAAGAAAAGAAATACTAAATCCGTAGGAGCTAAATAAAATGTCCAAATTTTAATTATCATTAATTTATAATGAAGAAAATATGTACTAGAAAAGTGTATGAATTTTGAGAGATGAAAAGTGGCGGCCAAAAAAAAAACAAAAAAAACAAAACAAAACAAAAAACCAAAAACTTTGGATCGTTGATGAAAAAACATATAAATCATGCACTAAATATGATATCTTAGCTTCCTACCTGTGAAAAACCTGTGCTTTTTTAAAATAAATAATAAATAATGTAGCTTAAAATACAATACAATATGTTGAATTAAAACGCTATACTTTGCAATATCCTAATCAGTTTACATTACTTACACATCAGAATTGTATGAAGTGAGGATCACAAATAGCATCTATGTAATTCTTACCAAATTATAAAAATAAGATAAGAAAAATAACAAATTAAAATACATGCTAAACATATAAAACAAAAATAGTAAATCATACATGCATTATTTAGCAATACAAAACGTTTTTATTTTATTTGCGAAACATGGGAAGGTAAAGAAATATAACCCATTATAAACATAACATAGCAATTTACATGTAATCCCAGATTCTAAACTTCGACACAAAAAGACTATATGTATTTAAAGCACCTTTCTCGGTTTGTTTGAAGTAAAACAGTTTTCAGGTTACAAAGGCAACAGTTTTAGCAAATCTTCTCGGCGATTGCATTAGTCTTGTACGTTGGAAGTGCAATTGAAATGTGTTGTTTACACATGCTATTGACACTCCTTTGTGCAGACTAAGATAAATTTTGAGTGTTTTTACCAGTACGCTGTACGTACACGTAACTCGAAGGGTTAAAAAACCGCACGTATTCACAGATAAGAAAATAAATATGAAATGATGTTTTTGTTTGATTTTGTTTTTGTTTATAATGAAAGTCCATATGAGAAATTTTCTTTCATATTGAGATACCACCACTTGCCGAAGCACGGCTGCAGTTATTTTTACATGTACCTTGCCTTTGAGCATGGAATGAACTTTTAAAATATGATTTAAATGGAAGGCATGTAAAAATAAATTTTCTAAGTACATTTGCGATTGAATCTTGAAATATTTGGCACACAAATGTAAGAATTAGAATACTCTTTTTGGCAAGTTACTGAACAGCTGCATGCTTACGCCTCCATGGCACCTGATCCCATCTCTGATCTTTGAAGAAGTCTTCGTTTGCTCAGCTCCAAAAGCTGTATTGTTTAATGGACTTCTGAGCTTTAATACTTTCGTTATCTCCATATTTTTTTTTCATTTTACAATATGGTTGCCACCTCTTCTGACCATAGTTATCAACAATAATATTTAACTAGGTGCTGTCATAAGACAGTAATGCCAACGAATCAAAATAAAACATAAACGAAAATTTTGATTTTGATTTTTATTGATAAATAATAAATAAAATTGAAATAGCACATCAAAATACTACTAGTATAAAAATGAAAGCATAACAATAACTCTTTCATTTTGCAATAAATAATAGAAAATATGTACATGTATAAAAAAAATATTTACCCCATTCAAAACAGTTAGTGCATGCATAACATGTTTCTATATGTAGGGGGTGTTGAAAAAAGTTCGTTCCGTACGTAATGGAATATTTTTGAAAATTTCAAAGAAGGTTTAACTGAAGAGATTTATTTTCACATTGACAAAATCACAAGAGCTATGTTTTCGATATATAGCAATTCATTTCTAGCAAGAAGTTTTTTTCATATGAAAATTTTGTATAGGCATCTTTATTATGCACAAATGAAAACCTGCTGGTGATTTTGTGTGAAAATGTAAGATTATTTACTTTTGTTTTTTACAGCTTAATCTTGCATCATGCAAAACTGAATTTAGGTTTTTAAAATGGCACTTTTCAAAATAATAATGTTATATCGAAATTCTATACTGACCTGGCAAATTTTGCAATGGCATTTGAAGGGACAGATCTAGATCTAGACTGATCTTAATCAGATTCAGATATGATTTTTATGAACAGTTATCATCTGTTTCAATGCCTGCTCTCCCCTCTTTTTCAAAGCAACACGCTTAAAACCCTATAAATTGCAAGTATGAACTCTGTCAACATGAAACAATTACAAAATTTAAAAAAAAATCTCATTTTATTTCTTTTCGAAAATCAAAGAAAGTTGTGGAATAAACATAACTCAACGCCCTTCAATTTTGGAAATTTGCAATTCTCGAATAATTTTCATAATACATAAAAGGAAAAAAACTTGCGCAGATTGCTCATAAGTAATTATGGTGTTATATTGTTTACATTAGCATTGACGTCCCTCGGTGCAGAGTATTATAGGATAGGAGTGGGTAAATATTGACTTTGCTTTATTTGTCGAAACACTCTGCATATACGTAACCGTATGGGTTAAAAGGTATACACAAGATATGCACATAATCACTGATAATTAAAGTGATAAAATGAATGTGGAAAGATAAGTTAACCTTTTTTCAATAACTCTATTTTTTTCTAATAACTTGGTTACAATGGTGTATTTTAAATGAAACATATGGAGATAACGAACAGTATTCCAGATCCATGAAACAGTCCATAAAACAATACAAAATAGGAGCAGAGCAAGCACGGACCTCCAAAACATCAGAGGTGGGATCAGGTGCCATGGAGGAGTGAGCATCCTCTGCCGACCGGTCACACCCGTCGTGTGCTCCTTGTCATGATAGGGAAATAACAGAAAAATCCGTCGTCAACTCAGTTTATAAATAATGGACTAACAAATAGTATGAAAAACGTCAGTCAGCATTTGACTCAGTGATGAATTGTATTTGCTGACAAGGTCATTGTAACGACCATAGAACTTTCGAAATGATGACTTTAAACGAGATTGCTGAAACTCTTGTTTCATCAACTTGTTTGTCAATAATTTACCTCGTTGTAGAAATTGTTCATACGTAGAGCATGCTCTTGCGTATCAAATCAACTGAGATATGTAAACTCCGTATGCAGGTGATGATTGTATATTGCTGCATAAGTAAGGGAAGTTGACGATAGAAAAGTTAAAGTCATCACGTTTATCAAAGAGCTTGGTTGTTAGATTACCATTAACGCGTCTTCTTCAAGTAAAATATCTAAATATGAAACAGATGTGTCAGACTCTGTGGTATATTTTATCTCAAGCTCACTAGGATATATAGTATCGACATAAGAATGGAAATTACCATTGTTAATTGACCGTACGTCGTCGATATATCTAAATGTCGAGTTGAAGGCTACAACAAGTGTTTTCTTCTTTTCACGCATAAGATTTTGCACAAATTCTGCTTTATATGAATACAAAAAAAATAGGTCTGCTAATAGCGGGGCGCAATTGGTACCCATGGGAATTCCAATAGATTGTTGGAAGACCTGGTCTCCCAAAACAACATAGATTTTGTCAATCAGAAACTCGAGCAACTTTTTGATGTCGACTTCAGAGTACTTGTGTGTACAATCAGAATGCTTTTTAGCAAAATAATTTTGCAAATGACAAATGACAAGGTAAGTGCGGTAAATTTACGAGTTCCATTTTCATTGAAAAAGCAGCTGTCAATGATATCGAAAAGCCTGGATTTTAATTTATCGAGGGGAACATTTGCATGACATTTTTTTATTGTTTCACCAACAAAGATACATGGCATTAGACACGTCTTTCTTCCAAGTGTTGAAGCTATTACTGCGTAGAAGAAAAGAGTGTTAAACAGACATGGAGAGTTGGTTTTTATATCATTAGTTGTTCATTACCTGCAATGAAGTCCTACTTTGAAATCAGTAAAGGTCTTGTTACAATTTATGCACTGTATGCATTTATTTGTAGTTGAATGGATCTTTATGCATTCCTAAATCAAAAGAAACTTTAGAACCCTCTCTACACTGCATACTAAAGAGTTCTGATTATATTGTTTTTTATGCAGCAAGTGTGCTTTTTGTGCAGCTAGTGTGATCTGCCCTTAATTCTTAATACCAATAAATGGAAATTTACAGTATATTATTCAATTTGCAATCAATTTCAGTATTCTTAGCATTTTAAAAGGCCAGGATGAATTAACAGAACATGCTTTTTTTTTTTACATGTATTTTCTCCATGGAGGTAAACAACAGTGATTTCTATTCTCTGATACGATGTTGTGTTTTACATGTAACATTTTTCCTGTGGTAAATGTTGAAAATTCAATATATAAGATCAAAATTTACACCTTAAGTAAATAAAATTTTCTCAATGTTCAAAAAACATTTTTCAATCGTCTAGAGAGTGTCCTTATTCCATTTTAATACTTACTAGTTTATCCGCCTCAATTTAGAATTAAGATACATGTATCAGGCACACAACTTAATGGAAAAATAAAATAAGAATTAGAATATATAGCTCTTGTGGCAGGTAGTTAAACTATCATTCAAAAATATAAAAGTTATGGCTTCTGGACAGTATACATTTATTTTGTATTTGCCACCCCATTTGTCCTATAGTTACCGATATAGAGGTACTAGTATTTGATACCAATGCATACATTCGATATTTCAAAGAATTTGGCATAATTTTTATCAAAAATTCTTCAAACATAGTTCGATTAACTTTATATTTTATCTTATGCCTCTTCAGAGATTAGTATTGTTTATAAATTTTAAATGAACGATTACTGTTCATTATTATCTTCATAATTTGCATTCTTCTGTATCGAGTATCACCAATAGGAAATGTTGTATGAAACATACGGAGATAACAAACAGTATTCAAGATAAAAAGTCCATAAAACAATACAAAACAGGAGCAGAGCAAACACTTTACTCCAAAACATCAGAGATGGGATCAAGTGCCATGCAGGAGTGACCATCCCCTGCCGACCGGTCACGCCCGCCGTGTGCTCCTTGTCATGATCGGAAAATAACGGAAAAATTCGTCGTCAATTCAGTGTATAAATAATGAACTAATAATTACTAGTGTTATGAAAAACGTCAGTCAGCATTTGACTACGTGATAAATTAAATTTTCTGACAAGGTCATTGTATTACGACGGCGTATTCGTGCCATTGGAAATATAGAGAAAAATTTCAAAAATCGTTTGTACGATTTTTAAAATCGTTTGAACGATTTAGAAAATCGTTTGTACGATTCTTTTAATCGTTTGTACGATTTAGAAAATCGTTTGAACGATTTTTTAAATTGTTAGTACGATTTAGAAAATCGTTAGTACGATTTAGAAAATAGTTAGTACGATTTAGAAAATCGTTTGTACGATTTGTTTTTCTTGTTATTACACGTAGAAGCCTAATAGAAAACATTGAACAAGTAGGACAACGAAGCCACGCATAGTACATTTGATAAATCACACGATGAATGACAGAGAAAAATTGATCAAGGGATATTTCAAGATGGATTTCACTTTTCGGAAATTGCACAGATCCTTTCGCAAAATCACCGAGTCTTTGTTAGTGAACGAACGTTGGAAAGGACAACAGCTAAGTTGGGACTGTTCAGACAAAAGAACAAATCCGACAAAGGGGATGTAGCTCTTTTCATTGAGGAAACACTTGAGTCATATTGTCAATTGCATGGATACAGGTGGTTGTATTGGAAAGCTATTATGGCAGGATTTACCGTTTCTTAAGAAGATATTCGATGTCTTCTATTTAGAAAATCCGGAGGGAGTGTGTTTAAGGAAAAGAAACAGATAAAGACGAAGATTGTATACTAACAAAGGTCCATAACAACAATATTCATACAGTTTTATTAACAAGATACAATTCATTATAAGTGTTTCTGTACCAGTTAAAGTCAGCAGCGAAAGGATTTCTCTATACAATAGCTTTACCAGGTTTCTTATTCAGTACGCTTCTGTTTCGCATCAGAAGAAAAAAAATCTTACAAACGATTTTTCTAAATCGTTCAAACGATTTTTTAAAATCGTTCAGACGATTTTCTAAATCGTACAAACGATTTTACAAATCGTACGAACGATTTAACAAACTGTACAAACGATTTTCTAAATTGTACAAACGATTTTCTAAATCGTTCAAACGATTTAAAAAATCGTACCAACGGTTTTTTAAATTTTTTTTTTACATTTTCAATATGGCACGTATACGCCGTCGTATTGTATCGACCATAGAACTTACGAAATAATGACTTTAAACGAGACTGCTGATATTCTTGTTTCATCAACTTGTTTGTCAATGATTTATCACGTTTCAGAAATTGTCATGAATACGTAAAGCATGCTCTTGCGTATAGAATCAGCTGAGATATATAAACTCCGAATGCAGGTGATGAAGGTATATTGCTGCACAAGTAAGGAAAGTTGACGATAGAAAACTGAAAGTCGTCAAGTTTATCATAGAGCTTGGTTGTTACATTACCATAAACGTCTGCACGATTCTTGCCTTTTTACCTGAAACACGTTTCTATTTTAAAATCATTAATTGCTTCAGCTTTTATACAATGCATTTACTTATAATGACATTGCAAATAAAGCCATGGGCAAATTTATTAAAGAGTAAAAGTGCTTTCTTTTTCTTGTTAGCAGTGCATTGTTTGTAGAAGTATTTATGTACGGAGTTTAAAAATGCTTCTACATAAACCGTAACAAAATTATTGTGTATTTCATACATGTATTAAAGAAGTTGAAACAGTATTTAAAGATGGGGTCAAAGTAATAAAATTCATGTTTTGCAATGAAATAAAGTTTTGAAACTTAAAAAAAACCCAAAATTTTTAAAAATCATAATAAACATTGTAACAGAAAAATAAGATTTTTTTTAATATCAGTATATGATATAATACCATATAATATATATGATGCTTGCATTTCTGAATGACAATTTCATTTTCCTTTTTAGAGATCAAGCTGAAACAATCTGTCAGATTCACAAAGGAACCATTTTCAGAGTGCATTAAAAAACGTCTACATGCCGGTAGCTTACTGCCATGGTCTTCAATTTTACATTTAGTTACATCGAATATGTTCAATCTACAATATATATTAGCAATACTAGTATAAAAGGAAAATGAACGCATAATAAACTTTTGAATTAAATTAAAACTATAATTTCAAATATGTTTTCCGGTATTGTTATCAAACATTTTAATTCATCTTTAATCAACAAGTCACCAAAATCGTGCGTGACTTTGACTGATAACTCATGAGTTATTGAAATTGATATGTCAATACCCCCCCCCCCCCCAAAAAAAAAAAAAATTAAATAAAAACTCTCATCATCTCCCTTGCGCATCAGTAACAGCCTTGATCTTCCTGTGCACTGAGTTCATCAGAGCATTTATCTTTTTTATAGGATTATTATTCAACCCTTCCGACGGTAGTTTTAATGGTTGAGAGTAGCTGTTACATTATAAAGCCAACAAATCCCCCCGCCCAATGAATCCCACAAATTTTCGATTGTCTATCTTTTTTTTATTTTCCCGATCATGACAAGGAGTACCAACTGCGTGAATTGTCGGAAGGGGATACTCACTCCTCCATGGCCCCTGACCCTACCTCCGATTTTTAAAGGTCTGTATTCGTGTTTGCTTTGCTCCAGATTCGTATTGTTTTAAGTGGACATTTGAGATTTGATACTGTTCATTATCTCAATCAAATTCATGATTGAAAAGAACTGTTGTTAATTTTTAAGTCTGATTATCGAATTGGGTCACAAGTGTTTTCTTCTTCTCAAGTAAAGGATTATAATATCATGTCAATTTCAGGCACGTATCATTGATTTTGAGAGTGGGGGGGGGGGGTAGGGCAGCTAAAATTTTTTTTTACTCACCTGAAAAAGTTGACAAGCAAGCCCAAAATCCTATTTCGTGGGGGGTGGGGGGGTAGAGGCAAACATTTTTTCACTACCAATTCCTTTCAATATCCATTTTTTAAGCTTACAATACTATATTTCCTTCATATTACTTTACTTTAGTATAAAGTGGGGGGCCAACCAGCCTTTCAATGAACATTTACAATAGTAAAAGTATCGTTGGCAAAAAAGGGGGGCAGCCCCCCCCCCTCCCCCGGTTGCTAAAAGGTGCAAAATTGTTGCCCATCGGCACGAGAGTTTAAGAAAGGTTCTCGGTAACTCTCTCACATAATATACATGCTGTATTCAGGACAATTTTGGACAGAAAAGGGGATTTCAGCTTTTTTCCCGTACATTTGTAAATCGATCGTTAGTTTATATCGCTGTACGTGTAAGTTATATTTTTATGTTCCCCAAACGAAGTTGGGGAACATATTGTTTTTACTCCGTTTCTTATTAAGGTCTTCCGTCTTCACGGAAGACCTTATAGTGATTCTATTGTTTCTTATTAAGGTCTTCCGTCTTCACGGAAGACCTTATAGTGATTCTATTGTTTCTTATTATTATTAAGGTCTTTCGTCTTCACGGAAGACCTTATAGTGATTCTACTGTTTCTTATTATTATTATTATTATTATTATTCTTATTTTTTAGACAAATTTTGTGCACGCGATATCTCGAGAACTATTCATCGGTTTTTCATCAAACTTTCAGGGATGATGCGCTCTTATATGCCATTGTTACATTTGGAAGAATTTTGGAACAAGTCGCTTCCGGTGCCAAGTTATGGCCATTTTTCTGATTTTAAAATGAAATTTTGTCAGTTCGAGATCTAAAGAACTACTGGAGATATGAGCTGGAGACTTGTTGGAGAGCATAGGGCATGACTTCTAGCTATGCGGAATGTCCTTTTCGTGTGTCGTCAGTACTTCCGGTCGCTACCGGAAGCGAATTAAAAAAAATCAAAATTTTCAACTTTTTTGATTTTCATAATTTTTCTGTGATTTTCATAGGATTAGTAGAGACTCCTTACTGAATTCGAAATATGTAATTTGTTTTAGAATTAAGAGAGCCACTCTCGAGATATTCGAATTTAAAAATTTGAAGCGGCGTTCCCGATGGCGTAATGGTTAGCGCGTTGGATTTTCACGCGGGCGACCCGGGTTCGATCCCCTGTGTGACCAATATTTTTTTATGACTTTTTGAGCTAGATTTTTCGTTTTTTATTTCAGAATCGGACGGAAGACCTCTCGTTGCTCGCAACGAGATCGTTTCTAGTTATTATTATTATTCTTTTTTTTTTAGACAAAATTTTGTGCAGGCGATTTCTCGTAAACTATTCGGTGGATTTCAATGAAAATTTCAGGAATTATAGGTCATTATATGAATTTTATATAAAATTCCGTTTGTTGGAAAATTCGCTACCAGTGACAAGTAATGGGCAATTTCCTGATTTTAAAATGCAAGTTTGTCTTCGAATGTTCTCGAAAACGGCTCAAGATATTAACTGGAGACTTGTTAGAGATGATAGACCATGACTTATAGATGTGCAATTTTGCCTTCGTTTGCGTCGTCAGTACTTCCGGTCGCTGCAGGAAGTGAATTTAAAATGTGCACTTTTTCAACTTTTTTGTTTTTCAATATTTTTCTATGATATAATTAATGGTAATTAAGATCCTACTGGAAAGGCCAAATATATAATTTATTTAAGAATTGATCAATCCACACACTAGATATTCGCATTTAAAAATCTGAAGCGTGTCCAAGATGGCGGCGGTCTCGGTAAACTCCGCCATTAAGCAAGTCGGGTTCTAGAAGGTCAGCTGAGCGTTTAGATGAACGAAACTTCTACCAAAAAGATTTATGAAATGTAAAGGATTCTTTAGATTGCTACATCGCAATTACGTTGCATTGAGTATAGTTTTAATATGAGGTTTCCTCAAACTTCTATTGAAATTGCTTTTGTCTGCATCTCATAGTAGAATACAACATGACTACAACTGGAAATACGATGACTACAGACTTTTGTTTTGCACCAGGGAAAACTTATCCTAAACCATGGGTATAAGTAATAGCTTTTCAAGAAACTTGCCTGACTTAATATTCACTATGTTTCTGAAGTATTACTTGACTTCTGTTTATTTTACCTCGCACGCTTATGACATATTAAATGAATAGAAAAGACAAAAATAAGAAAAACATTTTTTAAAAGATTGTTTATTTAAGGTTATATTAATATTCTTGCAATAAATGCAAGTTATTGAACATGAAGAGTATCAGATTCCTTGACCGTCGGAGGGCGAGTGATTTTTTTTTCAGTGAAACATTCCAGTCTTTTCATGAACGTGTAACTCATCTCCACTTTGGGGGTAAACAGGATACAAAATTCGTGGAAAATCTTACCGAATTCAGAGTTTTAGTGTTACTTGGCCTATACGATATAATATTTGTATAATGTGATAAATATACTTTCTTACGCTCGAAATTCCGGTTATAAGAGCATACGTTTCTAATTTTCATTGAAGCTATCAGATCCATTATATAGATCAAACATTTCAAAGGAATAGCGTGAAGAACTACTTGTGACGTTTGGCACGAAATAATGTATCATGGCCGACTCTAGTAGTAGACAAATGGCGACAATAGTGCAGAAATATATAACATTGACATGCCTGTATATGGTTTTGCATGGAATAAAAAGTTGAATACATATCGAATAAAGGAAAGAAAACAGTATCATCTGTTCATCACTAATAGATTATCTATCCTAAAAATTACTGTTAAAACTCAAGTAACAAATTCCGATGTGATCATCTTGAGCAAGTTTGGCGCGAAGATTTACTCGTGGGGTTTAACGCATTATTATGAATAGTGACCGCCTTTCATTATTCTAAGACAGATGAATTGCTTCAGAAGCAATATACAAGTAGATTTAGAGATGTGGTCCCAAGAGCGTAACAGTAAGCGCTTTGTATTTCCATGCTGGCGACCCGGGTTCAATCTCCTTTGTTTCCATAAAAAGTTTTATCACTTTTTCAGCTCGATTTTGCGGGTTTTTTTCAGAATCGGACGGAAGACCTCTCGTTGCTCGCAACGAGTTTCTTTTCTAGTTATTATTATTCTTTTTTTTTTTAGACAAAATTTTGTGCAGGCGATTTTTCGTAAACTATTCGGTGGAATTCAATGAAAATTTCAGGAATAATAGGTCACTATATGAATTTTATATAAAATTCCTTTTGTTGGAAAATTCGCTACCAGTGCCAAGTTATGGGCAATTTCCTGATTTTAAAATGCAATTTTGTCTTCGAATGTTCTCGAAAACGGCTCAAGATATTAACTGGAGACTTATTAGAGATGATAGACCATGACTTATAGATGTGCAATTTTGCCTTCGTTTGCGTCGTCAGTACTTCCGGTCGCTACAGGAAGTGAATTCAAAATGTGCACTTTTTCAACTTTTTTTGTTTTTCAATATTTTTCTTTGATATAATTAATGTTAATGGAGACCCTACTGGAAAGGCCTAATATATAATTTATTTTAGAATTGATCAATCCACACACTAGATATTCGCATTTAAAAATCTGAAGCGTGTCCAAGATGGCGGGGCGTCTCCGTGAACTCCGCCATTAAGCAAGTCGGGTTCTAAAGGTCAGCTGAGCGTTTAGATGAACGAAACTTCTACCAAAAAGATTTATGAAATGTAAAGGATTCTTTAGATTGCTACATCGCAATTACGTTGCATTGAGTATTGTTTTAATATGAGTTTTCCTCAAACGTCTATTGAAATTGCTTTTGTCTGCATGTCAAAGTAGAATACAACATGACTACAAGTGGAAATACGATGACAACAATCTTTTGTTTTGCACCAGGGAAAACCTATCCTAAACCATGGTTATAAGTAATAGCTTTTCAAGAAACTTGCCTGAATTAATATTCACTATGTTTCTGAAGTATTACTTGACTTCTGTTTATTTTTCCACGCAGGCTTGTGACATATTAAATGAATAGAAAAGACAAAAATAAGAAAAACATTTTTTTTAAAAGATTGTTTATTAAAGGTTATATAAATATTCTTGTAATAAATGCAAGTTATTGAACATAAATAGTATCACATTCCTTGACCGTCGTAGGGCGAGTGATTTTTTTTTCAGGGAAACATTCCAGTCTTTTCATGAGCGTGTAACTCATCTCCACTTTGGGGGAAAACAGGATACAGAATTCGTGAAAAACACTTTAGTGTTACTTGGCCGTATACACTATTATATTTGTATAATGTGATAAATATACTTTCTAACGCTCGAAATTCCGGTTATAAGAACATACATTTCTAATTTTCATTGAAGCTATCACATCCATTAAATAGATCAAACATTTCAAAGGAATAGCGTTAAGAACTACTTGTGACGTTTGGCACGAAATAATGTATCATGACCCGACTTAAGTAGCAGACAAATGACGACAATAGTGCAGAAATATATAACATTGGAATGCCTGTATATGGAGTTGCATGGAATAAAAAGTTGAATACATATCGAATAAAGGAAAGAAAACAGTATCATCTGTTCATCACTAATAGATTATCTATCCTAAAAATTACTGTTAAAACTCAAGTAACGAATTCCGATGTGATCATCTTGAGCAAAGTTTGGCAAGCTGGCTGTCATTTTACAATTCCAAACTGAATTTTAAAAAAATGTAATGTATGTTGGAATCAAAAAAAGCAATCTCGCGATATTCGAATGTTAAATTTGAAGCGGGTTCCCAAAGGTGTAATGGGTACCGCAATGGATTTTCACGTTGGCGACGCGGGTTCGATCCCCCGTGTGTCCGATTTTTAAAATCACTTTTTCAGTTTGATTTTACGTTGTTTTTTTCTGAATCGGACGGAAGACCTCTCGTTGCTCGCAACGAGTTTCTTTTCTAGTTATGTTCCCCAAACGAAGTTGGGGAACATATTGTTTTTACTCTGTTTCTTATTATTATTATTATTATTTTTCTTCCTGGGAAAATTTTGTACTTGAGTGATCTTGTAAACTACACATCTGACTAAGGTAAAATGTTTTTAGGGTTAGTAGACATGTTATGTAGATTTGCCGAACAAAGGTCATTTTGCGCGCACGTGCTTGCAAGAGCGCGCACGTGCAACACTTGAAATGACCGATTTAATTGATATAGGCATAACTTTCCACATTTTTGATGAAATGCTTTGAAACTCATAATATAAGGATATATTTGTGGCATAGACAATATGACATGGTCAAAATAGCAAGATCTCACGCGCATGCACGTGCGCTTCGCTCTGATTGGCTGAAACTAAAGTCTCTATATCTTTCTTGTTTTTTGACGAAATCCTTTGAAATTTTGAACATAGCCATGAATTAAGATTTCCTACAACAGGATATATAGCAATTATCATGAAAACACGTGCATGCACATGCGCTGCAATCTGATTGGCTGAAACTTTAAATAGCTATAACTCCCTTGGTTTTCAACCAAACAGGATGGGATTTGGAACATACGAGGGGTGTTAGAAAAGTTCGCGGACAAGTTCAATTGTGAGCGCGCTATTTCTACGAAACCGGTCAACCTTTCCAGATAAAATTTTTACCTTTTTTCCAATAAATATACAAGAATATGGTGCTCTCCGGTTATTATTGAAAAATATACAGCTTTTTTATTTTGATAAAACTTGCTTCACGGAGCATGCTACATTTTGGCACGTCTACATCACAAAGACTCTTTATCAAAATTAAAAATTGCACAATTCTAGCGCAAAGAGATTAATGATATTTTACCTGCCGCTAAAGTATTCATAAAACGTCACTGGGAGAAGTATTGAACTAAATTGGAGGGTAGATGACTGTCTTATGGTCGTTTATAAATGATCAACGCGTAAAAACACGGCCAAAAATCGGAACGTCATTGAGCGTCATGGAGCACGCACTACGTAAAAATTATGTATGCAGAATGGAAAATGTCTAAAAAGAGATAAAAATGTTCAAGACGCTGCCAGGAATTTCCTACACCTACAAAGGACAAGTTTTCAAATGGTTGAAGCTTCATAAGAACGGAAGGATTGACATTTTGAATGATTAACTCCATCGATACTTCAATACTTCCGCATCGCATTGACGTTGCGTTGCGCCTATATGGTTTTGCATAGTTTCCATACCTGATCGATTAACTGCATAGACTTTTTTAAGATCTCAATAATATCTGAATCAGTACAAAAGACATTATAGTATAGAAGTAACATGTCTTGATATACATTTTCAATTTTATAGTAGAAAAAAGATAAGAAAAATCTGAAGAAATGAAAGATTTATAGAACTGGGACAAAGCTTAACGGGTTGAAATCTTGTTGTCACGTCGCCTTACGTCATGTGATTGCTCCGTGAATCCCATGACCTCTTGGAAAAAATCGTTGTAAATTTTCAAGATTTTAGTAAATTGACCTGATTTTTTACATACTATTAAAAAAATGTAGGAATTTATTCAGACATAGGTCATACTTTACAGTACACAATAGATTTTTCCGTAAATCAATGTGTCCGCGAACTTTTCTAACGACCCTCGTAGATAGATATAATGAACTTCTACTAGAAGGTATGGTCACCATGCACATGCATACACGTGCGTGTACGTGCGCTACAATCTGATTGGCTGAAACTTTAAACAGCTATAACTCCATTGGTTTTCAACCAAACAGGATGGGATTTGGAACATAGATATATATAATGGACTTCTACAAGAAGGTATGGTCACTATGCACATGCGTACATATGCGTGTACGTGCGCTGCAATGTGATTGGCTGAAATTTTAAACAGGTATAACTCCCTTGGTTTTCAACCAAACGGGGTGGGATTTGGAACATAGACAGATGTAATGGACTTCTACAAAAAGGTATCGTCACCATGCTCATGTATGCACGTGCGTGCACGTGAAATGGGTAAAATCATAAATACACTTGAATGAGCTTTTTTTTAATACTTTTGGATTAAATATTTAAAATTTAGCATATTAAAATATATAGATTGTGTAGACAATATGATATGTCATTACGCACATGCATTCACATGCGCAATTGTGCAATGATAAAATTTGAATGAACATGGTACGCTTCTAAGTAAACGTTGTTAAAGTCTCAAATGCATAGAGTTTGTCTTATTTAATTACGCTTACAGGGAATATGACTATAAAAGGGAGTTGGGGAGCGTTTGGGGAACATCTGTAACGGTCCCCGTTACAATTAGCACTAGTTATGTTCCCCAAACGAAGTTGGGGAACATATTGTTTTTACTCTGTTTCTTATTATTATTATTATTATTATTCCTGGGAAAATTTTGTCCTTGAGTGATCTTGTAAACTACACATCCGACTAAGGTAAAATGTTTTTAGGGTCAGTAGACATGTTATGTAGATTTGCCGAACAAAGGTCATTTTGCGCGCACGTGCTTGCAAGAGCGCGCACGTGCAACACGTGAAATGACCGATTTAATTGATATAGGCGTAACTTTCTACATTTTTGTTGAAATGCTTTGAAACTCATAATGTAAGGATATATTAGTAATATAGACAAGATGACATGGTCAAAATAGCAAGATCTCACGCGCATGCACGTGCGCTTTGCTCTGATTGGCTGAAACTAAAGTCTCAATATCTTTCTTGTTTTTTGACGAAATCCTTTGAAATTTTGAACATAGCCATGCATTAGGATATCCTACATGATCTATAGAAATTATCATGAAAACACGTGCATGCACGTGCGCTGCAATCTGATTGGCTGAAACTTTAAATAGCTATAACTGCCTTGGTTTTCAACCAAATAGGATAGGATTCGGAACATACATATTTAAAATGGACTTCTACAAGAAGGTTTGGTCACCATGCACATGCATACATGTGCGTTAAGTGCGCTGCAATCTGATTGGCTGAAACTTTAAACAGTTTTAACTCCCTTGGTTTTCAGCCAAACAGGATGGGATTTGAAACATAGATATATATAATGGATTTCTACAAGAAGGTATGGTCACCATGCACATGCATACATGTGCGTTAAGTGCGCTGCAATCTGATTGGCTGAAACTTTAAACAGTTATAACTCCCTTGGTTTTCAACCAAACAGGATGGGATTTGGAACATAGATATATATAATGGACTTCTACAAAAAGGTATGGTCACCATGCACATGCATACATGTCCGTTTACGTGCGCTGCAATCTGATTGGTTGAAACTTTAAAAAGTTTTAACTCCCTTGATTTTCAACCAAACGGGATGGGATTTGGAACATAGATAGATTTAATGAACTTCTACAAGAAGGTATGGTCATCATGCTCATGTATGTACGTGAAATGGGTAAAATCAAAAATACACTTGAATGAGCGAATTTTTTAATACTTTTGGATTAAGGTATTCAATGTATAACGACCATATTTTGTACCTAATAAATGAATGGTCCGATATTTTTAATCATGGTAGCAATTTGAAGATGATATCAAATAAAAATGCACCACCAAAGAAATTTACAAAATTTTGATTATTGTCCAATTAATTTCACCTTGAATTTTACATTGAAGTCTATGGGCAGCGCATGTTTTTCTAAGATATTGTAAAAAGTAATTTGAATTTCAAACAAAACTCTTGGTGAAAATATACATAATCTCCTTCTTTATCAAACTATGAAATAAAATAGATTATTTACCACAGAAATTTTGAGAAATCAAAATTTTTCTTCTTTTCATCAAGGGCAGATAACTCTTCAAAAACTTTTTATGTGAAAAATGACCGTCTCCTTACATGTTATCAGTCTTGTGAATTTGGTTTATTTCACTTTTATCATTATCTAGCAATGTGATTTTCACTACTTTAAAATTATTTAAAATCGTTCAAAATCCCTTCGTTATACATTGAATACCTTAAATACTTTAATATTTAGTGTATTAAGATACATAGATTGTGTAGACAAGATGATATGGTCATTACGTACATGCATTCACATGCGCACACATGCAATGCTAAAATTTGAATGAGCATGGTACATTTCTGGGTAAACGTTGTTAAAGTCTCAAATGCATAGAGTGTTATTTAATGAAGCTTACAGGGAATATGGCACCAAAAGGGAGTTGGGGAGCGTTTGGGGAACACCTGTAACGGTCCCCGTTACAATTAGCACTAGTTATTATTATTATTATTATTTTTCTTCTTCCTGGGAAAATCTTTTCCGCGAATGATCTTGTAAACTATACGTCCGACTAAGGTGAAACCTTTTTAGGGTCAGTAGGCATGTTATGTAGATTTGCGGAACGAAGGTCATTTTGCGCGCACGTGCTTGCAAGACCGCGCACGTGCAACACTTAAAATGACCAAAATAATAGATGTAACCGTATCTTTTCTATTTTTTTATTATATATTTAGATACTCATAGTATAAGTTTATATAAGTATTTTAGACGTGATTACAAGATCAAACTAGCGAGATCTCACGCGCATGCACGTGCGCTTCGCTCTGATGGCTGAAACTAAAGTCCCAATATCTCTCTTGTTTAACGTCATAAACCTTTGAAATTTTGAGCTTTGTCACACATTATGAAAATCTACAGCATGATATATAATAAATTTTATGAAAGCACGTACATGCGTGTGTGCTGGCAAGAGCGCGCACGTGCAACATGTGAAATTACCAATATAATGGATGAAGCCGTAACTTTTCTATTTCTTGATGGAATTTTTTGGAACTCACAATGCATGAATATATTAGTAGAATAGACAAGATGACATGGTCAAAATTACAAGATCTAACGCGCATGCGCGGGCGCTTTGCTCTGATTGGCGGAAACTAAAGTCTCAATATCTTTCTTTTTTTACGTCATAATCCTTTCAAATTTTGAACATAGTCATACATTATGAAGATCTACAGCATGATATATAAGAATTTTCATGAAAGCAAGTACATGCACGTGTGCTGGCAAGAGCGTGCACGTGCAACATGTGAAATTACCAATATAATGGATGAAGTCGTAATTTTTCTATTTCTTGATGGAATTTTTTGAAACTCACAATGCATGAATATATAAACAAGATGACATGGTCAAAATAGCAAGATCTTACGCGCATGCACGTGCGCTTCGCTCTGATTGGCTGAAACTAAAGTCTCAATATCTTTCTTGTTTTACGTCATAATCCTTTGAAATTTTGAACATAGTCAAACATTATGAAGATCTACAGCATGATATATAAGAATTCTCATAAAAGCACGTAAATTTACGTGTGCTGCAATCTGATTGGCTGAAACTTTAAATGCCTATAACTTTCTTGTTTCTAAACAGAACAGATTGAAATTTAGAATATGAATAGTGATAATGAATTCCTACATGATACTACTATCAAAATTGAATGCAAGGACTTGCCTGCATGTATTTGCGCAAGCGCAATGCGAATAATCTACAATGTATTTGAAAAATGGTAACATTCATATTTTTATGACTTTTTAATTTATTTGGAATATAAAGATATGTTAATAGCTTAGATGTTAATAGCTTAGACAACATGCCATGGTCACCTTGCACGTGCATGCACGTGCGTTTGCGTGCAATGCGTTAAATAAAAAAAGATGATACCACTGTAGCTTTTAAAATTCTTTTATGAAATCCTGTGATAACTGAATATATTAAAAAAGTTTTAAAGGAAATTGTCACTAGAAGGGACTTTGGGAGCGTTTGGGGAACATCTGTAACGGTCCCCCGTTACAATTAGAACTAGTTTATTATGCTTTTAAATAACACCATTTCAAAAAGTGTAGAAGACATTTTTAAAAAAGTTTATGACGTACATGTAAATATCCTCATATAGAATCAGATGCAAGCATGGAAATATGTGTCATCTTCTTAATCAGTCTACTATAGATATTTAAATAATTATCATCATTAGGTTATTTCATTGAGACACTGTAAGTGTTTTCAACTATAAAACTTAGTAAAAGTACATAAGGTTATCTTGAGTTAACAAGCTATGTACATCGCCTGATCTTATTTAATCAACAAAAAAGTGTACAGTGATTAAATAGTACCTTGACCATGTTTACCGTGCCCCCGTTTTTATTTTTCGGTTCAGCATGTTATTTTCCCCTGTTCAGCAGTATATATTGAGTTAATCTAGGTCAAGCAAAGTTTCCCCTGCGAGGTCCTCATTATGTCGTTGTTTATATGCTAACGGAGCTGCTGGCGAATCGATCGGCCATAAAACGTGAAAATATCCCTCTTTTCAGCCACGACAACCCATTTCCAAGATGCCGAGCACCCCAGAGCAAATGACCAGATACGAAAAAGTAAGTAAATTTATTTAATTACTTTATTTTTTCGTTAAACATGAAGCGGTTCGCGTTGGGGAATCTCGATGACGTTTTTCTGATCATGAGTGTTTATCTAGGTCAGACTATGCAAAAGAATGAGTATTGAAAACTTGAGAGATTTTTCAGTTTATTAGAATATACTGTCTAACTTGAAAACGAAAATAGTTCACTTAAAAATGCGATGACATTCGAAAATTCTAAATGTGCGTTGTTTCCTTACGAAGAAATATTTGGATGTATTCCAGAAGCAGTCAACACACAGTGGCTTCTGTTTTGACTGGCGACATAATAGCGTCTAAAGTTTGTATATTTCGACAACACTGAACAAAGATATTCATTCGACACATGAGTGGTCAAGAAAGATTTTATTCGTACTATTTTCATGATTTTTTTTTCTAAAGAGTTGAATCGAAATGAATTGTTCTCGTATTCTGATTGGTGGATATGTGGGTGTGTTGCTTCAAGGTCATACCAATCAAATATGCAGAAAACAACATCGAGGGTCAAAATGGGATTTCTATATTTTGTGTAAACATTAGGCAAATTGAAAAAAGGAATATATTAAGGACAAAATTTCCTCAAAAAATTGAAAATAACAACTTGAATCTTGTTTAAATGAGTAAAATGAACAACATTTACCTCGTATTTTTTAATTTTTTATTCATATTTTCACAAAAAATGGGAATTGAAGTAAAAGGTTTAAGAAAGGCAGAGTTTTTTTTTCTAACATCATAGAAGGTTTACAATTTCTTTTCATTCTAGAAATTTATTTTTTGCATCATTTTCAATGAAATTAAGCCAAAAAATATATACCAATCCAGGCATCCGTTTTTTGGTTTGTATCATCTGTCCTTAAGATATATCTTGGAATCGTAATTTTAGAATTAATATATGATTCAATTTATTGAACGTATAAGAAATCAGAACGAGATGTCACAGTGGTTCTTATTCAGAACAAATAAATGATTTATATAATTAAAATCGCAAACTGTTTTATTATGGTATTATGAAATATAAATTCATTGGTTTATATTTAACTTAAAAAAAGAATAACTGGTTTGAAAGATTTCTTCAAATAACGAATATTTTCTCTATGGTTATCTTAAATTTACAATATTTTTGACTAAATGTAATGATGGTTAATGATTTTGATAAGACAGTAAATTAAATCATCTGAAATCAATGTTTAGTAACTTGATTATTGGAATTTTTTTTTGGAAAAAATTATATTTTTGTATTAATTCATGTTTAACAAAATAATGAAAATATATGTGATCATGATTAAGATTACGACCATATTAAATACAGACCCTCTTCCATAATACATGTATATTGTTATGGTATAGCTCAATCTGCAACATTTTTCAAATGATCAGTTTTTTTCGAATGTTATATCACATGATGTTATGTTACTTATAATGCATTTAATTTTATTTTATACGTGTACCCTGCTGTGGTACAGTAGGCCTGTTTGTCCAGAAATAATACATGGACATATCTATCCAATATCCATCCGATTTATTATGTAAATGACCAATAAATTTTATTATTATCCATAGTTCTAAAGCTCAACGCCTGAGTATATACCACCACCCCCCCACCCCCACCCCCCGCTTAATATGGCAGACGAATGACTGAATGACCACTGACCCAGACCAAGCTCACAAAAATCTACTTTCATAAGACTGTCCTAAATGTAGGTCAGTTCGCGTGTTGACCTCGACACTGCATAGCCACATGTATAAAAGCAAAGTACTTCTTAACTGCTTGCACGATACATGAAGAAAATCTGTAAGGCTGAAATTTTGTCCTCTCTGATATAAACTAGAGCTAAGCAGTTCTGTTTGAATGCGTATTTGACTGCGTATTAATTTTCTGCATAAATATTTATATACGATGCTTTTAATAGTGTGTCACGAAATATTTATAAAAATAACTTACATGTATAGCTTCTTTAAAAATTTAATCTTTCGTAACATAAAAATTACAAAAGCAGATATTCAAGCTGCGTCAAGGCGCGTCTGCAGAGATTGAATTAATTATTTTTTCTTAATTTAATGACAATTTTTAAAATATTTACATTTTGAACTATTTTTTCTCCCTAATTTTTATACGATCATCTGCGGGCGCATGGAGATTTTTTAATATACCTTTATTTTGATCGCCCTCTCAAAAAATTAGGGCGCATGAATATGCAGGATCTTTATTTATTAATAATTATTACCGTATTTTTTGTAGATACATTATATAGAAATGTTTCTCTGAGAATAAAAAAAATCGTTGGAATGAATATTCGGAAATAATTTTGAAAAAAAACATTTAAAAAAGCGTACATGAAGATGCGAATAGTTAGAATTATTTTTAAAAAGATGTATGGGCTGACGCTGCATTTGAATAATTAGTCCTGTTGTTTTTGGTGTATAATTTGTGAGCCGTCAACTGGCGTCTCAAGGACAATATAGGTCACCCACCACTGTATTTATATGTATGTCATTTTTTGACAACTTGCATTTCTGGCAGTTGTTTTAAATAGAGATAAAAAATGTTAACTTAGATTTATAACTTATCGCTTCATTTGTTAGATATACACTACACTAAATTTTGAGCAAGTATTCTTTGGCTTTGTTTTGGAAAGGGAGGGGGGGGGGGGGGGGGAAGGGGCAAGCTCTGCAAAAAGTACCGGTGGTCCTATTTTATTCTAAATAAAAATCATTCAGTTTTGATACCTCTTTTTAATTGTTTTCCTTCTTAGCGACTATTTTGCAGTTGCTGCATCTTTCTTCTGTATCTTTTACCAAAAAAAAAAAATAGATACATGCATAGCATTGTGAATAACATGTGCTTTATATGACACGTTCCTTTCGTGCGGTTTGCTGTATAATAAGATTAACAAGTCAAATCACGTTATTTAGATGTTACGTTTATTGGTCGGGAACATTCCTGAGAAAAGAAGAATATATCCTTGTCTTGGAAAATCTTCACAAGAGCAAGACATCTAAGAACGGCGAGAGAAAATTAAATGTTGCGAGTACAACACCTATAAACTTCTTTTTATATTGTTATGCAAGTCCTCTCCTCAAAACGTTTAATTATATCTGATCCTGGCCTCTAGTCCATTTTGTTCTGACCCTTGAAACTGGGGCTAATGCTTTTTTTTTTTTGAAAGGGGGTGTACCTTTGAAGTTCCCTGCTGCATTTTATTACTTTTAAGAGATTTTCTCTGAAGTTTTCACCAGCCATTCAATCCCCTAAATCCCAAAAACTCTCGCGCTACGGAATTGAAAAAAAAAAAACTTTTTCCCCGAAAATTTTTAAAAGATAATCTGTGCCTTTATAAAATCTAATTTACTCTGACTTTGTAACATTGAACACATTAAAATCCGTTCGTTTCTTCCGACTTCCTGAAAACAATCGTAACCTTCTTTGAACTTTCCTGGCGCAGTGAACAAGCTGTGATAAGCTCATTATGTTGTAAATTGTCCTCTAAAATTATTCATATCTTTAAAAGTTTTACAATGAAAAGGTTCATGGGGAGTTTATACAAACCTTTTATCAGGGGACTAGGCTAACCCAGCCAGTGTTTAGGGGAATATCTTTTGGATCTTTAAATACGTTAAACTAGAATTTTTATTACGCTTACTGTATTGCCTCGCACAGTTTTATGTTTTATTCAACCTTGTATATGTATACCTTATGAAGTATACATTTATATAAAACTCGTCATATCAGTTCAATTTACCCCCCCCCCCCACTTGTCTTTCATTTTAATTGGAAATATCGCCCAAGCTGTTAATGGTGTGAAGAAGCTAGGGATGGCTTTGCTATGGGGACTGTCAAAGATAGCTATTTTACCTTCTTAACTTTATATAGGGAACATTTTAACAGAAGTATAATAATAAAAATTACTCAAGGCGGGTGTGACCTGTCAGCAGGGATGCTTTTTCCTCTTCGGCTCCCGATCCCAACTCTAAAATTTCCAGGGGTTTTATGTCCTCTTCATGGATTTGCACTGTTTATAGATTTTTTTTAGAACGATAATTATAGGTTGTCAGTTTAAAATGAAAACGACGTCAAAAACAATAACAAATAATATCTGTTGCACTTGTACAGCTTGGTGTTTTTGAAAATGATTGTTTTTGCTGGTGTAAAATCTGGATGTTGACACCTTATAAGATTTCTTTCGGGATTCCATTTTCATTCATGATGCTTTTGTTGTTTAATATAAGATTCCACTGTTGCAAAATAATCAGGGCAAACATGTTTTTGCAACACGAAATGAATAATTATGTATATGCGTCTATCGAGATCACTTTGATAATAAGGCTGGAAAAATGATGCAATACTCCCAAGGATAAGAATTTTCTTCGAGATAAAAACAACGCTCTTGAGAGTTGTTGCTATGATAGTATACTGTACATAGAAGATTTCTGTTTGAAACAAAAACATGGACACTCATAGTAAAGTCAGTATTAAAACCTGTATTGTATTAAAGAAAAGAATAGTACTGTTATATACTTTAAATGAAATATTAATTTCTTTTTCATATTTTTTTATTTTCAGATCGAGGCGGTGATTAAGGGGTTTAAATTGTCGTCACTGACGTACAAGAGGGTCATGCATTTGCTCCATGAGGAGATGAAGAGGGGGCTGTGCCGGAAGTCCCACTCCCGGGCTGACATCAAGATGTTCCCCACCTTCGTCAGGGCCCTTCCTGATGGATCAGGTCAGTTAATTATAATACACTATACACTATATAAGCACACATTGGAATTTGTTCTTATCAAACAAAATTATATTTTTCGCTGGACATCAAAATTGCTTTCTTGGTCTTGCCCTTCAATTAAATGTTTACAATTACCCCCCCCCCCCCTTTTTCCGTTGCAAATAGATTTAAAAAAAAAAAAAAAAAAAAAGAAGAGCATATGTTGTTATAAACAAAGGAAAAATATTTTGCCTCGTTTTGTAAACATATAAGGGAACTTTCAGGTTGATATATTACATGATTACAGTTTATTGGTCATTGAAAACTCATTTAAAATTTTATAATAGAGCCTATTCGTTAGTAATTCTTTAACAGTACAAAGGTTTTTGGTTGATGATTGTTTTCTTTTTTCGTGTCTTTTTTATTATTACATGTATAAATATTATATGTAATTAATTTTGATGTTCTTTAAAACAGAAAAGGGCAGTTTTCTAGCCCTGGATCTTGGAGGAACAAACTTCCGGGTTTTGCTCGTCAAACTGAATGGATGTGATGTAGATATACAAAGTAAAACATACCTCATTCCACAAAGAGTCATGCTAGGCACCGGTACACAGGTAAATTACGTAGAGTTTGACATTTTGATACGTCTCTTCGTTTATTTGTACAAATAGTGTACAACATGAAAATACGCATCACGTGTAACAATTCATTTTAAACATAAAATCTTGCTATACAATTTTTATATTAAATGATAAACACGAATTTTTATCATTTGCTTTGAAGTGCATAAAATGCATTTCTCCAAACAGTTCTTTATTTCACATGAATTTTGAGACTATCCATTGCTTGCGCTCTAGGGTCTGGGGCGTTCGTCTTTTTTTTTTTTTTTTACTGGAATAGACGAGTACGAATTCATGGTAGGGCACGTCAGTCAGTTTCTTACTATGATTTAAATACACTTATGTAGGAAGTTTTGCATCTAATCTGTACAAAAATGTATACCGGTAACTTAGACCCTTTTTGCCAAGACCACCGAGATTCAGTTGTTTGTTTTAAAAAATCTAGTTTTTCTGTTATATCTTCTGGTTCTACAAGTTTGTAAGTGTAATGCAGGCATCCATGGCTACCACCTTTTCGCAAACATTGAAATGCAAGTAAATAACTGGACCTCTTCTCTAAAGTGTCTGTAACTTTAAACTTCATAGAATCAAGTATATGATTACGTAAAATAATCCGCAGAAAATCAGTTCTAGCTCTGTCTTGCGAATATTTTAAATGCTTAATATTTTCCGAGCTTGCCGGAGAGAAATAAGGGCAATACCAGTCTAAACTCTCTTCCTATTACATGTAATATTGTTTGATTCAGATAAATAAACCAATGCCTAAGTTTTTTTGTTGTTGATGTAGTTTTAAAAAAAAATCTAAGTCACTCTCTTTGGGCCGATAAAATTATCCCCTAGCCCCCCTTTTTTCTACTAAGTTCGTAAATTATTCTATGATAAAACCTTTATTTTATAATTGTATAATTACGAGTCAGCAAAATCCCTTGTCAGCAAAATCGTTCTATGGTGTTTTTTCGTATAGTTGTGTGACATATTTCCACTACCTTATGAAGGTCACAGTTCTTGTTTGACAGTTGAATGCCTGGATGTTTACAACAGATTTATCATTTTAAACGAGTACATTCATACACTCTGTAATTTGCAATACGATATAGCTCGCGATTAGCATTGAGTTGCATTGCCCGTCATAACAATTGTCAAGTGTTTTTTAAAGCTCTTGAAGTCAGGATGACTTAGAAACAATGTAAACCAGTTAAAGTTTTCAAATGCTTTAGTATCTCCTATATCCAGTTCTGCTTGCCTCGGGTTGTCGGGAGGTTTACCTCTGGTGAACTCGTTGGACGGCCTTGAAATCATGTGTTTGCTGACATTAGATTTATGATTTGTAAAATGAGAAAATAAAGGACAGTTGAAAAAGCTTAGCCTTATGGTTGAAAGTGGTGTGCGTTATATCTTTCATTTGTATCATGCTTTACATTTACATGTATATTACAATTAATTAAGTTAAAAAAAAAATTAAATACAAGCGGTACTGAAAATGCCACATAAGTATAAAAACGTATTTTACATCCCTTGATATACACTTCTGATTTTAACTCTTAAAATTACTGTTTTTAAAACAAATGTTTTATCTTCAAATGTGCTTGTTTATCAATTTTGAGTTAGAAAATGCAAAATTGATGCTTTTATACCTCCTTATATTTTATCTGATAATTTTTCCTATAAAAGATGGTAAATTTATAAACGACGAAATTTGTAAAAGTAATATGAATTAATACATAATTTTTGTGAATTCAGCATTTTTTATGAACATTTTTTACTTGCTGATTTCAAAACCTGAGTAATGGACTACCTGTTTGTACCTCAAAATCTCAGACACATTCATTCAAGAACCATAAAAAATTCAATAATGGTTTCTTTTTTCAGCTATTTGATCACATAGCTGATTGTATCAGAAAATTCATGGACGAACATGATTTACGGAACCACAAGCTGCCTTTGGGTTTTACGTTCTCTTTTCCCTGCAAACAAGAAGGTCTCGCCAAAGCTCGTTTATCACAATGGACGAAAGGTTTCCGGTGCGAGGGGGTTGTGGGAGAAGACATTTGTCGCTTATTGCATGAAGCACTGCACAGAATCAAGGTAAAAGGAAGAGCATCATTGCATTTATTTTAAAAATTCTTTTCCAAGTACTTCAAATGTAAATCAACTCATCTGACTTTTCGTAACTTCTTCGATACATATATGCCTGCAATCAAATTTACTATTACAATATATTGTGTGCAGACACTCAGGGACAAAAAATAAATATATTGCATATTGTTATGGCGTGATATGCACATGTATAACCTCATAGTCAAATTTAATAAGCAGACGACAGCCGTTGTCTGAATGCTGCACCTTGACCCAACGTTTTTCTGGATGTAAACACATTATCTTCCATTTGCTTAAGATTACGATTAAGCGACATTGAAGAGTACAATTTGCCTTGCAATTATTTTTATGATGTTTCTGGAAGGGTAAAATCAATTGATATTCGATTTTTACAAGGTTAAAAACAATGTAATAAATTCACTCCAAGACAGGAAACTTAGAAAATTCTGTCTGCATTAGAAAAAATGCATAGTGATGAGATACGTAAATAGATTAAAAAATGCACGAGAGACTTGAAAAATAATGATAAATCTTTAAAATTTGCCCCCGGTGTCCAGACCAATCCTTCGCCTCCTATTTGATCCGCCACATATTGTTGAATTCACAACATTGGTAAACAGGAGATGAGAATGTTAAAAACTACCTTAAATAGGCATATGGACAAAATTTTATTGGCCTCATAGACAGGCGGACCAAATAGCACAGAGTTCATATATTGACACAAGATTAAAATATTCCCAACTATGCATATTGCAAAATTTGAGAAGATATATGAATTCTTTTGAGCATGATTAAAAGACTAAGTATTATTATATACAGTTATGGAGATTTCAGTGGACTGTGTTCTGTTTCAGATAACTAGCGTTGAAGTTCTTGCTGTTGTCAATGACGCTGTCGGAACTCTTATGTCGGCCGCTCATAGTGACAGACAATGTGAAATTGGTCTTATACTAGGTAAGGACATTATAGCCTACACTAAATACAGTTCATTAAAAAAAATCAAAATAGACAAAAGATGAATGGCTTAGGCTCGCTTCATTCATCTTCATAAAATTTCAGTCTTGTTTATGTTAACAATATACGGTATTGTAATATTTGTTTCCCTATCTTGTAGGTACTGGCTGTAATGCTTGTTATATGGAATCTCTTGATAATGTCGGTCTGTGGGACGAAGAACGCGACCATCCGAACGAAGTACTTAATTTTTTGGTCCGATACATGTAAAAGCTGTGATATTTGATATACAGCTGTATTGTGATCATTTGTTTTTCTTCTTTTGTTTTATATTTTATCTAAAAGAATATATGAATTTAAGATGTATTTTTAATTCATTAGGTTATTATAAATACGGAATGGGGCGCGTTCGGAGATAATGGTTGTCTAGACTTCATAAGAACCGAGTATGATCGTGAACTGGATAATTTCTCAATAAATCCTGGTAAACAAATGTGAGTAGCTTTGCTTTTGCCTTTTCAAAACTTTTCCTTGAAAGCCTTAAAAAAAATTTTTAATGAACTTACGCTTTACTTCTGTGTTTTCCCAGAATGGAGAAGATGATTTCCGGTATGTATATGGGGGAGATAGTGAGATTGGTACTAGAGAGACTCGCCATGGACGAACTTCTTTTCTCCGGAGTCGATAGAGATGGCGAACTTTTCATCCGTGGTCGATTTTACACGAAATATGTTTCAGAAATTGAAAGGTATTAATAACAGTTGATTGAAAGTTAAAAGTGATTATTGCAAAATGCTTCAGATCTATATATATATATATATGTACATTTATGTGATATTGCTTCAAAGTAGTTTAAATTTTTTTTTTATTTGCAATCTTTTGTTTCCCTATTAAAAAAATCTTACCAACTGCTACAGGTAGTGCTTAAGTTATTTTTTTTTTTAAAAATGCGAGTGGCATGTTTTTAATGTTAATGGCTAATTAAACACATTCTTTGACTAAGTTTGACGATGAAGACTTGATACCGAAATAAATATGGAATTGCCTTATTATGCAAATGCTAGTTGTAGGATTTTAATTAAATATTCAACAAATTCAAATGCAAGACTATAGCATTCCCATTAGTATTGTAAATTTGCATGATTTTAAGAAAGGAAAACGGAAGGCTTTAAGGCCAAGAGGACAAATTTTCTTGGTTAAATAGACGTTATGTAACTGCTAAATACTTCAAAAATAATTATTTAAGACTTTAAAGAAGTATTTTTGATCATACTGAAGGTCTTTCGAGGAAAGAAAGGTTAAGAATCCTTTGGAGTTGTACATGTATTTTCTGTTTTGGAATTTTATTTCGGTTTTGGAAATAAATCAGCTGACTTAAGAAGGAAACTTATATGTAGATGTATTGTAAGTCTTAATTACGATATGTAACGTTTTTGATGTAAAACTAGAGATAAAAATTCCAGATGTGCATTTGCACACAGCTTCCCAATATCTTGACGAACAGTCTTGTTAAATGTGCATATTGACACTTTCGTAAATAAAGCAGTTAATTAAAACGTGATGTCTTTGTTGTTACAGTGATCATGACGAGTTCTTCAGAAATACAAAACAGGTCCTTGATGAACTAGGCATTGAAAACTACACCTCAGACGACTGCAAGATTGTCAAATATGTCTGTACTCTGATTTCTGCGCGCGCAGCATTCCTCTCATCTGCAGGTGAGTTCAATACTTTTGACCAGAATTTACTCGATTATGGCGCAACTTGAGGATTTTGTAAAACATGTTAACTTTCAAACAGGCATCGCTACTCTGATCAACCGTCTGAAAAAGAAGTCTATGACGATTGCCGTTGATGGCTCCCTCTACCGATTTCACCCACGATTCCACAACCTTATGGTTCTAAAAATACAAGAACTAGTCAACCCGGGACATAAGGTAGATAAGTTTTCATCAGTAATTATTGCAATGTTCATACATTTAAAAGTTATTATTGGTGTGAAAATCAGTTTGCTCTTATACGTTTTTACTTATATTAATTTCTATTTAAAGTCATACTTTGACCGTTATCGGTTATACCACTAACTTTATGCGTTGAAACGAATAAAATATTTATATTATTTGCTATATTTCCAGTTTAAATTGGTTTTATCTCATGATGGAAGTGGAAAAGGAGCAGCATTAGTAGCAGCTGTCGCTACAAGACTCAATGATTTAAAGAATACTGCGGAATGAACATAATACTGCTACGGCAGAGCTTTCAATAGTGGAGGAAGAATCTTGCATAAGATCACGTGACATTCAATTTCCGGTCATATGATCTCTTTCTTCATGTTTATCATTTAGCATTGGCTGCATTATGTAGGGAATCATATTTCTCTGTAAGCTAATGTATTGGTACATAAGTATTTTGCTTCGAGGTTTCAGCAAAGACATTGACGAAGGAGGGCATTAATGTTGCATTAAATGGTGCATCTAATATTCTAACAAGGACATTGTAGCAATTGAATTTGTTGCACTTTTGTCATTGAAAATGAGAGAATGTTTAAGAGAAGTTTTCTGAAAACATGTTAACTTTTGTTGAGGTTGTCTTCTTTTTAAAAGCAGTTTTTCCCTGTTCTGTGGTAAAAGAAACGATCGTGCATTGCATAGAAAATTAATATGAAAAAAATACCCAGTGATGCACTCGTACAACTTTCTTACTTGGCAAATGAAAGTAAATTATAAAGTGGCTAGTTTTGTACTGCTACATGTTTAAACATACTCATATTTGTATATACACATGAAAAATGCATGCATTATTATAGAAATGTATAATGATATATATCCATGTACAGTTCATGATCAGTTGTTTCCCTTGAGCTACTGTTGTACTCCTTGGCTTTTTGTTATGATATATGGACTTGTTATTATGAATAAAACCAATTTTTGAGAAATGTGTGCTTTTTTTATCAGCTTCACCAGAATTCTTGACCAAGGAAGTGACATCATTCATTGATATTTTTACTGTTTTTGGACAGCAAGCGAACATTATGGAATACAAGTAACAGCTTTTCAAAAAGCTTGCTTGACTAATACAATCAATATTTATAGAACCTATAAGCATGATAAGTTATAAATGTTTACATTGGGGGGAAGGGGGGGGATAAATTGTTTCACTATCTAGAGTAAATTATGAAGATGTTGCACAAAATGTCCCGCTGTATAGATTCGAACCCGCGACGTAAAGATGAACACCTCACTCCGAGAGTCTAAAAATGGTTTTAGAGGATGAAGTAAATAAGGGAAAAAACTAAATCAAATGTAATTGATTACTGATGGAAAGCATGGCTATACATGTATGTAAAGGTTACATAAATTAGATTCAACTACATACAGCATAGGCTTTGATAAGGATATGGAGATAACGAGCAGTATTCAATCTAAAAGTCCACTAAACAATACAAAATCGGAGCAGAGCAAACACGGACCTCCGAAACATCATAGGTGGGATCAGGTGCCATCAGGAAGACAGCTGAAAATATGATAACTACAAGAAACTGGGAATCGTAACGGTTATGACTGACATGCAGAATATGTTTAATAGTTTCTTGGGTATGCCAGAGCATCAAGATTGTTGGAAACGTGGGATAAATAAAGCCCTATATGCTTAAATGACCCAACAAACTTGACGACTATGAATGGCGACAGGCGTGGATTCAGGAGGTTTTTCCCAGGGATGAGGGGTTCAAATCAAAAATAATTGACTTGAGCAAAAAAATAATAAACTCTTAATCCTGAAATGTGAGAGGACACTTTCATAAGTCTACATACTCTGTTTTTGTACATGTGTAGGAGGAAACACCCTGGAGGGGGAGGGGGTTAAGTTCAGATGTATATTTGGCCAGTGCATCCTCTTGAGAAGTTTTTGTTCCTTTCTTTTCTATTACTTTAAATGTTGTGACTTCTAACTCACTTCACAATATCACCTTCTTGTTTTTTTTCCCAAAGCTCGACCATGATTCCGACAAAAAAGATCGTACTTTATATCATTCGTGCAGTTTCCTTTTTCCATTTAATAGAATAGTCCGGGAAAAGGGAGCAAAAACTTACACGTGACATTTTGGCGCGAAATGATTGTGTCACCCCTTAAATAGAAGACAAATGGACTAATCCAGTAGTATAGAAACGCAGGAAAAAGGTCAAACGGATATGTCCGTATAAAA
Organism: Saccostrea cuccullata; assembly: GCF_032062105.1. Lineage (NCBI taxonomy): Eukaryota > Metazoa > Mollusca > Bivalvia > Ostreida > Ostreidae > Saccostrea > Saccostrea cuccullata. Next base: position 388,109 of record NW_026938498.1, on the reverse strand, counting down.
CCTCACATGAAATAAATAGCTGCTAGCAAAAAGCTAAAGGAAATAAATACATCAATGTATTGTATCAGCAATATGGTTATTTTTCTGCTAACTGTTATTGCTGAAACGCTTGTAACAAAATCCGATGATAATCAGCATGCTCAAATTTTGCTGGCTAACTGTGACCTCTTAGGAAATTGATCCTTAGTAGTGCCTGACGCTGTGACGTCAGGCAATAAATGAGGTTCCTGAACTGCGATTTTCGTTTCAGGTTAATCAATCTGCTCATTCATATAAAATAAGTCATTACCGCTAATAATAAATCAAAAGAAATCTAAATAAATCTAAGTAAAATATACGCAATTTAACCATTTCTTTCGGGGGCAAAATTTGACAGGAATGGTTGGTTTTCTGGACAATTTTAGAAAAGAAATATCGTTTATCTCAGTGAAACTTTTCAGATGGTCAAGAAACTACACAATTTTTCTTGTTGTCCTTTCTTGTTTCAAGTATATTAAATTTTCGGCTCCAAGTTATAAAAAAAATGTAGAAAGAGCTTGTGTATTTCTAATGATTGATATCTCTTGAGCGCCTGATTAAATTTTGCATATGTCTGTTTTTCAAATACAATTTATTATTCATCCGAATTGTTAAAGAGATTTAAAATGTAGATCTCTGCTTCTTCTACGTTAAGTTTTCAAAGACGATGAGACGACCCCTTTATCTTTCCCTTCCATCGATTATATCTACCAAATAATTGTTTTATAGTAGTAGGTAAATGGTGAGTATTTCATTATCTTTTTTTCCAAGCAAAACCACACGTCCTATTGGCGTATGTATTATAATTATGTCAAATCAAATGAAAAATCTATATACTGTAATATAAAGAAAGGTCGATCAACAGAATTCTGTTATGTAGCATAGTGGACAAACTGCAGAGGATTTTCTTTCATTTTTAAATATAAAAAGTAGTGTAAATATAACATCTTATTTGTAGTATACTGCACACACTGTGTGTCTACGCAGTTTGTTAAAAAGTCTAAATTGATAGAAAGTCATTAAACTTTTATAAAACAAATCGAGTTTATTTTCGACCACTTGATCCAAATCCACTAGAACCAAACCCTGCGTTAGCAGCATTTGGGTCAAAGCTGCCACCGAATCCCCCTGATGCAGCTCCCGAACTACTCCCTCCCATTGCTGCATTTGGGTCAAAACTACCTCCAAATCCTCCTGATGCAGCACCCCCTGAACTACTTCCCCCTCCCATTGCAGCATTTGGGTCGAAACTTCCACCAAATCCCCCGCTGGCTGCTCCTTCACTTGAACTCCCACCTGCTGAATTGCCTCCTGATGAACTTCCAAAACCACTTCCTCCAAAACCCCCACTTGATGAACTTCCACTTGCTGTATTGTCTCCTGATGAGCTTCCAAATCCGCTCCCTCCGAATCCTCCACTAGAACTTCCAAAACCACTTCCTCCAAATCCTCCAGTTGAACTTCCACCTGCTGAACTGCCACCTGACGAGCTTCCAAACCCGCTTCCTCCAAATCCTCCAGTTGAACCTCCTCCGGAAGAACTTCCAAAACCACTTCCTCCAAATCCTCCAGTTGAACTTCCGCCTCCAGAGGAGCTTCCGAAGCCACTTCCTCCAAATCCTCCAGTTGCGCTTCCACCTGTTGAACTTCCTCCAGAAGAGCTCCCAAAACCACTTCCTCCAAATCCTCCAGTTGAACTTCCGCCTCCAGAGGAGCTTCCAAACCCGCTTCCTCCAAATCCTCCAGTTGAACTTCCACCTGCTGAACTTCCTCCAGAAGAGCTTCCAAATCCGCTTCCTCCAAATCCTCCAGTTGAACTTCCGCCTCCAGAGGAGCTTCCAAACCCGCTTCCTCCAAATCCTCCAGTTGAACTTCCGCCTCCAGAGGAGCTTCCAAACCCGCTTCCTCCAAATCCTCCAGTTGAACTTCCACCTGCTGAACTGCCACCTGACGAGCTTCCAAATCCGCTTCCTCCGAATCCTCCAGTTAAGCTTCCGCCTCCAGAGGAGCTCCCAAAGCCACTTCCTCCAAATCCTCCAGTTGAACTTCCGCCTCCAGAGGAGCTTCCGAAGCCACTTCCTCCAAATCCTCCAGTTGCGCTTCCACCTGTTGAACTTCCTCCGGAAGAGCTACCAAATCCGCTTCCTCCAAATCCTCCAGTTGAACTTTCGCCTCCAGAGGAGCTTCCAAAGCCGCTTCCTCCAAATCCTCCAGTTGAACTTCCGCCTCCAGAGGAGCTTCCGAAGCCACTTCCTCCAAATCCTCCAGTTGCGCTTCCACCTGTTGAACTTCCTCCAGAAGAGCTACCAAATCCGCTTCCTCCAAATCCTCCAGTTGAGCTTCCGCCTCCAGAGGAGCTTCCAAACCCGCTTCCTCCAAATCCTCCAGTTGAACTTCCGCCTGCTGAACTACCAAATCCTCCAGAGGTATCAAATCCACTTCCTCCAAAGCCACCGGTCGCTGCAGCGCCAGATCCACTGGATGAAGAAGCAGATCCACTACCGCCACTCGAGCCGAATGCTAAGGCATTGGGATCAAAACCTAAATGAGCCAGAAGAAAAGGAATATGGTATTTTGTACTAGGATCTTTTTAAAACAGTATTCATTTATTTTTTGTCTGTTTTTAATTAATTACGGACAAAAATCAATTCACTACGAGAGGAATTGACTTTTAAATAATTTGTCGAGTAGCCCAGAAGAAAAGATTTGCATGAAAGAAGGAGAGATGCAAATATTTAAAAGAGAGTTGCTTGTACATGTACGTACTTGTGTTTTCTTTTGAAGGTAAGAAATGTTATATTCTAGCATATTCATATTACATTCAAAGACTACTTCTCTTATTTTGTTTATGATATATATTTGGAGATAATTATAGATATATTTCGTGTATACGAATGCTAAAATACAGCTGATTAATTGATGTACCAGACTTGTTAATCTAACTAGAAATAAATTTCTGCAAACTTTGGAGACATAGGAAATGTTAATGAGTATCGTTCGAAAAAAGACTTTTAAATTAATCTTTCTTAATGAAAACATCCGTGAGCCTAATACTCACTCTGGCTATAAATAAGCACAGGAAGACCCAAAAAGAGCAGGAAATATCCGACCGCCATCTTCTGTCTTTCTACTTATCACGGTTGGTCAGTGGGAAGGCGAGCTTGTCCTTTCTGTGTTCTATTTATAGATTACATTTCCGTGACTTATCTAACCTATCAATTACAAACTTATCTTTACCTAACATAATTATTTTCTTCAATGATTTGTGTATCATGATTTTTTTTTAAAGTTATAACGTGAGTTTTCAACATTAATTTGTATCTCAGAATGCTTCAAAGAACTGAGATTTGAAATCAAAGCTGACGAATGGAAGAAGCCCATATGTTAAAAGCAGAACAGATTTTACTAGAATAAAAAAAAATAAAGTTAAATTACAGAAAATATTCAAGCATAATCATTTAAAAGATCGAGGCATACAATATACATGTGCTTTAGGAATTTTTCAGATTTTTTTTAAGTCGTGAAGAAAATAGTAATAAATTTTGAATTTAGAGAAAAGCACAATATTTTACCCTGGCACAAAATGAATGGATTGTACAGCCTTGGTTGTCATAATACATGTAATTGACTGACCGCATGCTTTAAATAATTGCATCCCGCATTTAGAAATGAATGTCTTCATTATAAAAAAAAGAAACTGAGTAGTTTAAACTGATAAACTTTCTTAAGGAACAAGTTATAATTTATCTTTAAAACGATATATTGCATCAGATTTTGTATTCATTGCAATATAACGTGAATTAAGCAGGAAATCTCCCAGCATTCAGTGATGCCAACATTAATCAAATGAATGGAACAATAAAATATGCTATTTAGCATCCAGGTTCCTGGGATTAATTAAAACATTATGTCATAAAACGCTCTGCACTAATAAGAATATGACAGAGTCGCAGACTATGCAAATAGAGTTATCTTTCTTTTGACAGATTTCTTTTCCATTTTCTTAAGATACAAAGTGGCGTACACTATTGCAACGGTCTAAGAGAAGAGTTTGAATACAAATGACGATCTAAGTTGGATAAAAAGGATACAATATGTCACGTGCTTTACACAGTTGTTTGGTTTAGACCTTGACGTAATCGCTAAACCACAAAATACGAGTACGTCCTGAAATAACTTGTCATATCTCTTAAAATTGAGAAATGGTGTTGTGTTAAAGCTTCCTTTGGTTTCAAATGTACTGCTGAATAGTGCATTATCAGATGAAAACGTGCATTCAGTAATATATAAAGTCTTTACTCTATTTTGATACAAAAATTAAAATTAAAATGATTAATTTGAGATACATGTATATAAGGTTTATCAAACATATATAGAAGATCTCTTTATAATACAATATTGATGGAAACTGGATCACAATTGCAGCCCAACAGAGATTATAAATTCAATACACTTAGCAGTGGAATAATGTACATGTACATGTATTTCATAAATGACAAAAAAGGTTTGAAAAATAATAGAATTTCAATTGAAAGAAACAGAGTGTGAAAAATATTCAACATCATCATATAGCAATATACTGGTGCAGGACTTCAAATTACTTGGCATTCATCAAATGAATACCATTGAGCAGTGAGAGATCTTGTCCTCTTAAGTATCAAACATTAAGAATGCAAAAACAGCATATGCAGAGACTAGTGGAATTATGATTACAAAAAGTTGACGGTTTAGTTCTTAGATTGCCACATCGTCTATAGTCAGAAAAACACCAAAATATTCAATATTTGCGGCAGTTATGTCTTCTATTTCAAGTCCATAGGGATATATCGAGTCTTCATATGAATTGAAGTAACTTGTATATTTATAAAAAGTCGTTAAAGTATCTGAATGTCGCTTCAGAGCAGTGTTATTTAGACTTAAGGGTGTGTATTGAATTATTGAATACATGTGTTATTGTAGATTTATAAGACTAGTGTCCATGTTTTCACAACTTTTACAACATCAGCATTTGAATCAGCATCATCTATTTCTTATTGGTTCTCAGTGGTCCAGTTGAAATGTCTAACAATTTTTCTTCCATTTTCATGAAAACAGTTGTCCCTTCTGTGTCTTCAGGATGAGCTCTGTTTCACTCTCTTACTCCTGACCCCCAAGCAAAAATGGCACCGATCAGAAACAGTATGCCTGTAATGAAATATTTTTGCTAGATCGGTTTTTTTTAACGAGAAAATTATTTTGATGACTCTACATGTATATGCATCTTTTTTTAAAAAAAAAAGGACTAACGGTTAATGCGAATATATAATTATTATTTTTGAATCTTTGATCCCCCTGCCCTTGCCCCTCATCCCCATGCTCTTACCTGCTCCTTTTTAAGACTCGGCATATGTTCCTCCTGATTTCACAATGAAGCCCGGAGAAGGTTTAAATATAATTTTTACTACAAAATAATTTGAAAACAAAAAAATGTTAATTTTTTTCAATTTTACGTGAAGAGGACTTTATGCTTTGTGTATGATGATATACTATATACTTGCCTGCAAGAAAGTATCAAGACAAGTAAAAAAACAAAATAAGTCCATATATACACCGTAGCGTGATAATATATTAATACAAGGCTGAGCAAGCATTACACTCATCGAATTTAATAGGGCATAGCATATTCCGGAGTACTATTCCAATGTCACAATGTACATGTAAAACCCCTGACCACCATATGTTTGTCCGTACAGTGGAAATAGCACTGTCTTTATACCTGTTAAGCTGAAATAATCTGTATATTGAACAAACCCGTCGATATTGTTGGAATTGCTAACAAACCAGAATGCGAAATATACAGTTGCAGATACTACATACTGATAGAAGAAAAGCAGATTCCAATTTGCGATATTCTACGAAAGTTACGCAACTTGCAAAATGAAGGAACACAAGATAAACTCCGAAATCACATAGGAATGTAGTCAAGTCAATACACAAAAGTGCTTTTTTGAGAGAAAAATGTAGACTTTTTGTCTCTTTATTTCGACTGACTTCAAGAGTGGAAGGAAAACGTAATAAGACACCGAACACACAATATTGCAAAGTCAAGCCTAAACGCTGTTTTTATATACTCACCTTTACTATGATAATATCATTGTTTTGAACTTTCAAAACTTTAGAGGAATGACACAATGGAAAAATCTAACAATAAACACGCAACTGGATATATTCCTCCCCCCTTTTTACATTATCTACATGTATACATTTGTAAAATGTTTATAATCGGGGGTGTTAATTTATATGCATATTGCATGCCTGTCAGTTTTTACATGTATAAACCACGTTGTGCATATTCTTGAGAGTCTAGTGTAATTCTAAAAGACTGAATCTTTTTCAAAGGATGAATATTGTTAACAAATTTCTCATCCTCTTGTTTTTTAATGTTTCAAGCATCCAAGCCACACTGAGCTGTTCTCTAATGAATATTAATGAATTGTGCGCAATGAGGATGCGTCGTATATTATGTCGATGTTGTATTCTCACTCGTGCAGTTTTCGTTTTTACGTTTGTGTAATTTTCTCGCTATATCGTGTAAATATTTTGTTGATTGTGTAGTTTTTCTGTAGTTTGTGTAAGTTTCAATAACTTTGTGTATGTTTTCCTCACTTTGTGTAAGTTTTGACTTGCTCGTGTAATTTTTGTTTAAGGTCGTGCAGAAAATAGTTTTGAACCAATCGGCGTGCCATACTAAACGCATAAACATTGGACCACGATCTAAAATAGTCGCTTGCATTTTGAATCAAAGGCACTAGTTTGAAAGCCCCAATGCCAAATTTTAAAAAGCTACAGTAACTCCGCTCGCGAAATTCCTTCTTCTATCAAAGTTTTACCTAACAACAACAACGACAACAACAGACGATGTAAAAGCCACCCCTATTCTAATTTTTTGTTTCATGATGAATAAGTATATGATGCATTTTTAATTTTTTATTATTGTATAGTGTATTGTACCATCGACTATCTCCTGTGAAAAGAAAGCATATATTCGACATCAAGGCAGTCGCTAACAGACTTAAAGACACAATTATTCCACCAGTTACCAAGGATACTCGACAACTATACCTACTGGTTATCAAACTTGCAAGTGATCCTAAAAGAGATGAAAAGTGGTTTAATTAACAAGCAGTGTCAAATCTCAGAAGATCTGGAAAAACAATACGAATCGTTTGTAAAACAAATCAATAAATTACAAGATGGGCTTGTGAAACACCGATGCCCTCGTACGGCAGCATTGTAAAAGTAGGTCAACCCCAAAAAATAATTCATTCATGTTTATAATAACACGCATATCAACCATTAACCAAATTACAAAAAAAGTAAATGGGTTACGCATGATGTGGTTTTTAAAAAGTAATTGTTAAAATCTGCTCCAAAACACCGTAACAAAAAAAAAAAAAAACTCGGGAAATGCATGAGTAGCCAACTGTTCACTAATAATAAACCTCTGCAAAAAAGATTTCCATGTTCTTTGGAAACTGATTATTTCATGTAGATAACGGAAGGTAACAGACAATACATATCGATCGAAAAGTTATATGGAGATAACGAAAAGTATTCAAGCTCAAAAGTTTACTCAAGCAACATGACTCGGTAGCAGAATAAACACAGACTTCTTAACATCAGATGTGGGTCCGGTGACATGGGTGGTTGAGTATCCCTGCTGACCGATCACATCTGCAGTGTATAAAATGATGCCCAATCAATAAGTACATGTTTGAAAACCTCCATCAGCATTTCATTTTATGATTATGAATGATATTTAAAAATTTTCGGGACATCTTTTCCTTTTCCTCAGAAAATAGACAACATTAAAAAGTCACAAAACAAAGCTGTATTCATTTATCATTTTACGCTTTTAGTTTTATTATTAATAGTTTATTCATTTGACATTTATTCGAACAATGCGACACACGTCGGGCCAGTCTTGTCTTTGTGGACATGTGCGATTTCCTAAACGATCAAATTAATTATCGCGATTTTATCACTATTTCAACATAGTGCTACTAAATATTGAAGTCAATACTAAAATGCATTCAATAATAAATAAAGCATGAGAAAATTATATTATAAGGCATGATCAAGAACCCATTTAAAGTTTGAAATGTTAATTAAATTGACTTGTCCATTTGGGACTTTCGGGATAAAAATGTTGCACCACTGGTTCTCCTCAAGAATAATAATTTGATGCAAATACTGCGATTATAATTTCCTAACATTTTTGTTTGTGTCTAGTTATGTTCCCCAAACGAAGTTGGGGAACATATTGTTTTTACTCTGTTTCTTATTATTATTATTTTTCTTCTTCTTCTTCTTCCTGGGTACTTTTTTGTCCGGGAATGATCTCTTAAACTATACATCCGACTAAGGTGAAATGTTTTTAGGGTCAGTAGACATGTTATGTAGATTTGCGGAACGAAGGTCATTTTGCGCGCACGTGTTTGCAAGAGCGTGCACGTGCAACATGTGAAATGACCGATTTAATTGATATAGGCGTAACTTTTTAAATTTTTGATGAAATGCTTTGAAACCTATAATATAAGGATATATTAGAAGCATAGACAATATGACATGGTCAAAATAGCAAGATCTCACGCGCATGCACGTGCGCTTTGCTCTGATTGGCTGAAACTAAAGTCTCAATATCTTTCTTGTTTTTTGACGAAATCCTTTGAAATTTTGAAAATTGCCATGCATTAGGATATCCTACAACATGATATGTAGCAATTATCATGAAAACACGTGCATGCACGTGCGCTGCAATCTGATTGGCTTAAACTTTAAATAGCTATAACTCCCTTGATTTTCAACCAAACAGGATGGGATTTGGAACATAGATAGATATACTGGACTACTACAAGAAAATATGGTCACCATGCACATGCATACACGTGCATGCACGTGCGCTGCAATCTGATTGACTGAAACTTTAAACAGCTATAACTCCCTTGGTTTTCAACCAAACGGGGTGAGATTTAGAACATAGATAGATGTAACAGACATCTACAAGAAGATATGGTCACCATGCTCATGTACGCACGTGCGTGCATGTGAAATGAGCAAAAAAAAAAAAACACTTGAATGAGCGTATCTTTTTAATACTTTTGGATTAAATACTTTAATATTTAGTATATTAAAATATATAGATTGTGTAGGCAAGATGATATGGTCATTACGCACATGCATTCACAGGCGCACGCGTGCAATGCTAAAATTTGAATGAACTTGTACACTTCTGGGTAAATGTTGTTAAAGTTTCAAATGCATCGAGTTTATCTTATTTAATGAAGCTTACAGGGAATATGGCACCAAAAGGGAGTTGGGGAGCGTTTGGGGAACATCTGTAACGGTCCCCGTTACAATTAGCACTAGTTTTAAGAAACTGCGTTTATCTTCGTCACCTTTCATTTTCATAATTAAAAAATAACTATTTAGTAGCATGCAAATTAAACAAAAAATCAGGAAGACAATTCTAACATCCAGTTGCCCTTTAAAATATCATAATTATAGTGATGAATTATCTTAATTATCTTCAACTCAGAATTCAATACTCGTTGTTTTGTTTCAACATTCTACATGTACCAATAAATATATGCCTCCATCTACTCATTATCTAGACCATTCTTTGAGATCTCGAGAAAAAAATCACAGATTACTTATCTGTTCCCTAATTGATTGTTCGTATAGGAAAAAACCAAAAGACAATTCATCACTTTAATTATGATATTTTATAGGGCAACTGGATTTTAGAACTGTCTTTATGGTTTTTGTTTACTTTGCATGCTACTAAATAGTTATTTTTTTAATTTTGAAAATAAAAGGTGACGAAGATAAACGTAATATTTAAAACTAAACTAACAAAAATGTTAGTAAATTATAATCGCAGTATTTTTTTTTATCAAATTATTATTCTTGAGGAGAACCAGTGGTGGAACATTTTAATCCTGAAAGTCACAAATGAACAAGTCAATTTAATTAACATTTCAAACTCTAAATGGGTTCTTAATCATGCGTTATAATAAAAAATTTTCATACTTTATAGATTGTTGAATGAAGTCTTAGTATTTACTTTATTGTTTAGTAGTACATGTACTATGTTGAAGTAGTGATTAAATCGCGATAATTAATTTGATCGTTTAGGTAAATCACAAATGACCACAAAGACAAGACTGGCCGGACGTTTGTCGCATTGTTCGGATAAATGACGATTTAATTAACCAATAAGCATTAGTTCAAATATTCAAAACATAAAATTATAAATAAATAGATTTTTGTATTTATGACTCTTTTACCTCTTTAACCTCTTTTATGTCTTGATGAAAGGAAAGGGCGTCCGGAAAAAATTAATTGTTCTTGCTGTTGTTCTTTTTTTGAGTCATCTTAAAATAGAGGTCCATCCGTGACCTGTATCTATATTTAGTAAATAGCGAAACTATTTTCACATTGAATCTACATAAAATGGGACTCTTCTCTCCGTTCATGTTCATGTTCTATTCTGAAAGACTAGATCGTTGTTATATTGTTTTTACGAAGTAAATGTATATGTAATTTCTAATCTATTACTCCCACAAGCATCCACGGTGACCTATTTGCTTTGGTGTCCATCGTTTGACCCCCATTTCCCTTTTGCCCTTAAATAGATGGGACTGACTACATACACTGTAATCTACGTATTACACGCGTATTTGTAACATTTGTAAGTTTTGGAGCTGTAAAACATTACTACCTTGATATAAGAGAGAGAGAATCTTTCATTAATCATCGTTATTAAATAACTTCAAAAACAGTAATACGGCGATGAATTCCTCGTCAAATGTTATGGGAAATCTTTGAATTGTAATATGTTTTTTTTCTCTCTTTTTCTCAACATCTAGAGAGAAATATGCATCAATCAAACATCAGAATTAACAAAAAGCGGATTGACCTTGTTGATGCAGAAGCTATTTGATGCAGCGGCTATCTGAACTTTGTTTGACCGGTGTGTGAAGCCTTGTAAATAAGCACCAAACTGACATTCTTTTTCTTGTTTTCTCAGTCATGTTTTCATTTATTTAATGATATCAAGGTTTTCTAATCTTGATTTAGCTTACGCAGAATGAATTTTTTTATTTAATCTAATTGAAACACAGGAAAACGAATTTTCTGAACTGACTAACACAGACATTTTCAATTACTGCATTAATTTAACTTAAATAGATTTTTGCAGCCCTTTTCTTTTTTTTTACTAAATACATTTACTAATTTGTATTTGTTAGATTTAAATAATATTTAAACTGAAACATGATTTTTATCATATTGCCTAATCCTGAATATTTATTATTAATTATTCAGAGACGTATACTTGCTATAATGGATCTATAATTAATAACATTTACTGTATGCGTCGGAAAGACATAAACATTAAAAGTGATGAAACATATGGAGAAAACGAATAGTATTGAAGATCAAAAGTCTATTAAACAATACAAAATAGGAGCAGAGCAAATACGGACCTCCGAAACATCGGAGGTTGGATGAGGTGCCATGGAGGAGAAAGTATCCCCTGCCGACCTGTCAGCATTTGACAAAATGATAAATTGTATTTGCTGACAAGGTCATTGTATCGACCATAGAACTTGCGACATGATGATATCAAACAAGACTGCTGAAATTCTTGTTTCATCAAGTTGTTTGTCAATAATTTACCTCTTTTAGAAATAGTTCATAAGTAGAGCATGCTCTTGCGTATCGAATCAACTGAGATATATAAAATGATCGCTCAAACACAATGATTATTCGTATTCTCTATTTATAGATCGAGAATTTATTATATGCTGCCATTCTCAATATCATTTGTTAATAAGGAACTACTTTCTACATTGTTTTCTAGCTTTTCAATTTCTTTCAGAGAATCCTGTTTACTATCACAGTATTTGCTTCCATTGAGATCATCTTCATTCATGATATGGTCTTGTTCAGTTTCCTGAATTACAACCGTCTCTGTGTCTTTCTTTAGTTGATTTATATGTCGGTCACTGGCTCCTGAGCACCAAGCAAAGGTGGAGCCAATTAGAATCACTGCACCTGAAATGAGACACAATATGCAATATGTGCAATATATGTTTAACTCCTTTGAATTAGTCATGAACAGACTAAATATATTCTTAAGCTTGAACAAAATTCAGCATATTCAAAATTTAAATACTGCAGTATGAATACCAAATTAAGACTAACATGAATGATATTTTTAAAAAATCTTTTTATAGCATTAAGTTGTATAAAAAGGAACGAAATTTTAGCTCAGAAAATATGTAAAGTGATATGGATTTTCTATCCCTTACCTGCTACTGTTATTGACTGACTATATGTCCCACCATAGCTAACGATTAAACCTACAAGTTCATTTTCAAAACTTATAATTAAACAATTAAATTTTAGAAAAAATTTAATTGTCATAGTGATATAATTTAGATTCAAAATTATTGGCCGTATGCAATATAAGATAGATAAGAAAGATCAGTACCTCCAAGTAATGGTCCCAAAAAATAACCAACACCTGTAAAAAGCAAAATAAATCCAAAAACAGTGGCCAAGTTTTCAATGCCTCCTAGAATAACGCATATAGAGTTCAACAAGGGATAACACGATCCTGAGTACATCCCTAGTGTCACCACGTAAAACACCTGCCCACCGTAATTTGATCCATACAATGGAAACAATACTGTTGATAGCCCCATAAGACTGAAAGCCCCTGAAAATAAAACGAATTCATCCATGTTGCTAGCATTTGCGGCTGAACCGATTAAAATACGAGAAATGCAGTTGCAGATACCACATATCGAAAAAAGAAAAGCAGCATCCAACTTTCTGTATCCCACAGACGTCACATAGCTTCCAAAATGGACATAAATGAGAGAAATTCCTAAATTACAAAGAAACATGGAAAGATAAACGTTCAATAGAGCTCTTTGAAACAAAACGTTGCATCCAGTTTTCAACCTCTTGAACACTTGGGAAATTTTATTGTTTTCACATTTCGACAAGACTGCATTATCTAATTCCTTATTTTTCCGACTTATTTCTAGTTTGGACGGAAAAAGCATAGCACCAAACACGCAATATTGCAATGTCAACCCTGCACACATCAGCCATAATCCATGATAGCCATATTGGTCGCTAACAGCTTGCATTAGTGGTGCAAGAGCAAATGCCCCTATTCCGACGCCTGAAACTGCTACTCCACTCGCAAAGTTCCTTTTCTTCTCGAAGTTGTACCCAACGACAACTACTGATGATGCATAACATATTCCAATACCAGTACCTTTGAAAAAAAAATATTTCAATTAAATATCTGTGAGCGCTTTGCCCTTCCTATCAGCTACTAAATTTGGTTTGAAATATTAAAAACAATTTCATCAATTAACTTGTTAACAGCTTGAATCCAATCCTAGATATATTCGTTTAGCCAATTTGCAAGTTTATCAAATTAAAACTTTATATAGTTACTCCTTTGTTTGTTAACAAAACGTTGATTTAGAATATTATCAAAGTCTCTAACCTCCCAATATTCCTAGCGAGAACAGAACCATTATGATATTTGGCATGAAGGAAGTCATGACGTGACTTATAGACACGACAATTCCGCCAATTAAGAAAGACACTCGGCAACTCCATCTGTTGGCTATCAAACTCGCAAGTGGTCCTGAAAACCGAAGCAAATTTATACCATAATGATATCTGATTCTTGTACATTGAAAAAAAAATACACTTAATCTCTAATACGTTAGAAATTGATTGATTTATCCACTCAATTTGTTTATATCTGCATTAAATTTAAAGGTTTCATTTAGGGAAATGACTTAAGGATAAATAACACAAACAAACTTTTTTCAGAAATCAGCATTATTTCTCATAGATTTACATTTAAACTGACAACCTGAATAATGTTTACAAAGTAGAGTGGAAGAATTTTATTAGATTTTGTCATAAAGTTAAAAAATTGTGCAAAATTTTGTATGGAATTATATAGAAGGCAAAATAAAATCTCAAATCTAAGCACCAAGGAAAACCTACGATTTCTTTATATTTCAGGGATTTATTATTTATATAAATACAAATCAAAATCAGTCAAAAAATATATATCAACCCGCGCATCCATTTTCTGTTTGTGGTAAGTACCCTTAAAAACATTTGGTCACTTTCTTTCCCATAATTTTATATAACTCTTTTCATTTTTATTATTTTATGCAATAAAAATAATCTTAGTTTAAAGCTCAAAAGAGCAACTGAATGAGTTCTTCAAGAGTAAAAGGACAGCTGAATACCCGAAATCGAAAACAATCCGAGGAAAATCGAAAGCGCCCATGAAGTTTTTAATACGCCTTCTTTGTAGTGGTCCAGTAAAGAGAGCTGAAGCAATCCCACGGCCGTCAAAAAGAAACCATGGATACAATGGGATCCAAAAGAGGCTATAAGAACAGCCCACGACCACCCGTGGTCTGGTAATGTATAGTATCTGGCCATGGTTAAAACTGATTCAAATTGATGTTTTTGTTATCCATATAGCACATCTCTCGACAAACATGTGTATAAAAGAACTTGAAATGAAAAAAATAAGATTACTTCAGTGCATATTATGTTTCTTCTTAAACTTACAATACTAAAAGAAGTACGTCTAACACGTTATTCTACAGATTGCTAAAATTTTAAATTAGAAAAATGAAAAAGAAAACGAAAAAGAAAAATATCAAATTTATTACAGTCATTTTTCAAACTGTCACACTCCGATTTTTTAAAACTTTTCTTTTACTATTATCAATTTTTTTTTCATTTGTTCGATAAATTCTTTGATGAGAGCATATCATCTGTAATAGAAGCTAAGGCCAAATCCTTATTATCTCCTATATACTCCTATATAGGAGTAAAGGACTCGGCCGGAAAAAAAATAATTTGATAGAAAAAATAAACAAGATGGTGTCAGACTCATGAAACCTATATCAGGATTTTTTTCTCATTATGTCATTATCATTATGACGTTTACAGTCACCAGTATGGATTTCAAGCACCTTTAGATGAAACTCTTTGAATGGGCAAGATATCAAGGCTTTGATCACTGTACAGCCATCTCAATTCTATGTTTGTTTCTTAAACCAAAAAAGAAAATATCAACCATCAAAATTATTATTCTAAGCATTATCTGAAATACTAGGGTAAAATTCATATTTTTTTTTACATTTATTTTTGTTAGCATTAATTTTTAACTAAAAACAAAGATAAAACAATTTGGTGCATAAACATGTAAAGAGAAGGATACAAATATTTATTTATCATGCACTGTTCACAACTTGTATTGATCAAGAGTAACGCTCTGAGGTTAATGGCTCTGAAGAATTAATGGTTCACAAATAAATGCAGTGAAACATGACTGTTGATATATGAGTATTCTATTTAATATAATTACCAGATACACTGCTTCCTTGGGGCAAGTCTTAGCTTAATTCCATGAATTTACCACAACAACTGCTTCAACATGTTCAAATTCAATATTTCCACTGAATCTATAAGATACATACATGTATTGATTCTCTATAATTGTAGAATCGGTAATGGAGACCAGGGATAGAGACGAAAAGATTGATAAAATTAAGAAAATGAATTGTGGGAAAAATTCAATCGATACTTATTTACATATACTATTTACATCGATCCTGGCTTCTAAAAATGGAAGCTAAATTTATACAAGGGTTTAAGAGGGTAATAAAAAGTTAAATTGCGGAACATTTAAATTTAAATATTTTGTGGTGAATAATTCTGAATCATGTACTGATAAAGAAATTATTTTGAATTATTTTAAAAGTCAATAGAGCCAATGACTAATAAGTTAGAGGCATTTTTACACCAAAATAACACTTACAGTTTTTGCAGTTTAATATCTTTTCTCAAATGCATCCACACTCCAAAATGAGAGATTTTGCAACAAGTGTTGGAAATTGAATTCTTACATGTAATTTGCAATTCATTTGATGCTTAATGATTATATGCAGAATATTTCGTTATTCAATAAAATAGCAACAAATCTTGCATAAACGCGGACCATTTGAAACACTCCAGAAGCGTAAGGAGAAGGAAACAATCCTTGTCTGACGATTATTTCCGTCTTCAGTCCTCTCTACTGATATGGTGGAGTCCTATTTGTATCATTATTATGATCTAATAATAGTAGGAAACATGTCATAATATGCCACAATAAAGGATGTATTGGCATGTAAGGTGACATCGACTTATAATTTATAATTGAAATTATGTTTAATACATTAATTTTGTATAGATTTTCAATTAAATCTTTTAATATTAATTTGATAACTCTTTTTGTCAAGGAAAGAAGGCCTAAAAATAAGGCTTGAATATACTTTATTTATTCCAATGTTTACATTTTGACTGAAACATCCTTTATACAAACTCTTATGGGTATACCTGTTAACGAAAACCTCTTCCATGAATTTCTTTATTCTCGTATTTGTATACTCTGAACGGTTACGTTTTGATAAGTATTAATTTTACTAGCGTAAAACTAAATTTGTAGTTTTGAAAACTACTTTAGTATACATTAATATAATTATCATAATAGTTTCATTGAAGCAGAATCCTACCTTTATGAATAAAACGGTCCAACATAAATTCCTCCTGTATTGTAAATAGAATGTTTTAAGGTATTACTGATTCTTAAGTTTTCCATTTAAATACCATCATAACCCCAGCAATGTAGTCTCAATACCCCATACAATCACACATCCGGACATTTTTAATCCATGCTTTGGTAGAGACTGTTTCTTTAACTAGTATCGCAATACTATTTGTAATGAACAATATTTATAACGTTTATTCATTCATAGTGAACGCCCTAGTAAACGTAATAGGATGCCAAGGTCATTAATATTCATTCAAATGCTCACGGATACCCCTGGCTAGTCATTGGTTATGTTGCATTACGAGAGATATATTGTGTATATACAATTTATTATGGATGAATGACCTGTAAAAATAAGCCAAACAACAATTTTGATCGGGGAAACAAAATTAAAATGAAAAAAATCTTAAATCGAGCATTAAGGTACTCCTCAGGTCCTGAAAATCATGCATTGACTAATTGCAAATGATCGCAAAATGTCTTTGAATTATTTAACTTATGTGTTTTTACCCAAGATATTTCTTCAGTCTTCATCTTTTAAAGTTAATCATATTATACAGGGAAAATTAGAAAATCTCAAGTTGATTTTACTTGAATGCGAATGAAAACACCTACTATGCATTTACCAATTCAAATTAGATCAACAAACACATTTTAGAAATGAAACTCATAGGTATCCAGGCGTTTGAAGATTTTGCACATTTTATACATATAAGGTACTAAAGTTTCCTCTACTTACTTCGATCATTTTACAATGCATATAGTATAATGATTTTCCTATCACTGCAAAACACTGGTACATGTATCTATAGTTAGATTAAATAAACCTGAATGTCGTTGTGTATGTAATTTTATAATACGTTTATGGGTAAAAAAAATTCTACTTTTATAAGAACTTTCTGAGAACTTTAAAGAACCTTGACGCACATTGAGAGATATAAAAAATAAAAACTTCTTGCAAGAAAAAAATTAATTTTCAAGTCTTTTTATGAGTTTCTGTGAATTTAATTAAAAATTAAAGAGTTATCATTCCTGGCTGACGATCGGACAACCTTAATAGCATTAATGACAATATTATAAAAAAAAAATAATATCACATTGTTTAGTAACTGTGCTGTTGATCAATGACCATCAATAAAGTCGTATACTTGTGTTCTCTCCCTTCTGCTCTGAAAAACAATTAATTGTATACATAAAACTGTTTGGGCAAGGACATTTGGTCAGTTTCTACTGAGTAATTGAATTCTCCTCTGAGAACAAAAATTACTGAAAAAAATATATGTGCTCTGGAATTACGCATGCTTGTATTACGCATATCTTCACGACCAGTGATCAAAACCTCTAGACCATTCTCTGTCTGAAGTGAGTTTATTTTCAATGTTCATCAATGTAATCAAGCTAAGAAAAGTTGTACATTACGCCTCAAATATGCCTTTAATTTCAAAGCTACATATGTGCTAATAAGCACTTCAGCTTTCTGTTTGATGTAGTAGGGAGTCTGATAAAGCACACTTGAGTTCTAGGCACGAACATTCTTTTTTAAACCAAAACAATCTATTGACACATACGTTAGTTGAAAATATGATACGCATTGTCAAAACCAACCCATGCCATTACATGTATTACTACGATTTTACATGTACTTGAATGAATCCTGGCGTATGCACAAAACAATTAAATAACATCCTTCATCTTATATCAGCAGCGTCCAGGAAATATATATAGAATGTTATTTCTTATTTTTAAAAAATGCAAATTGAAAAGTATAGATTACTTACAGTGCTAATCTTGTTACTGCAAAACGTTCAGTGAAAAACAGCTGCATAAAAAGCATTAAAATTATCCTTACAAATAATATGCATCAAAAACATGAGTACGCATCTACATCACAAATATTTACCAAGGATACGTTGTCACGTGACATCAAAAAACAGGAAATATGTTTGGATCACAATAAAGGAAGTCAAGTGAATGTAGGGCGACTGAAAATGTACGTATAAAAAGAGACAATGCTTGTTTATTCCTGAAAAAAACAACAAAAATATATGTCTAAATATTCTATAAAATGTTCAATTACATGGTTTTTTTTTTGGTTTTTTTTTTTTGTTTTTTTTATACAGTTTAATGACATATGAGACAAACAAAAATGTGGATGCCAGGAATGTTACCTATATATTTTTGATCTACTTTAGTTAGTCACTTAAAATCTAATTATTGTGAATCTTTAAATAAAAAATTAAAAGCTGTGCATTTACTCATATATAAATATAACTTTGGTTGTTATTAACATAATTAATAATTAAAGTTTGTTTGTGTCATCTGCTTTACTGTTTATAGAAAAAAAAATACAATGCAAGAATTGTAGTGGGACAGTAAAAGCTTCCTAATGTTTTAAACCCTTTAAAATCAAATTTCCGTACATTATTTTTTTAATGTTTTGAAACCAGGTATGAATGTAAAATCAGAGATAAGATATAACCCCTGTTATACATTTTTTGGTATTAATTTTGTAGAAATTTCAGGAATTCATTCATAAAATTGATTTTCTACTTTTAAAAAAATGTATTATAAAACAAAGTTAATTTAATTATTAAATATGACCTTAGACACATTAAAAATTAGCAATAGCAAAATGTTTCACAAAGAGGTCATTTATTTACTTCTATACGATCACAATCATCAAGGTTTGATATGAAAGGAGTTTCTTCAAGGTATGCACTGTCCTTGACCTTTTTCGTCTCGTCCTTGACCCTCTCCACAAGTGAACATTCAGTATTTCCTTTTCTTACACAATAATCTGTCTCTGGGTCACCTCCATAATCCCTTTCAATGACGACGTTATCAACGTACTTTGTGGTCTGTTCTTGAGCTGTCTCGCTTTCCTGAAAAATTATCCTCTCTTCTGGGTTCTGAGTAAAAGTTCCACGATGTTCGCCAACTCCTGAGCCCCAAGCAAAAACAGAACCAATCAGGATTATTATACCTAAAAGAGAGAAATCTCAAAATGTACAACGATTTTTTTTTAAAAAAAATTTAATACCTGCATCGTAGACACAAAAATGCTGGAAGATGGACATGATATTAAAAATCAGATTTTTATTTGTTCGCTGATCAGTTGTGGCTTCTTACCCGCCGCTGCAATTGACTGACTGTATGTACCACCAAGGTCAACAATGAAACCTAAAAAGTGTATTTACTAAAATATTTGTAAAAACTATGAGAGACTAAGATAATAAAAATAATTTTTGTCATCAGTGTAACTTACATATATTTTTTTTTCAAAAACCAAATAACACATGTATATTCACCTCCTAGTAAAGGCCCTATAAAACAACCTATACCGGTGAAAAACGAAATCAAGCCATACACTGTGGCTAGATTTGTAATCCCAGCAAGAATTACACATATGGAATTTAACAGGACAAAGCATATTCCTGAGTACAATCCAAATGACACCATATAAAAAACCTGTCCTCCATAAATGTGTCCATAGAGTGGAAAAACCACTGTTGTTAATCCGGTAAGGCTAAATGTCCCTGCGTATAGTACAAATTCATCAACATTGTTTACATTTGTAGCTGAACCAACCAGAATTCGAGAAATACAATTGCAGATTCCACATATGGAGAAAAGAAAAGCTGCCTCTAATTTACTGAATCCGATGGATGTTACATAACTCGCAAAATGAAGATAAACGAGATAAATTCCTAAATTACACAGAAACATGGATATGTAAATGTTTATAAGTGCTTTTTGTGACACAGCTCTGCATATGTCTCTCAGTCTCTTGGGTTTCGGTGAAAGAACAGTACTCTTGCGATTCAAATCTTTCATCTTTTCTTTCTTTTGATCCATTTCCAGCTTGGAAGGAAAAAGTAAACAACCAAAAACACAGTATTGTAATGTAAGACCTGCACACATAAACATTAAGCCATGATATCCATAATGATTGCTAACAGATTGCATCAATGGCGCTAGAGCAAAAGATCCAATACCAATACCCGATACCGCTATCCCACTCGCAAAGTTTCTTTTCATTTCAAAGTTGTATCCTAGAACAACAATGGACGGTGTAAAGGTGATTCCTATTCCAATTCCTTCAATTAAAGACAATTTCATAATTTAATTATGTCAAATATAAATACATGTATTCGATATATTTTTTGTTAATATTTGATTATTAATAATTTATAGATACAAATCTTTTAATTACAAGTACTTTAGCTTCTTTAGTAGAAAGTATATTATGATAACGGAGTAAAAGAACTCCCATTATTTTTGTAAAGTATCCTAACTTTGTGTTTTAATACCATGATTTTTTTTTAAAAACTGTGAAATATTTTACCACCAAATATTCCTAGTGAAAAGAAAACAAGAATTATATTCGGCATAAATGAAGTCACCAGGAGACTAAGGGACACAATTAGTCCACCCATTACCATTCCTACTCGGCAACTCCATTTATTGATTATCAAGCTGGCAATTGGTCCTGAAACGCAGAAAAAAAAACAAGGTATGTCATCTGGTCACATCATTCTGGAACATACTTCAATGTTTTTATTCAATAGTAAATTTGCTGAACTTGTTTATGCAATATACATAAAATTAAGCAACTTTTAAAAATGTTATTTGAAAACACCAAAGTGTGCAGGAATCGTTTACATGCTGTTACATCTAATGAA
Organism: Saccostrea cuccullata; assembly: GCF_032062105.1. Lineage (NCBI taxonomy): Eukaryota > Metazoa > Mollusca > Bivalvia > Ostreida > Ostreidae > Saccostrea > Saccostrea cuccullata. Next base: position 366,707 of record NW_026938498.1, on the reverse strand, counting down.
TTCCAGTTTTATTTATAAAACTGACCTGATATGGAAAGTAATCCTATAAATGTAGAAAGTGGCAATGAAGTTATGAACACACTTTCCTTGTAGTGGTCAAGCAAGGACATCTGAAGAATCCCCACTGCAGTCAGAAAGAAACCGTGGATGCAATTTGATCCAAAAGAAGCAAGAAGGACAATCCAGGACCATCCTTGATCCGGAGATGTAAAGTTTCCTTTCATGACCAGTCCTGTACTACCAAAAGAGAGGCCTTTTCTTTGTTTTAGATATAAATATTAGGAAACTATCATCACTAAAAAGAATGTAATATATTTTTGGGTATTTGCATTATTCGGCTGAGAGAGATGACAGATGCGAGCTCTGATAAACATAGATGCACCGGCCACTCGGGTTTGACCTTTTTACCTTTTGACCTGAATGGATATCTGTTTGTTTATCGAAGGATGTGGTTTAGACAAAGCAACAACCAATAGTATTTAAGTGACCGTAGTTCAGTTATTGATACAAAATATATTTGAAGAGAATGCAAAAGGATTGAAAAGGGTTTTAAAAGTGCAATTAAAAATTTAAGGAGGGTTTGAGGACGGATTATGTCAGCTGAAATTCAGAGCAAAGTCATTATTGCAAATTATGAAGAAATGATAAAATATGTAGGGCATGCACGGAGACTTGGAAATGGAACCTCTTTAAAACCAAACAAATAGTTATTGGAGTTATAATTTTTACACTATATCATAACAATAATACATAGTATATATTTTGTTCAAAAAGATTAACATCACTTATATAAAACAAAATGTGAAACAAAATCTTCATATTTAAAGCTTTGATAAAAATTTCCTATTTAAAACCATATTTTGTTTTAAATTATATCATTTGCTTATTTTTACTTATGTACATTTTTTTTTCAAATTTCTTCGTTTTAATTAATGATCATTAAAGATTTATGTTGATTTTTATGTATCATTTGTATTTCACATATAGAGACAACACCATATACAGGTTCAGGGCTTTTTTACTTTTAAAACCCATTAAGGACATTGAGAGCAACGTTACCGTGGCACAGGACCTTGGTTTAATCCCCACAACTGATCAAGTGTTCCTACATATGCACAATTGAAAATAATCGACTTTCATGAAACATTTTTTCAAAATTTCTCTTCATGTAAATTATTTACATGAACTTAAAAATTATATTAATTTATTAAAATACCCCAAACCATAAAACAAGATGTCTGTGAGCCAATGCGATGTGAATATGCACTTTAATTTATGTTTATTATTTATATAACAAAAATATTGAATACCATGTCTCAAAAAAGTATCTGCTAAATTTCAGCATCAGTGATGTGTTGCTGCTGAGAAAGAAAGTGCAATGAAAAATTTGTTTTGTATAGTACTGACAGACGTAGGGATAAACAGGAAATTGACATCATATTTGAACAACAATGAATCCCACCATATGGCTCAGCAAAGAATGTGCTAAAAATTAAAATAGTTGCTGAGATAACTGCAATCAAAAATTTGTTACGGACAGACAGAAAGACACACACTCAAGGTTAAAACAGTATACCCCTCTCCTTAAAATCAACTGCACTTACTTATATAGAATTAAATGGTATAATTTTCCTACCTATATAAAATTCATTCTTCCGTAAAGCAAGGCCTTGAAAAATAACAGTCCTTTTTTTAAATATGCTGAAGGAAAATAAACCTTTATAATTATACTGCAATCTAGTTGTTCTCAGTACTTCAGAAACATGTAATCAGGATTGTCAGATACGCAAGATAGACATTTGGTTCAAGAAAATAAGTCCTTTTAGAACAGGCAGCACAACAGCTATTGAAAATTTAAATCTTATTTCACACTTGCTGAATACCAGATATTTAAAATGGATCGGCTGCTGCCTGTATATATGCTGTATTTATGAAAAAAGCCAGTAGGTGTTAAGGGACTTGTGTAGACTCTTATCCTAAAAAAATTCAAATTGTTAAGTTTCGTTATTTTACCCTTTTGCGAGGAGAACAGACTTTATACAGTCGACGGCTTACGTTTACGCTTAGACAATATACAAAAGGTCTTTTGCAATAAAATATTTATAGTTCAGTATTTTATTAATTAAACGAAAATGATGGGCAGAAATAAAGCGCATATAAGTTGTCCGACAAAACATGAAGAATCCGACTACTACTCACCCCCCAAATACCACCCTTTACATGTTAGCGCCCCAAACACCATACCTATGACCATTGGAAAGGTTTTCTTATCTATCATCTCTGTATCTCCGTACATGACACAGGTTTGAATGTCCAAGTAAACCGTCAACTGTAAAAGTCAGTGCTTCTCGCAAAAGTCTAGTTCTTGCTTTCATAGATTTCGCGGGTATACCCTAACAATATAGATACTATTATAGTGTGTTATAGTTAATTATAGCTTGCAATAGTAAATGGAAATTTCAAAGTTTTCACTGCTAGCATACCAGAGTTAAGATGTATCGAGAACGTATAATCAATTGACAATAGATTTTTTCCCTCTCATATGTCGACTCGATATATCCCGGCGAACTTGAAAGAGAGGATACAAAGAGCCTGACATCTGTTTCATATTCGATTTTTTTTACTTTAAAAAGTTTTTCGAACAACAAAATATTGTGATTTACAGAATGACTTTAGTTTCTTTAACGTCAACTTGTCTTACTTGCAAAACTGTATTTGTTTGGAAGTTTATGTCTCCCAGTCAATTCAATACGAGCATGAACATAATTTACGTTTGAATAATTTCTAAAATGATACACTTATTTACGAAAAAATAAAATTAATGAAACAATCATATTAACAGTCCTGTTTAAAGTTATAATTTTGTTAGTTCTTCGGTCAATACAATGACCTTATCAGCAAGTTCAATCTATCAATATGTCGCTTATACTGACTGACGTTTTTCATACCACTGTTGGACCATTATTCATACATTGAATTTGTCATGAATTTTCCTTTTATCCATCATGACAAGAAGCATACGGCAGGTGTGAGCGGGGATGCTCACTCCTCCATGTACCTGATCCATCTATAGTTAATTAAAATATCAAAGTTTTCACTGTGGAAAAGTTATTAGTATAGTTAATTAAAGTTTTCACTACAGTCATACCAAGTAACAAAGAGTACGCTATTGGAACTCAAAGTTAGAAAGTTAACTTTGATGCTATAATTAACTAGTGTATAATTAATACATGTATATATTTTGTTCAATAAAGTACACGATCAAATATATTTAACAATTACATATAGTATTTTTTCTTCGACGTGATTTTGAAATATACAATCTTCCGATTGGTTTGACAAAAGATCTCATCTTCGAATTTATTTGATTTTAGTCATTTGTAGTCCATAGACCCATATTTCATTTTGATTCATTATGTCTACATTCTGACAAAATCCGATCTGCAAGTGTTCCTACATTGCGACGTAAAATAAACTGTAGAACTTTTTTTTTCTCTTCATGTAACATACTTATAAATTATATTAATATCCCCAAATTGAACAATCAGAACGAACAATTCTTCTTTTATTATTTATATAATAGTGTTGCATTATGCATGTACTATGCCTAAATAGTAGGCAGGGTTTGACACATGGTGCACGAGCCGGAGGCGAGTGCACTATGTGTCAAACCCTGCCTACTATTTAGGCATAGTACATGCATAATGCAACACTATTGTTATTATTATGCTGACTGTTGTAATTATTTATGCGGCAATCTATTTGACTTTTTCCTGAAAATATCGGTGCTTAAAAAGCGCACCTGCAAGAACTAATTCAAAATATTCATGCTAAAATTGTTTGCATGCTTAGTTATTTTGGTTACTAGTATTTTCTCTAAATAAGTCGGGATTTTCTGTCCCAAAGCAACACAATCTTTATTTTCTGTTTTGTTCGTAAGCCTTATTTGTTTGCAGACGTCGATTCTCATTGATAATTTTCTTTTACATCCTTCAATCAAGCGTCATATTAAAAAACGTTTTAATGACCCTATAAAATCAGTTCATCTAACGATCTGTATGTAATTAGTTTGAAAGTTTGTTGTACACATTAATCTAAAGTTCCTTAGAATAATATAACTGTTTTCAAATAATATTTGTCTATTTTCTCCTTCTTGTGTCAATTGTATAAATTAAGTTTATATATTTAATAAAATTGCACCAATCAGTGATCGTCTCTATGGCGTAATCGATAAGGCATCGGACTGACAATCTCATGGTCGTGAGTTCGATCCCCGGCATGTGCATGGAAGAATTTTATTCAGTAGATCTTAATAAAGCCGTGCACTATTTCGGCATAGTATGCTTACGCTATATAAATCCTTAGACCACTATGCGAGAATAGTAGGGTATGGGTTATATAGAGACAAACTGACAGGAAGCATAATAATACAAAATAGATTGTAATCCAAAGTTTGTGTAACCACCAGTATATGTATCCATCAGCTTCAATATTTGAAAAAAAAATCAAACTTATACCAAATATCTCAATGTCTGAATGTAACAATTAAAAACAATCAAATGTTATAGAGTTGTAGGAAATGAAAAAAAAATGCAAAATGAATGTGTATTCATTGAATAGAATGAAAATGTTGACCCAAAGAATAGAAACACCATAGCAATGTACTCACCTTCACTGTTCAGTTACAGTTATTGTTAAAAAAGAGCATACTTGATTCATATTATGTACAAAAAACCTTTCTCTTTCAAAATTTAGATTTAAACTTTTATTCGGCATTTAAATAAGAAAAACAATAATATTTTATAATTATTTTTAGTTTACAGGGTAATATGATTGCTGAAAACACAAATTCTTGGTCTTGGTGTAAAAAACAAATATTATATTGATAAAATTGTATGTGGTTTTATTTGCATTTTTTTTTTTTTTTTTTTTTTACATTTTATTGTTATTACAAAAAAATTTGGTTTTAAAAGGGACCTTTCGTCCTCTTCCTTGACATTCTTATTTATCCGTGGAATTAATTTCATCTTGGTTATTCAACCATCATTTATGTAAGAACGCAATTTCCATTTTTCAAATAAAATAAATTGTGATCTAACGTGTTGGTGAGATTATTTTTTTGTTCATCAAATTGTTAATGCAAACATTGAATTATCAATAGATTATTCAAAACCGTATCATTGCTGAAGTCTACTTCAGAGACCTTAAAAATAAAATTCTCGAAGTAAGTGTTTTGTAAACTTATGTTTGACTTCATTATATTGCACGGACTCCAACAAATGCGAACCAAAAATGTTTTCTCTAACTGGATTCGGCAAACGTTCGCTCCATGACGACAAGGTCATAGATTCTTCTTTTTCGTAGCAACTAACCAAAGTCCATCAAAATGATTGATAGGAACTGTTCCTTCACCAAGCACGCGGTGCTTTGAAGTGAAATTTGCGGGTAATTCGGGGTAGACCTGAAGAACCGAGGCTACGTGTTACGGCAAACGTCTGTAAGAAAAGGATCCCTCACTGCCCGATGGACCAGGGTGCCAAGGTCTAAATTTGAAGCTATTCATCGGTATATGGTGATATCATTATATAAGTGAAAAATACTTGAATTGGACGTAAAACAAAATACAATCAATCACTTAATCAAACAGTGCCTCTCTCATGTTTAAATCACGCATCAATTGCATGTTTCTTCTGAACAATGATGACTAGCTATTTCATTTTTTTTTTCAAGGTACACCTATTCTAAAAATTATCATACTAACAAATACAAAAAGCTCTTACATAATAAAGATCGTTTTACTATTGCATAACAACTCAGTTATTCAGAGTTACTAAGTCTTGATATGGATTCTCGGGTTAAAGCAAATTACGTGTTTTATTATGGCGTAATACATCTCTGTCTATTTTGCGATAAAAAGGCTTTGCTTTTTTCGATCAAATCATTTACTCATGTCTCCTAGTGTATAAAGATGGCGTATATGAAACTATTTTCTTGATTTGTAATACGACAATTGATAAAAATTGTAAGAGGTCATAAAATCCACTTTATTCTGTAGTGTTAGGTAATTTTAATGTGTAAATATAAGTATTAAACGTATGTGTTTTTTGAAAATTTCATTCTTTTTTTTTTCTTTTCTTTTTTTTTTTTGCTGAATAATTGAGTTTTCGGTTTTGATATTTGTGGACGGCGTATTTTGATGTGTATAAATTAGAAACAAACTTTTCAAGTAGACATACACAGGGAAAAGTGGCTCACATAATATTTACATATAATATTTATGTCACTATCTTTGTATTTGAAAATTATATGAATTTCATGTAAAAATCATATAAATATTTTTTCATGTGAATTTCATGTGAATAAGTTTGTATGATATTCACCTATTTTTATAAAATCTTTCACATAAAGTTTTCTTTGCACGATATTTATGCGATATGCTCTTCATGTAAAATTCATATAAATGTAAAGTCAAAATCATTTGAAGTTTTCATATAAATTTCGAATGTTTTGTTTCTCTTCTCCTTCTCGTTCTAAGAATTCACATGAAATTCATGTAAAATTTATGTGAGTTACTTTTGCCCTTGTGTCTGAAAATGTTAAAAAAAAATTACCTACATGAAAGTCTATGTGACAATAATTAACATGTCAGTTTCAAAAGTCCTCATATTTAAATTTTTTTTAAAGTTTAAACGCAGCAAAATACACTCAACGTTTGAATTTCTCGCTGCTTTATATCATTTTACACGAGTTTCTCCGTGTATATTCATCGCTTGGATATACACGTAGATGGCATTCAAATAAAGTTCATATAGCTGATTAAGCAGAAAGAAACAACAAAGCAACATATATGCAAATAGATAACATCGTCTGTTGGCATTTTGAATGCTTCTATTTTTCGGATGAGTGATGCAAAGCGTTGGTTTACAGTTGCGCCTTTTTTATATGACACATGATCTATAAGCTACTGAAATATATATATCATGCATGATTTACAGACCATTAAAGAAAATAATGTCTTTTCATTATAATTTTGCTAATTTGTGTCAGTAACTCGGTGAAATATATGATGTGTTGTGGAAGTTCTAGAAGGCCATTTATTTGTGAGAATTTCATCTTCTTTTTTACCATTTCCGTGCAATTAAACGCTTTAAATATCTTGAGTTTAAGTGTGGATGATTCATATAAGAGTAAAAATTACTAGAATTGTACATGAAACAACATACAATCTATTAAATAAATAGTACATTGTATTTTATTTAGATGAAAAAATAAATGAATCAATTTGAATTTTCATTGAATTTATTTCTAGCAATGAGAATCAAAATAACATAAAAAATAAATAATACAAATCTACTGAATTCCATACGTGCAAATAAATGTTATTATTATACTTTCATGTTAAATACTAAAATCTGATTGGTTTAGACGCATTAACAATCCGTTCGATTACCCTGAGCCTTAGCAACACACATGACAACGGGTAACACAACGGTAATGCCAAAATTATGCGCGTAACCGTAGAATTCTCTATACGTCAGTTGCGCGTTTGAAAGAACCGGAATTAACTTGACGCCAATAAAAGCTTGCGTCCGGTATAATCAATTTGAAACTTTATAAGATAAATGACTCATTTAGTGAACCGGTGAAAAGCTTTCTATACATGAACGTAAAGACGATCAAAATTTTTTTTTTTTTGCTGAACATAAATCAATAAGACATAATACAAAATCTACTGAATTTTGGAGGGTAATCCAATTGACACCCCTCGGAAAACCATAAACCTCCGCTGACGCGTCGGTTGACAATGGTTTTCCTTGGGGTGTCATGTTACCCTCCAAAACAGGCACCATTTATATAACGCATGTGCTTATTGTTACAAATAGATGTTTAAAGTTGATCCAACATTTAAAAATGTTTCTATCATATCACAGTTATCAGGTATTATGCATCAAAATAGTACAGACCTTTTAGATTAATATATAACTGAAGTTGTGGTACACATCAGGCAACGTAAATTTTGAACAAACTTTTTTGAACGTGGTAATCTATATCATAACTAAGTTTAATAACTTCTTAATAAACCAAAGTGCATTTAGGTTTCAACTTTGCAAGCAGTAATAACAATTGTTAATACTTCATGCGTTGAAGTGTAATTCATTTGTTGCTGTGTCAACTTTTATTCAAACTCTCTGCTTAAAATAAATTTTAAAAATGATACAAGGTCAATTTTTTTCATAATTTTAGGAATCTTCGATGTTTCTTCAAATTTTAGATTTTTGAAAAATGAATCTGACTTATCTTTGACGTTCAGTATTTGTTATAGCTTTAATATGTGTTCAGTATTTGTTAAGATACGTATAAATATACTGTTTATGTTATTTAGTTATTTTATAACTAAAATATTCAAAAGTAGCTTGCTTGCCTTTTTTCATAGAATCATTTCAATTGGTTCTAGTTATTAACACTCTTTGCTTTCTTGTATATTGACGCCTCCACTTGCACTTGCTATCAAAGGACTGTCTTCTAAGTCAGCATAGTCCTTGATATTTTTGGATGATAAAATTTCATTGCAGTCCCTAATTTCTGAATCATTTTTGACGTGCTTCTTTTCTGTGTTGATTTTGTCCTTTTCCATGAGGTGTTCATCGGAAGACTTATTTTCCCGATGGTCATACACAACCATTTCATCGTCATGTTTAATTGGAATCCCTTTTCGTTCACCTACTCCGGAGGCCCATGCAAAAACTGAGCCAATTACCATTGAAACGCCTGTAAAACAAAGTGATATGAATTACATCAAAACAAGTAATGTGGTTTTGGTTTAGACCTTGAAGGGATAGAGGGAAATGGGTGTTGCCTAGCTGTGTGTTCGAGCATGTATCCTTTAAGGACAATATTTGCAACAATCGACATATTTATGTTTTATTTATGATCTTCTCCTCGGATAGTCGCCCGCATGGCGCAGTGGTTAGAGCGTCTGCTCTAGAGTTGCGAAGTAAGGAGTTGATACTTACGTCGCGGGTTAGAATCCCACTGTGCCACGTGGAGACCGGTCCATCGGAAGAGACCGTATAAACCGAGGTCCCGTGTAGCAGTAAGCTGCTGACACAGAAAGATACCTCCCTGCTCAATGGTCCTGATAGACGAGTATAGGACAAAATTTGCAGCTCTCCACCGGAAAATGGTAGCGTCACCATATGAGTGGAAAATTCTCGAGAGGGACATTAAACAACATACAATCAATCAATCTCTTCAGATAATGGAAATGAGTTAATCGCAACCTATGCTAATTATTTAATCAAGATTTTTCTTATGAAGAAATTTCATCACCGCAAAATACTTTTACAATTCTCCTACCTGCAACTGCAATGGACAGGTCATAACTTCCTCCAGAACTAACAATGAATCCTGTACAATTATAAATTCATGTGTTGAAGAAATTTATTTCAAATAAGGAACATCAATACTTTGTATCTTTTTTAAATAACAATACATTTGCAGTTATTTTTAATTCTTACTTATATTAAGTAAATAATTACCTCCCAACATAGGTCCAATAAAAGTACCAACTCCAGTGAAGAGCATAGTGATGCCATACACCATAGCTAGATTTTTAACACCTGCTAGCATTACAGAAATAGAATTCAACAATGAATAGCAGGAGCCGTTATAGAGTCCTAGTGTTATCATATAGAAGATTTGACCACCATATGTTTTTCCATAAAACGGAAATAGTACGGTTGTTATACCTAACAAACTGAAAGTTCCTGCAAACAACACAAATTCATCCATATTGCTGGCATTAGCGGCTGATCCTACTAAGATCCGAGAAATACAATTACAAATTCCAGAAATGGACATCAAAAGAGCAGCATCCAGCTTGCTGAATCCGACAGAGGTCACATAACTGGCAAAATGGAGATATATAAGATAAACTCCTAAATTACTAAAGAACATGGACAAGTAAACATTTAAAAGAGAAATTGAAAATAATACTCTGTGTTGTGCTCTGAACGCTTTGAATGTATTTGAGAACCCTGTGATGTCCTGTTCTTTCCGTGCATCCTCTTTTACTTTTTTCTTTCGTTCGTTTTCAAGTTTTGATGGGAAAAATAAAGTTCCAAACACGCAAAATTGCAACGTCAGACCTCCACATAACAGCCACAATCCATGATACCCAAAGTAGTCACTTATCATTTGCATCAATGGTGCTAGTGCAAAGGCACCAATGCCTACCCCCGATACTGCTACTCCGGTAGCAAAGTTTCTTTTCTTCTCAAAATTGTATCCAACAATCACAACGCAGGTTGTGTAGCACATTCCCATTCCTAATCCTTTAAAAGAAAGTACAATTTTTTTTCAAGATAATAGATTTTGTTTCATGCAGATGGTTTCCATCCAAGACGATATTCGTGTATTTTGTGTTTGTGACAGTTGACATATTTTTAATAACTTTAATAAATATATATTTTTACAAAAAAATTATCTAAAATTATTAAATACAAGAGGCCCACGGGCCTTATAGGTCACCTGTGCATTATGCAACAACTTTCCAGTTACTGAATTTGATTCATGTTTTAAGCCAGATGCTATATGGCATTCACAATTTTGAAAGAGGCACCATTGATCATCATAACAATACATTCAGCAGTTGCTTAGCTTGGTTACTGAATACCCATACGCAGGGTAGGGGAACAAAAATGCATTCCAACTAATCAGTAATATTCAGCAATAATCAGTAGTGCCCCTAACACTGTGACATAAACCCCTGACCCTAGGTCCACACATTGCACAAATTCTAAAAAGGCACTTGAAATTCACAATTCTGGAAGATTAGGGCCCTTGCTCATCATAACTATATAGGTAGTTCATCTGCTTCATACCCAGAGACAGAGAAGAAAATTTTCAAAGATTTAATGTATTTTCACTATATAATCAATAGAGCCCCGCCCTAACACCAGAACCCCTGACCCTAGGGCCATAAAATTCATAATTTTAGACGAGGCATTCTTGCTCATCATAACTATGTACTTAGTTAATTTAATTTCTAGGAGCAGAGAAGATTTTCAAAGAATTCGACATGTATTTTCAATATATAATCAAACGAGCCCTGCCCTAATACAAGAATCCCTGACCCTGGGACCATAAAATTCACAATTTTGGTAAAAGCACTCTTGCTCATCATAACTATGCACTTAGTTAGTTTATTTAATACCTAGGAGCAGAGAAGAAGATTTTCAAAGAATTCATGTATTTTTACTATATAATCTATAGAGCCTTGCCCTAACACCAGAATCCCTGACCCTGGGACCATAAAATTCACAATTTTGGTTGAAGCACTTTTGCTCAACATAACTATGCACTTAGTTAGTTTATTTAATACCTAGGAGCAGAGAAGAAGATTTTCAAAGAATTTATGTATTTTCACTATATCATCAATAGAGCCCCCCCACCAGAACCCTTGACCCTGGGGTCATAAAATTCATAATTTTGGTTTAGGCACTCTTGCTTATCATAACTATGCACTTAGTTAGTTTATTTAATACCTAGGAGCAGAGAAGAAGATTTTCAAAGAATTCATGTATTTTCACTTTATCATCAGTAGAGCCCCCCCCCCCCCCCCAACACCAGAACCCTTGACCCTGGGGCCATAAAAATCACAATTTTGGTTGAAGCACTTTTGCTCATCATAACTATGTACTTAGTTAGTTTATTAATACCTAGGAGCAGAGAAGAAGATTTTCAAAGAATTCATGTATTTTCACTATATAATCAATAGAGCCCCGCCCTAACACCAGAACCCCTGACCCTGGGGCCATAAAATTCACAATTTTGGTAGAGGCACTCTTGCTCATCATAACTATGTACTTAGTTGGTTTATTTAATACCCAGGAGCAGAGAAGAAGATTTTCAAAGAAATAATGCATTTTCACTATATACTTATTTAGCCCCGCCCTAGCACTAGAACCCCTGACCCCAGGGCCATGAATTTCACAATTTTGGTAGATGACTCAATGCTGATTACAATCATGCAAACAATTTGACTGCTTGATGTCCAGGAGTAAAGAAGAAGATTTTTAAAGATTGCATCAATTTTAGTAGTTTTGGCCCCAACCCTCAGGCCCCAGGGGGCAGGGATCATGAAATTCGAAATTTTTGTTCCCCTTTACCCATAGATGCTTTGTGCCAAATTTGGTTGAAATTGGTTCAGTGGTTGCAGAGAAAAAGCTGAAAATGTTCAAATGTTAACACACGACGGACGACGCACGACGACGGACGAAAACGGATAGCAATTATAGGTCACCTGAGTTTACTCAGGTGACCTAAAAAGTTAAAAATTTTATTTACCGCTAATGATTCCTAGTGAGACGTATACAAAAAAAATGTTGGGCATGAAAGCAGTCAAAACATGTCCAATAGAAACGAGGAGTCCTCCAGTTACCATGGCAACACGTGAACTCCATTGGTTTGCTACCAGACTTGCAAGCGGTCCTGGAAACCCAATGAAAATGAGGAAATTATGGTTACATTTTTTTTTCAACATATTTTCTCAAAAAAAAAATAAATAAATCATCAGATAGATTTATTATCTCAATTACATTTATTGGCAAATTTCTATGCTACAGATCTAACTGATGAATTTTATAACACTAACATGAGATGAAATAAGAACATTTTACACTGTTCAATCTTAAAATGTTTCAAAACGTTGTGTATGAGCTCATAGTAATAATGATGTACCGATCTAGATGTAGTTTCTAACCTGTTGTGGAATACAATCCTAGAAAAATAGAAAGTGCCCATGATGTTTTCAAAACGTTTTCCCGGAAGTGGTCTAGTAGAGACAGTTGAAGCACCCCGATCGCAGAGAGAAAGAAACCATGAATACAGTGTGACCCAAAGGAGCTAAAAAGAACCACCCACGACCATCCTTGATCAGGTAGAGTAAGCTTAGGATGCCTGGTCATATTTGATGAGTCAGAGTAAATCAAAACATCTTATTTTTAAAGTTCTTTCTAACTTTGAAATTTTTAAGTCTGGAAATAATTTGTTTCTCTACTTAAGTTTTCATCAGATTAATAGGAATAAAAATTCAATTTAATCAAAGCTCTTAGATCTTTTCAAAGATTGCATTAGCTAGCCAAAGTAAGGAATGCACGGCTTTCTTTGCATATCAAGAAACGTTCTCTTTTCGACAAATTCATCCAGCTTATATTGTTGGCGTTTTCTTTATAACTAGTTAACTCCATTTCTCAGAAAATGTTGTTTTCGAAAATGTTTGCATGTTTGTGATCAATCGAAGAATCTCATAATTGTTGCTGTGGTATGACTTTATGGAATCTTTTCCCCAAGTATATTTCAGGGATCTAAATGAAGGAAAAGAGGAATATTATTGCGTATGAATACATGTACAGTTGAATAGAACAATAAAATTTACTGTTGGTTGTATCACATATTTCAGGTGCAAAGAACATATATCCTGACGTTAAAAAAATATACTTAACGCTACTTTTGGGTGTTTCGGAGTGAAATTTTTTGTATACGTCCAAATTAATTTTTTTTAATGCTTGATTTTCTGAAGTCAAACTGGCATTTAAGTTTTTTTTTGTGGAGTCGATAACTAAATCAACTTTTTCTATATTTTTTGAAACATGAATGATTTAAATTGTGTAAGTTAAAGAAAAATCTTATTTTTATCAGAAAGAAAAGAATTAAAAAGATCTCTTCTTTTAATTTTGGCTATTTGAACTTATCATATCAAAAATAAGCTATAAATGGTTTTAAGGTCTAAATCTAATAGCTAAGCTAGGCATTAGCTCAGCAAAAATTAAACAAGAGGCCCATGGGCCACATCGCCCACCTGAGCACTGTAGGTTGGAAAAAAGCAGAAATCAGTTTATTATTGAAGAGTTTAAACCCAAAAGTGGTCCCAACCAATCCTTAAAGGGGAGAGGGTATGCTTTGAACAAACCTGAATCTACACTAAGGATGCTTGCATATTTCTTTGACTACCTGTGGTTTTTTATTGCCCTTTACATTTAATTACGTTGTGACCCCGCCCTACCCCCAGGGGTCATGACTTTAACAAACTTGAATTTACACTACCTAAGAATACTTCCATATTAATATGACTAATCATGGCTTTGTCATTTTTGAAAAGAAGATTTTTAAAGAATTTTTGCTACATATTTCTATGTAAAACTTGGATTCCATGTTGTGGCACAGTCCTACCCCCAGGGGTCATGATTTGAACAAAATTGAATCTACACTACCTGAGGATGCTTCCATATTAAATAATTAATCATGCCTTTGCTATTCTTGAGAAGAAGATTTTTAAAGAATTTTCCTATATATTTTTATGTAAAACTTTGATCGGCCATTGAAGCCCCCCCCCACCCCCCAGGGGTCATGATTTGAAGAAACCTAAATCTACATTACCTGAGGATGCTTCCCTTTAAGTTTCTTCTTTCCTGGCACAGTGGTTCTTGAGAAGAAGACTTTTAAAGAATTTTCCTATAAATTTCTATGTAAAACTTTGATCGGCCATTGTGGCCCTACCCTACCCCCGGGGGTCATGATTTGAACAAAATTGAATCTAAACTACCTGATGCCTCCATATTAATATGATCATGCCTTTGCTATTCATGAGAAGATTTTTTAAAGAATTTCCCTATATATTTCTATGTAAAACTTTGATCGGCCATTGTGGCCCCGCCCTACCCCTGGGGTCATGATTTGAACAAACTTGAATCTATACTACCTGAAGATGCTTCGCTATAAGTTTCATCTTTCCTGGCACAGTGATTCTCGAGAAGAAGATTTTTAAAACATACCACAAAATTTCCACTATTTCTGAATTATCTCCCCTTGAATAAGGGTCCAGCCCTTCATTTGAATAAACTTGAATCCCCTTCACCCAAGGATACTCTGTGCCAAGTTTGGCTGAAATTGGCCAAGTAGTTCTGGAGAAGAAGATGAAAATGTGAAAAGTTTACGACAGCAACGACGACGACGACAACAACAACAACAAAGACAGACAACGGACAAATTTTGTTCAGAAAATCTCACTTGAACCTTTGGCCCAGATGAGCTAAAAAAGAATAAATAGTATTTTCATAATACCAAACTAGTAAGTTTTGTTTTGCTTGACTGTTAGTATTTGTTGAATCAAATCTCACGGCTAGTGTTTTATCATTTGTAGAAGAAAGTACACGTGGTTAGAATTTTCGGGATGAAATATCATCTTTATCGTATGAAGAAAGAAGAGAGTATGTTATTTAATTAAAACGATCTTAAGGTCATACGCAACGTAGTTTGAACTCTTCTGTCTTTTTCCATGGAGCTGAAGAGTTCTAATTCTTGAAGGAACTGTGTGTTATATTTTAATATCTACGTATGGTATTGTACACTTATTCAAAAACAATTTCGGATAAAAAGAAACATCTAGAATATATGTTTAGTGTTTTTTATATATTTTTCTTTGAATCATCCAATATTTTCATCAATTTTTATCTTTCAAAAATCCCTGGTAATGCATGCTGATTTTTTGTCTATGAACATCTGATGACACTATAAGGCCATTCCAAGTTTTTTCTCTGTTTATAGCGTCCACCCATCTTTCAAAAACCTACCTACCTATTTGCAAAAAACACACAAGCCAAAACATAAAACACAGGCTTAAAAGTCATGAAAATGACGCCCTTCAAATGATTTGATCTAACTAAACTGCTTTAATAGAAGAAATATCTATTCTTAAGCAAAAACAAGGGATTGAATGCTTAAAATACACCCAATATAACTTAATGTATAGAATTATTTGAAGAAATTGACAAAATTAAAAATTTTGATTAAATTAATCAATTTCAGGACTCCTGGCCTGGGGGCCATAAAACTTAGACGAGCTCACTTTTGATCTCAGTCTCACTTTTCCACTATATATTCCTTTGGTTAAATTGAGACTGAGATCAAAAGTGAGCTCGTCTAAGTTTTATGGCCCCCAGGCCTGATGTTTGTTTTTTCTTATATGGGGTGTCAAAAACCAAGGCGCACGCGGACGCTAAACATAGAAAATACTTGGAATGGCCTCATCCTAAATTAAGAATATCTTGAAAAATTATCAGTAGGAAAGGTACGTTGCGTATGTCCTTAAATTGAATTACGAGGGTATGCATTTCAGCATGACCCCAATATATAGGTGTTACAATGTGAATTTTTGAAACTGACCAAGGCTATTCAGGCATTTGAACTATAAATGTTTTAAGGAGGATACATTATAGGTTAATAAACGGTTACTTGACAACTGTAAATTTATTCTGTGATTTAAGCATATCAAATTCTTTTGGTTCCGTCTTTGTTTCCGACATTATTCACATGAACCATAAAATGTGTACTTGACTGTTAACGAGGTTGCAATTTGCTCCTGATATGTAAGGTCTCAAACTTTTTTTTGTTACGTATATTTTTAGTTTCTACATACATAGCTTTATTAAAAATCAAATCAAAAAATGTGGTCCAATATGCTTCTTTTGGCGCCACAGTGTATTTCATGTGACCTTTTTGCACTGAAATTTGTATCTAAATCAAAAATTAAATATTCGACGTTTTCCCTCCAATATTTTTATCCAAATAATGCATGAAACAAAAAAACTATAAGACTTTAAAATTGTGACTAAGAAAAAGTTTCAAAATGAATCTTATAATCATTTATTTGACCTTTCTGCACTCTCAAAATTTGATTTTTCTGGCATTGAAAATTTAATAAGCAAGAAAATTATTTTAAAGTTTTAAACTTTGCTTAAGGTAGGATTCTTCTCATATTTCTAATATTTAAAAATTAATGAAATTTTCACAGAATCAAGAAGACAATATCAGTAAGTGATAGTATCAGTGAAATTAAATTTGACCGTTTTATATTTGAGGCAAGGTCAGGTCAAGGTCATTATCTTTTTCCTTGACATTAAGAATAAAAAATACTGTTGCCAATCATGTGATACCTAATTCTATTTCAAAAATTAAAATGATTGTTCTTTTTGCATAAAAACATATTACTATATCGGGTCCATCGCATTATATTACCAAATTTACATAGATAATTTAACTTAACTGGATATTGGCTAATCCGAATTTTCTCTGTTTTTCTTACTTTTTTAGGATATATTAGTTATTTTCATATGCTTCCTATATTTAACTTTTTCTTATTCTTACATACAATAAAGTAGTCTTATAAATGTACAAAATGATACAAAAACAAAAAGTATTATCGTTTACTTAGAGAGAAAAAATACTTTTTATGAATTTTTGGCTCAAATCTGCACTTTGATAGGAAGCGTTTAAAAGCTAACAAAGTTCTAGTTTGTTTGGAAAATCATATTTATTTGATATATTTTGAAAGTTTAGTCCCTCATTATTAATTTAACTTTCATTTGAAAATTTCTCCAAGTCTTCGATTGTGTAAAAATTATAACTAAATTCATTGTTCTATTATAATTTTGAGAGGCAGAAAAGAAGATATTTTCATACGCCACCATTCCGCCAAAAATATAGTCCCTGCTAGTTTTCAAACGCAGTTTACCATTTCTATTTAAAGTTGTACAGTTGTGATTAGGAAAGAAAAATATGGTCTTTTAAATTCCTTACACCTCAATATATAAGACATATAAGCAAATATACTTTGAATGTTTCATCTAGTCAGAAACCAGAGAAGAATCCTACCTTAATCTAAGCAGATAAATCAAAGTCATCTTAAATACTCAGAGAAGAACATCAAAAGTGGGGGTATATGATGTAATTTTTTAGATATAACTTAAAAAAGTGGGGGTTTTTTTTGTTTGTTAACATTGGCTAATTTTTTTCCCTGGACTTTCAGAATATATTTACTATATTTGTCACAATTTGTTGAAAGAATTAGTAAGAAATAATTAAATAGATATTTCAGAACCTGCACAATACATTTCACTCAAATAAACAGCTTTGTGTGTAACTAGCGTGTAAAAATATGAATATAAACTTAAGAGAACTGTATATAGTTCAAAAGGGAAAATTTTTTTCTTCTTCTAAAATATTCCCCGCCACAAAATATAGTTCCTGGCTTAATCCTACTTGAATGGAACTTGAATCGCGGTTTTTCTTTAATACTGTTCAATTTGCATTGTAGAATCCAGAACTTGAAAATGATGCAGAATTTTAGAAATAAAGGAACAGACCATAATCTGCTCAAAAGCTCAGGATCAAACTTCTTTAAATCAGTTTTGCAAACGTTGCATTATATGCAAAAGGACTTATACTCTGTATCTCTTTATCGATATAAAAAAGCATTAAATTTTATTCATACTTTCTGCATGATAGCATCTGTGTTAAATGTTCGTTTAAAACGTATCCCAATAAAAAATACCTCAGCTGTGAGGCTTTCTAATAACAATTATGCTTTTCTGAAGACCAAAAAATGTGTACGTGTGTGAGAGAGTGTGCATGTGAGTGTTAATAGAAGTATTTAAATGATATGCTGTAAGTATTCAAAGATTTTTAAAACTTTTTTGAAAAACTACTTAGATTGGCAATTTAACATATTTTTATGCAAAGTATGATTGAAATATTTTCAATGAACTTTTTTTAATTTGAATTAATGGTTTTAATCAACCTTCAAGGTTCATAATTATAATGTCTTTACAAATCTGTTATTAACATGCACTGGGTGCAGTCTGAAACAAACAATCTACTCTAAATTATACGATAATAATGACTCATCACCCAAAAATGCACATTTGCAAAATTCAAAAAAAAATGCAGTTAAGGTCTAAGTGAGATGCTAATCAACTTAATATCGAATAAAATGAATTAAAACTGACGTTTCAAAAATTTTGGATTACTTATAGTCTTACTTTAAAATCTTTTATTCTGAAAAAAAGGACCTACTTGAGTCTATACGATGGTTTATCCAAGTTGAAATTTGACGGGGAAAAATAACCATTCTATACAGTACCTAAGCAGTTGGCAAAATAATTTAGAGCGTAAAAATTGTTATGGTACAATGATTCTGAAGGGAAAATGATTCGTGGAGGTCTCTGTCCTGAGAATTGCAGTCAATTAATACATGTGCGGATCTCTCATGCCAAACATTTTTTTGTAATGAAAACATTTCTTCATCACATGTACAGTGGTGGTGTTTTAGGGTCTTTCAAGGCCTTTAATTGTGATATTTTTTATCTGAATGATTTA
This sequence comes from Saccostrea cuccullata, assembly GCF_032062105.1. Lineage (NCBI taxonomy): Eukaryota > Metazoa > Mollusca > Bivalvia > Ostreida > Ostreidae > Saccostrea > Saccostrea cuccullata. Next base: position 347,492 of record NW_026938498.1, on the reverse strand, counting down.
GATGAATTGTTTTGGTATTTTCTTCATAATATCCCTGAATAACAAAGAAATGAAAATTACTTCCTTCTATGCGCTATACATCTAACTTTCTGTACAGTAAAATTTAGTTGTGGTTAAATAAAAAGTAGTGGAGAATACGTCAAGCATCTTGATAAGTCTACAGTAGAAACACGTTTGCAATAGAAAGACCATTAGGCATCGAACTTACCATTTCTCCGTGACTGATTGTCAATCCAATGCATAAAATCAATACAACTGCAGCCGTAGTTCAACCATGTTTGTTTTTCCAGATCATTTATGCTGTGTAGTCACATTCTTCAAGACAGCCAATCAATTTTTTTCATGCATTACGCTTTTGTTGATATTCTGCATTTAATTGATGTTTCTTATACGGTAAAATGTTTAAAGTTCACAATCTTGAATTCAGATAAACCTACAAGCTCATGCATCAAAAACGTAGACGGTTTTCATATGGAAAGCAGTTTATGCAAAAAGAAAAAAAAATGTAATAAACGATTCCCAACAGATTTTAAGCAGCACAAAAAGCATCGTTTTCAGCAATATTACTAAAGTGACCTAGTTATTGTGGGGTTTAATTATTTGAAGGCTTTTAAATCTCACATATTTATGAGTTCTTTGCTTTTCAGAATGTTTTGTCATGCAAAAATCTTGCTTTGCTGTCTTTCAATAAATTAAAATATGCACTCCGTTTTAGATAAAAAATCTTGCGTACATTTTAATGGCGTATTTTATCGTTATTTTTTTTTTCTCGATCCTTTAGAATCTTTTCACACACAATGTTTTAATCATGTAAGCAGATATTAACGAAAAATTAGCCTAGAACTTCTCCGATTGTACCTTGTCAATGTAGTTGAGGGTTTCGAAACAACTACAAGGTATGCCAGATCTAGATTACCTGAGGCTTAAAAGTTTACGTGTTCGAGCAAATAGTTGCAGCTTCACTCAAGAAAAATTAATACAGTCTTATTAAATTCAAACCTTCCCCTAGGTCCTTTATGTTTGATGGGTAGACTGCAGCAATATCAAAATGAAAAGGAGCAAGTGAAGGTTTGATTTTAATCAGACTAAAGAAAATATTGCCCTGAATTCTTTCTTAAATTCTTGTCCTATTCTCTACGCGATGAAATGAAGAGTTTTTATACAAGCATATAGAGAGTTTGGGCATTTTGACCAGCAATGAGAAAGTTCGGGAATATCCTGACCCGCATAGTGAAAGTTGTTGTTTTATGTTCAGGTCCAGTAGGGGATTAAACGCTGATGTTTTCAAGTTTCAATTCTTGGTGCCAATTTTCTTTTTTCGTAAATCCTGGGAAACATTTTCTTTGATTGCATGAAAATTAAAATTTTCATAAATCTGAAACACAACAACAACAAAGATATACATGATATATATTCAACAAAATATTTTTCTAATAAATATCATATGCAATAATATTTCTACTTTTAACCAAATAGAATGTTTGTTGATTCAGAACTTGTATCTAATTCACAAATAAAATTTCTTCCCAGCATGCAGTTGTCTGTTCCCCACCGGAAGTTACTATCGAGTGACATGTGACTACAATGTTGGTGAGGGGGGAAGTACCTCGGCTCTTCTGGAAGCCAGTTTTTATAATCTATAAAGCCTTTCTCTGGAAACCATACCCATTCCCTGCTGTGTTCTAGATCTGTACCACTGAGCCAAAATGTGGCGTTATAGGAATCTATAATACAATAATTACATATACGACTGCTGTTAGAAAACTGCATAATGGAATTATATTAATACAGTTATGAGTATAATACTGTAAACCAACATTTATTCGCGTGCGAGAAATTTTCTCGAAGTTCGCGAGAGCCTAGTCATCGCGAATATTTCTCGCCGCGAACCGGTCCTGAAAGTCAATACGACAGTAGATCCAAAAAAGGCTTGATCGTTGCAAACTAGTTTATGCCCGTTAAATCGCGAAATAAAGTCGTCGCGAATAAAAGTTGGTTTACATTATATCATTTTTGTGTTATTATGTAAAATATGTCATTTTTATCATCATTTATAAACATCAAGGATTACTTCAAAGTGGTATGGAAAATACATGTACCTTTGTTGAATTTCCAATGCGTTTCTGCAGTGTTCCAAGAAGAAATTCCTATGAAGTTAACACCATGTGGGTTTGGGTCTGTCCACTTCATAAATGTGCCATTACCGACGACTTGACCTTCTCCAGCCATGATTGTTCCATTATCCCAGCTCACCCAGAACGATCTGGATGTGTTGCAAGATAGTGGACTGTGGAAAGCATTTGCCATTGTGTTTCCCTGTTTGCGTGTCCGAATGGCTGATTGCGTGTCGCCCCAGCCTCCTAGGACAATTTCATAGGAGTCTACAGTATCATTTCTGTTTTTTGACAGGATTAAATGTGCGTCGTTACATCCCATGACTTCAAATTTAATGTGTTTCTCTTTCCTTATAAACGTGGAGAAGTCGTCTAAGTAATGATATTTGTATTCCGGAGGTAGATCAATGTTCTCGATGGTAACTGAAGAAGATAAACATGTCAATAAATACAAGTCTCCATTGATAACAGCTTCTGATTCGGTCTAAATCAAAATTAAACCTTTGACCCGCTCCAACTAGATGGTTACGATCTAGTTGCGGCGGAAAAAAGGTATAATTTTAATTAGATTGACTTTTGATTCAAAGAAAGAGATAACTTTTCGTACCGTTAAAGTGCTCAGAGATGAAACTTTCCAGAATTTTCTGTTTGCCAGCACTGTGTATTGTAGGAAGCGTTCCTCCAATATCTTGACATTTTCCCTTAAACGGAAAAAAGCCTTCAAAGAACAATGTTAACTTAGGGCCTTATTGGTCCTGTGAATTTCTGTAAGATTAAAGTTACTAAGTTTAAACTGACGATATGTAAAAAAGCATCAAAAATGTCAAAGTTATTTTTCCTCGTTAGTCCCTGTACTAGAATTATCGCGCCGTTAATTGCGTCATTATCCCAGATTCTGAAAATTTCTTTAAATAGGTCCAAAAACATATTTGTTCAAATATTTTGCATAGAGCTGAACCTCTGATCCAAAATAGGTATTTCCGTCATGTAAGAACCATTTCTTAGGACAATAAAGCGTTGCATTTTTTTAATCAAGGCGTAGGTTCATATCATACACTGTATTTGTTTGCTAAAGATATTAAAAGTACCTGTTTTCTACTAGATTTAAGAGTCTTACAATATCACAAAGCCTGTCATAACACCTGGACTCTCGGATGAGGATATTATGTAAAACACATTAAATTTCTACTTTTTTACTGTTGTTTGAAATAGGATAAACAGGGTGTTTGTTAATAGTATAATAATTGATTGAGTGTACGTTAATTGTTTTGCATCCCATGGGAGAATGTTTTACTCAGATAGAGACATCACCCAATACTATTGAATTCTAGTCAGATAAGGAATTTGAAATTCCAAGCAATTAAATGCATATAAAATCTCAGGTAATACATGTATATCCATATTTATATGTTTGTTGTGTGCTTTACTTTCATAGGATGAAATGTTCATTTTCTCTTCTATCTCGGAAATATTATTGTTCATTATCAGAACATTGTTTAAAGAAGAGTCCTGATGACTTTTTGCCAGAGGCTCGGATGTTCTTTTGACCGAAGTTTAATCATTGCTGTTTAAGTATGTGGCTGTCAGTCGTTTTAGTCTGCCGACTGTTAATTGTCGACATCTCAAAAACCATTTGAACATTTTTTATCTAATTTAAACCTGTTACAAAATCATCCTTTGGCTACGGAAATACAATTCTTTTCAAATGAAAGGTCACTTCCCTTTTGAGAGAAAACAATTTAATAGGGGGAAAAATGGAACAAAACTGGTTTATTTGCAGATATTATTATTTTGAAAAGCCACGGACACTGAAGAGAATACTTGCCAACAAAAGCTTTTATAAAAGGGTATATACTAGTAATGTAAATGCAAGTTTGTTTTTAGAAAATTGGTCATATGGTTATTGTACATGTATGGGGGCGTTTATTGGCCAACATTTGCCATAGAATCCCAGAATAAGGAGTTGATCCTGACATTTAGTTACGAACAAATTACGAACGCATAAGACTTGACTTACACAGCAGCGATCTTACCACTGCGTTAGGCCAATCCAGACTTTTCTCATGCGGTAAAGTCAGACAAATGTTGTGGTACAATATGAATTCATCTGGACATGTTTCACCATCTGTATATAGAAAGCAACTGATGAATTATCATTTCAACAAAAAAGTTGCAAAAATATTTTACGTACAAAGTTCAAATTTATCAAAGTATATGGACATAATTTGTTCATTATATCAGTTTTAAATATATATGCCTGTACGAAAAAGACTTTTATAAATATAATATATGTTGAGGTAAATTTTTGCCCCATTTTTATATTTTTCTTATTTATGCAGAGTTTTTCTTTCACAGAGTCTTAGACAAAATGTGATTCATATGTTTTGATCATTAGATGATTTTATACTAAAATTAGACTTAATAAAATTCTAACTACAACGTTTTATGAAAAAAACTTCCCTTACCTATGCAGAAATATATATTTATCACCTGAATACGGGGTTTATGTCTCTTAATTTATTCAATTCGCAAGAGCACGCTCTACATACATGTATAAACAAATTCTACAACCAGGTAAATTATTGACAAATATGTTTATGAAATATCAGCAGTCTCGTTTTCAGTCGTCCTTTCATAAGTTCTTTGGTCGATACAAATGACCTTACCAGCAAATACATTATGTCATTAAATTAAATGCTGACTGACATTGTTCATATTTATTCTTAGACCTTTATATACACACTGAATTGTCAAGTTGACGGATTTTTCGTTTAATTCCCGATCATTTTAAGTAGCACACGGCGGGCGTGACCGGTCAGCAGGGGATGCTAACTCCTCCATGGCACCTGATCCCACCTCTGATGTCTTAGAGGTTCGTGTTTACTATGTTCCTGTTCTGTATTGTTTATTGGCCTTCAATGAGCTTAAATACTGTTCGCTATCTCTATATATTTAATCAATGTGTCGAAATATCTTATCTATATGGATTTTATACGTTCTCTTATCTAATATGTGCTCTTTATTTCGATTTTTACTTTTATGTAACTGAAACATTAACAATAAATTTTGAATTCTTATTAGAAAATATAGACAACTCTGCATATTAATTAATTGTGTTAGAGATATAATACTGGTTTTCGCCATGGTATTATTTGCTAATCAATTGAATGTTTATAAAAATACTTAATGATTTGTTAAGATTCGAAATTAGCTTTCATTACGTACATTTTAAGATGCTAATCAACGCCAAGGAGTTATCACCATATACGTATGTATATTAGAATCATTTGCAGGGCATTTTGATGTCAGACAGGTTTTATCAACTTATTCCACATTTATCAACTGCAATGGCAGGAAAGTTAACATAAAATGAAAGTGATTCTACTTACCAATTTGGACTAAATGGATCAAAATACAAAAGTATGAAAATAAAAGTAAATTATTATTCCAATATGACATTGTCAAATAGTTCGCTCTTAATTTTCTTTTCGCTATACTTTTTTAACTTCATGCACAACTGTACATTTTAGGATTGTTTCTTATCACCTAAGAGGCCATGGTTCGCGAGAAGTACGTCAGGGTTAATATATTGGTGCAATGTGATTTATTTTTCGACTGTGTTTACTATTACCATTTTATAATTATACGAGTATTTTAAAAAAGTACATTAATTTATAAATTCGAGCTACATATACAGTGTTATATTTTTGCTTCAATCTATTTTCTTTTCATGCTTTGCGATAGAGGACATTCGGACATGGAGTGACTGTGCTTTTTTCATGCCAAATTATTTTCAGCATTAGATTTATCATTGAGTCAAAACCTGACTGACGTGTTTCGTAAGGATTGTTAGGCCATTATTTACATACTGAATTGACGACGGATTTTTTTCTCGTTATATTTCCCGATCGTGACAAGGAGTACAAGGCGGGTGTGATTGGTCGGCAGGGGATATTCACTCCTCTATGGCATCTGATCCCAACTCTAATGTTCTCGACGTCCGTGTTTGCTCTGCTCCTATTTTTATATTGTTTTATGGAATTTTGAGCTTGAATACTGTTTTTTTATCTTCATAAATATCATCCACAAGATGTAAGGAAGGTGATACTGCAAGTTGTCTATTAATATACATGTAGATGACACTTTAAGTAATACTAGCCGCAGATCATGAGCATGTTGGACTTTTGAATATCAAATGGATAACCAAAGGTTTCCAATAAAATATGGAGATAATGAACAAGTTTGTTTTCTCTTATTGGGCAAAAGAACAATTTCGTTTAACTATTCACCTACATGTATATCGTTTTCTGTCTCTCTGACATGTATTGCTCTACCACGTTTTTCTATAAATTAATAACATAAAAAATGTTAGCTCTACAATTGAAGTCATCGAAAATTCTAGGAGGTTCGGTTCAAAATTCTAATCGGCCGTGATCAGTGTTTGTGTGCCTTGATTTGGATGTATATTTTTATACCATCTCAATTTTATCAGACCAATGACTCAAGTGCACAATACCATTGTACATATATCCCACCAACACAGAGAATTTGTAAAAGTTAAAAGGAGTATAATTATGAAACATTAAGCGCATGGCTTCAGCATACTCTACTATTGAGGACCCAATTGTGTACAAAATGATATTGGTGAACACATGTCAAAATTTCGGATTTATTCTCCATTTCTTTCGATTTGACAGATAAAGTTCCGGCTTTCCTCGCAGTCTTCGTCCGTCCATTGGTACGAGCGGGAACTGTCCATCAGGACACAGTGTTGTTTGTTGTAAAGATTGTCTGGTTCGCCCGTTGCCCAGTTTGTGTAATCAAACGTAGTCTCATCGGGGAGCCACATCCACTGCTGTTCCAGGGCCAAATCGGAACCAGCCATCCAAAACTGCCCGGGCATGTATGTACCTGATGAAATATTGGGGGAAAAGTGCAATATCAGCCAAAAATGCATGATACATGTAAATGTTCTTTGAATAAACACTTTTTGTCAATGGCGTTGTCAATGGCGTATTTGAAAATGATTTATCTGAAATTTTTTTAATTTTGTATTTTGAATTTGTATTTTGAAATTACAGGACATTTCTGGATTTTTTGATTTTCGTTACCTCTCTCAAACTTCCACTTTCCTGTAGCACCAAACCCTGTTGCCACAGCAACGAAGTTGACGTCATGGGGTGCTGTGTCGTTCCAGATGAGAAATCTATTTTTGCCAATATCGTGACCTTTTCCGACTTTTATAACATTGTTGGTCCAGCTGATCCAAAAGGGAAGATACTGGGTACAATTTACTGGATGGTTTTGGTGTGCAGCGGTATCCATGTGCGCGCATTGCTTACAGTCACGGATCACTGATTGTGAATCGGCCCATCCACCAATCACAATCTCATACGTGTACGCATTATCATTTTTGTCTCTTGACAGGGCTATGTGGGCGTCATTACACGCCATGACGTCAAAAGTGAAGGAAGAATGACCCGAGACGTCGATACCAGAGTCAATCAGGTAATGATAGATGTAGTCGTTACCTGTATTTAATGTTATTGTCGAGGCTGCAAATAAAAGAGTGGCAAATACAACGATGCATCCCTCTTAAAAATAAAATGCATTTATGGGTCTGAACTTTCCCTAGTTCGGTCAAGTCAGTGGCGTTTTCAGACCCATTTTCATGGTTTTTCTGTTAACTCTAAGTGGTAATTACTGTAAATTTGGATTATCTCCCTTTACAAAGTTGGTTTATTTCTCATCTTGATATTTTGTGTCTGCTAAAAATTATATGTCATTGTTAATAATACTTTTGAGAATTTCAAACAAATTATTAAACGTCACAAAGGTGGTAACACACGACAAACTGTTTTACAGACTTTTTACTCATTGAAGGAGGATAAGCTACTAGCGTTGAAAGGATTATGGAAAGAAATTAGCTAGTTGATGGGTAACCGGGCTATCAAATTACTTATTGCATTGATATAAATACATTTAAGTTTACTTAAAAATTTTTATTGTAATCAATAAGTGTCCTCCTTGAATGTGAAAGTCTGAAATATTGTATAGCTGTGTTTTATAATGGTCATTTTGTTTCATGTCTTAGGAGAGGCAGAGATTGACCAATCAAAATCTAACAAATGAAATTTCGACCACGCGGTGCGTCACTCTGCCTTTTCTCCCATCTACATCCTTGGAGGACGGACGTTTTTCAAAGTTTGTTATTTACCTCCTTCCACCCCGCCTCCACCATTTTTGTTTGTTGTTTAAATTTATGTTTTAGCGTTTTCAGACCCATTTTCATGATTTTCTATTAACTCTAAGTGGTAATTAGGGGACGACCATTTGATTCTGAGGTGGGGGCCTGGCAGATTTTGGAAATAAATAATCTGTCCCTGAAAATGGAGAAAATAAATAATCTGTCCTCCTCTGCAAAGAAAATAAATAATCTGACCTTGACTTATGATATTTAAACATAGTGAAAATAACTTTTTATTTCCGTGTAATTCAACCTCAGAATCTTCAATTCAGCATTTTTTTTGGCTCGCTTCGCTCGCCATTTTAGAACCAAATAATATTTAAAATCAGATTACCAGACTGCATACTTGTAGTCAGTTGATCAACATGACAATGTGCACTCAGTAGATGTGATGAATCACTTTAAATACAAGCCAATTCTTAAACACCACAAAAGATAAATTTACTTGTCAAAGAATTATACTTCCCGATAAATTAATACAAAGTATACAGTGGCAAATTTAAGTGTGTGTGTCCCCTAAAATTTCAAAGTATGAAATGAATTATATTAATATTGCCATACTTTAGTACAAAACTAATATTTTTTGCCTAGTTTTACTCTTAAAATACGCAAATCCCAAGACATTCAGGGGGCTTCGCTCCCTGGGCCCCCTTCATTCAAAGTAAGATATGAGTAGGATTAATTATGTCATACTTTGGAACATAACTAACCAATTCCTACATAATTGTGCCTGGTTTTACTCTTAAAATACACAAAAACTCACGAGCTTCAGGGGGCTTCGCCCCATGGACCCCCTTCATTCAAAGTATGATATGACCAATCTGTATAATGTCATACTTTGCTACATAATAACCAATACCACTATAATTGTCCTGATTTCACTCTTAAAATACCCGAAAACCCAAGAGCTTCTGGGGAACTTCCCTACCTTGGCCTCCACCAGTACTTCGCCAAGGACCCACTGGGGGCCTTAAGGCGGCCCCAGACCTCTTGCCTGAACGAAGTTATACACGCCCCCTATCCTGAATCCGCCTTTGGTATATAAATGATTAGTCTTTTAGAATCAATCGATCAAGGTACCGTAAGACAAAGAAGAAAATAAATAATCTGTCCTCGATAATCTTGAAAATAAATAATCTGTCCTTGACAGGCATGAAAATAAATAATCCGTCTCAAAAAAATTTGCCAGCCCCCCCCCCCCCCCCTCAGAATCAAATGGTCGTCCCCTTACTGTAAATTTGGATTATCTCCCTTTACAAAATTGGTTTATTTCTCATCTTGATATTTTGTGTCTGCTAAAAACTATATGTCATTGTTAATAATACTTTTGAGAATTTCAAACAAATTATTAAACTTCACAAAGATGGCAATACACGACAAACTGTTTTACAGACTTTTTACTCATTGAAGGAGGATAAGATAAGGTGTGCTAGCGTTGAAAGGATTATGGAAAGAAATTAGCTAGTTGATGGGTAACCGGGCTATCAAATTACTTATTGCATTGAAATAAATTATTATATTTTAATGTCCATAGCTTTTGAACAGTTGGTGTTAGGTCTATCATACTTCACATGTATTATGTTCAATGTGACAAGACATCCAATTTTGGAAAGAGAATAGGTTTCCTGTCTCAGTATTTTTTTTCTCTGATCTTTGGAATTTTTACAACTGAGATAAAAAAATTAATGAAAAAGAAAAATCCCCAAAATCATTTTAAAATATTTGTACTTACTGGTAAAATCCTTTTTGATAAGTGCAGTCAAAAAGGTCTGTGTGTCTAAATCTTTCACAGTCGCCAGATTTGCCCCTATTGATTGACAATAGCCCTAAAAAAATTTCAAAAAGCCTTAAAATATTTTTTTGAATATGTAATGTGCAACTAAGTGCGTTTATAAGACAATAATACAGGCACATACATGTTTACTTGAAAATATTAATCAGGGAAGAAGCTACGATAATTCTATAATTCTTTACGAAAATAAATTAATATAAGTTAATTGTTCTGGTGAGTCTGTAGCTTATTTGCCTCAAATTTTGGTCTCCCACTTTCATTCAGTCACTTTCACTGAAAGTGGGATATACTAGTATTACTTTGAACTGTCTGTCCGTTCGTTTGTATTTCTGCCTGTTTCTAACACTTTCTCTACTTTATTGTTTAAAAGCACGTACATGTATACTCAAATGTTCTGACGTTCGTTAATGTCTGAGAACTGATACATTTTCATATATTTCCCCAGTATCTTGTCCTTTAAGTGACCGACGTGTTCGATCATTTTTAAAAGCTTTAAAATGTTGAATAACAAAACAAAGGGTATATTCATCGTCACAGACCACGGCTGAAATGACACTCCTCTCCCATCCAGTGGATAGCTACCACAGTATATGCGGACTCCGGACGTGGCTTGAGACGATGGGTTATACTTTTCAGTTTATAATACATGTATGTTCCATTACCATCGCTCCTGCCCAGTTAGCCTCCGTTTTTGAGGCAAAATAACAGTAACTACCATGGGGTTTAAATCCTGCCGGGCAGCCATCTGCGGAGGAAAAAAATTGGAAAAATAAAATGTATAAATATTGTTGATGTGATATTTCTAAAACAGGAAATTTCTGTTGGAGAAATAACAAAGAGTCGGTGTTTGCAATAAAAGGAGACAGTTAAAATACTGAAAAATATGGACCAATACAAATGGGAGTGTAGAAAAAAAAACACAGTGCAAAAATTAACTCGTGTTATATTCTCGTGCTTTTCTCGAAAAGTGGGAACATGATAGATTGTAAATATTAATCAGCAAAGATATCCAGTTCTGGAACAATCTGGATGTATAAATTTCGCTCGAGAATCAGATCAACATGATTTTAGTATTTTATCAGTTAACGACTGAAACTTACTTGCATCTACTGGCGGAGGCTGGGCATAAACTACAGCAAAGACCGGGATCACGGACACAACAAAATATAACATGTTTGTAGTTCGACCTTTATATTAGAACAAATTAACACAGAAAACAGAGGTTATCTAAAGTCAAAAAGAAGAATGAGAGCAATTGTTGATAAGAGAATTTGACCAAAATGAAGGCAAAGTCGGCGAGTTTCATTAGTTACGTACTTTGAAATCATTTTAATTCTTTTTTGCCACTTCAATTGGAGATGAAAATGTTACCGTTCTTATGTTTCGTATGGCGATATACATGTACATGTAAATTCGTCGTTAAGGATGACTGACAAAATTCAATTATATATTAGTCCGCCCATGAACAATTGCGATTCAACATTCTACAGCAAGTTGCACGTTCCTGGAGATGCCACTTTGTATGTCTAGCTGTCTGTCTGTCAATCTATCTGTCTGTCTAGCTGTCTTTCAATACGTACAGACGAGAGATGTGTATTGTTCAAAAGAACAGTTGGGGGTTACTTTCGATAGTTAAATCTGTTATGGAGTTCACATACATATGGCAAGCCCTTTTACTATTTATTCGTGAAATAAAAATTTTCTCTCAATAAGAGAGATATCTTCTTGCATAGAGAGATATCTCTTTAGCTTATAGAGATATCTCTTTGACTAAAAGAGATATCTTTATACCTTAGAGAGATATCTCTATAAACAAAAGAGATATCTTTATTTGTAAGAGAGATATCTCTTTTATTTAGAGAAATATCTTAATAAGCTAGAGAGATATCTCTTTAAGCGAGAGAGATATCTCTTAAAGTTTAAAGAGATATCTTTCTTAGTTAGAGAGATATCTCTTTAGATTTTCAAAAAGAGATCTCTTTATACGCTAAAGAGATATCTCTTTTAATGAAAGAGATATCTCTTTTCCAGTGATGCTTAAAATAGAATAATTAATTCTCCACTTTAAAACGAAAGCGAAACAGGAAGTAAAGTCTCTGGAATAGTTTCTATGTTTTAAGAAAAAAGGCTGAGCAATTAGCATTTACCAGAATAATACATGTACTGTAGACAAAAATGCTATAAATCCTTTACTTGAAACAACAAATAATAATGGCTTGTTCATTGATTAAGGGGACGACCATTTGATTCTGAGGGGGGGGGGGGGGGGGGGGGGGCAAATTTTTTTGAGACGGATTATTTATTTTCATGCCTGTCGAGGACAGATTATTTATTTTCAAGATTATCGAGGACAGTTTATTTATTTTCTTCTTTGTCTTACGGTACCTTAATCGATTGATTCTAAAAGACTAATCATTTATATACCATAGGCGGATTCAGCCGCCTTAAGGCCCCCAGTGGGTCTTGGACGAAGCACTGGTGGAGGCCAAGGGAGGGAAATTCCCCGGAAGCTCTTGGGTTTTCGGGTATTTTAAGAGTAAAACCATGCACAATTATGTAGGAATTGGTTAGTTATGTTCCAAAGTATGACATAATTAATACTAGTCATATCATTCTTTGAATGAAGGGGGCCCAGGGGGGCGAAGCCCCCTGAAGCTCTTGGGTTTTTGTGTATTTTAAGAGTAAAACTAAAATATTGGTATTGTACTAAAGTATGGCAATATTAATATAATTCATATCATACTTTGAAATTTTAGGGGAGGGGTCATACACATATATGCCTTCCTTAAATTTGCCACTGTATACTTTGTATTAATTTATCGGGAAGTATAATTCTTTGACAAGTAAATTTATCTTTTGTGGTGTTTAAGAATTGGCTTGTATTTAAAGTGATTCATCACATCTACTGAGTGCACATTGTCATGTTGATCAACTGACTACAAGTATGCAGTCTGGTAATCTGATTTTAAATATTATTTGGTTCTAAAATGGCGAGCGAAGCGAGCCAAAAAAAATCCTGAATTGAAGATTCTGAGGTTAAATTACACGGAAATAGAAAGGTATTTTCACAATATTTAAATATCATAAGTCAAGGTCAGATTATTTATTTTCTTTGCAGAGGAGGACAGATTATTTATTTTCAACATTTTCAGGGACAGCTAGATTATTTATTTCCAAAATCTGCCAGCCCCTACCCCCCCCCCCCCCCCCCCCCCCCCCCTCAGGATCAAATGGTCGTCCCCTAAAATGCTTAAAGTTTGATATTCAGGAAAACGAAATTAAGCATATGTATAATTTCAAATACAATGGAACGAATTTTCTCAGCTTATGAAATAATCAACTATTTCTAATTTGAGTATTTCCGTCAATAAAAAGCTTACTTCCGGTAAAGGGAGAAGTCATTTGAAATGGAATTCAAGTTAAAAAGATATGATGAGAGATATCCTTTTGCAACAAAGAGATATCTCCTTTTGCTAGAGAGATATCTCTTTTAGACACGTTTGAAAGATATCTCTTTCACTTTAAGAGATATCTCGTAAGATAAACTAAGAGAGATATCTTTTTTACTTAAAAAGATATCTCCAAAAGTAATAGAGATATCTCTCTAGGTGAAAGAGATATCTCTTTAACCTTTAGAGATATCTCTTTTCAGGAAAGAGATATCTTTTTAAGTGGAAGAGATATCTCTCTAATAAAAAGAGATATCTCTCTAAGTATAAGAGATATCTTTCAAAGTTTAAGAGATATCTCTTTTTCATAGAGATATCTCTTAAAAATGAGAGATATCTCTTTAAGTTGAGAGATATCTCTATTTTTTAAGAGATAGCTCTCTAAAATGAGACTACGGGGGGTGTCTTCTACCTATTCCCCTTTTTAAAAATCTCAATTCCATAATTAGATAGTTAATTTGTTTTTACAGTAACTAAACTAATTTACCTGTATTTCGTACATTTTAGACAGAAAATAATGAATACATCTATGAGAAAATATGATTTATTTCGGATTTTTGAAATAATAAAAAGGTATTACAAGTAAAAGCAACTTAATATCTTAATTTAAGAACATTAAATAAATAGATTTATTGAAAAAAAGCATTCAAGTTAGTGGATTTTAGAATGAATATACTATAGAAAACAGAGAAAAAATATAAATTAATTCTATCAAAAATCCATTTTTTTTTCCAAATATTAGTAAAAAGTCTGTTTTATAATTTAATAAAGCAAATATACCTGTCCTCTATTCCAACAGGTGTTCATTAATCATTGTTTGTACAGTAATTATATGTTTTCATGGTTAATTATTTGTTTACATAAAAATTCCACCTATTCCCACATAAAATCTTACCTTTTTCTACCTGATTTTCAAAAAATGGGAATGGGTAGAATGAACCCTACGGGGTTGTCAGTTCGGGGTTTCCTCATGCACATACATAATTTTACAATGTAACACAGACAAGTCCCATAACATGTCTGAAATCCTTATACATGTAGCTTTTTTTAAAAGACTATTCTAAAAGTTTTTTTAAAATCTCGCGCAGTCGTATCGAATCTACCGTGGTATAGGGCCTCAGTTTTAAGGTCTCATCCGAAGGATCTGCAACTTTCACTTTAGGGTGTCGAGTGCATGGAAAAGTTGCTACAGGTCTATTTTTCACAGGCACCCGACATTACTAATTTTTCTATCAATAAAAAATAAATATACATTGTACCCCCTACCTAATAATAAACGTTGATTTTTAGGTACATGTAGGGGGTATATTTTTTAATTAAAAGAAAAATAAGAAACATCTGGTGCCTGTGCCACAGGTGCTTGAGGACAGGACCCCCCCCCCCCACCCCCCTTCGATATAGACCCCTGGGCTTTTTCGACTTTTTTCTCATAAATAATCTTTCATTGACATATTTGTGATAAGATCTATACCAACAAATCGAAAAATTACCTAAAACAAACGTTCTATAAAATCTACCCTACATTCTCGATATAAAAATCAACAAGGTTGCCAACTCCGTAAAAAGCTTATCGAACGGAAGTGATGAGGAGAGGACTAATTCCCCATGTTCCCCATATAACCAAACATGCGTATAAGATATGAACAATAGATATATTCTTGTTTTTTGTACGAATTCTTCATAAAGATATTATTTTCAAATGTTTTATAGATTTGACACGAAATATTTAAGGAAAAGAAGGTATTTTAATAAATTGTATTTTTAAAAGGGCATAACTCTCAAAACCAATACATGTAAATCAGTTATTTGAAAAATGTTTAGAAATATTTCATTTACATCAGCGGTTTAGAACTCTATTCTTCCAATACATTTGAAAGACAGTTTTTAAAATGTAAATCAACCAAATTTCTTCAAATGTTTATTTCAAAACAGTGTTTCAGACTTTCTGCAGAACTGTGTATTTCGGTAAAAAGTCGTCTCCTCGTCACTTCCGTTCACTAAGCAAAAACGCTCACTGTAGCCTGACATCCTTTTGGAAAACTGGCCATAACGACTGTTAAAGTGCCTTAACCTTCATGAGAGTTGGCGGTTAATGAAAAGAATATTCAATTTACAATATGAGTTGTTGATTTTAGGGCTTTGTTTAGATTTATGAGACGATTCAACCAAAATTCTCAGCAGTGCCTCTCGGTTTGCAGACGAAGTTGTCAACCTTGTTATTTTATATATAGAGAGTGGGGTAGAAATTTTTATAAAATGTTTATTTAAGCAAATTTTCTGAATTGATAGGATAGATTATATCACAAATGTGTCATCCATATATAATTTATGTGAAAAAAGTCTAACAGGCCTGGGGGTCTATATTGGGGGGGGGGGGGGGTCCTGTCCTCAAGCACCTGTGGCCTGTGCTATAATTTTTATCGACCTAGGTCAGTAGCTATATAGCGGCCAAGATTCGACCTCACGGCCTTCTGAGAAAACATGTAAATAATTCATGGTATTACAAAAATGATAACCCCAGAATGCTGGAAAATACAATTAAAAATTAAAATTTACAAACATAGCTGTGTATATCTTTCTGTCAAAGCACAATTAAGTTCATTGAATACTAACATGACCATTGTGAGGGATATACCTAAACGTTCAACACTGATTTTTTTTTTCAAAATTCATATTAAGTTATTTAGATTTACCAGTATTTCATAGATTCAGGCCACAGGTGCTTGAGGACAGGACCCCCCCCCCCAACCCCCCTTCGATATAGACCCCTGGGCTTTTTCGACTTTTTTCTCATAAATAATCTTTCATTGACATATTTGTGATAAGATCTATACCAACAAATCGAAAAATTACCTAAAACAAACGTTCTATAAAATCTACCCTACATTCTCTATATAAAAATCAACAAGGTTGCCAACTCCGTAAAAAGCTTATCGAACGGAAGTGATGAGGAGAGGACTAATTCCCCATGTTCCCCATATAACCAAACATGCGTATAAGATATGAACAATAGATATATTCTTGTTTTTTGTACGAATTCTTCATAAAGATATTATTTTCAAATGTTTTGTAGATTTGACACGAAATATTTAAGGAAAAGAAGGTATTTTAATAAATTGTATTTTTAAAAGGGCATAACTCTCAAAACCAATACATGCAAATCAGTTATTTGAAAAATATTTAGAAATATTTCATTTACATCAGCGGTTTAGAACTCTATTCTTCCAATACATTTGAAAGACAGTTTTTAAAATGTAAATCAACCAAATTTCTTCAAATGTTTATTTCAAAACAGTGTTTCAGACTTTCTGCAGAACTGTGTATTTCGGTAAAAAGTCGTCTCCTCGTCACTTCCGTTCACTAAGCAAAAACGCTCACTGTAGCCTGACATCCTTTTGGAAAACTGGCCATAACGACTGTTAAAGTGCCTTAACCTTCATGAGAGTTGGCGGTTAATGAAAAGAATATTCAATTTACAATATGAGTTGTTGATTTTAGGGCTTTGTTTAGATTTATGAGACGATTCAACCAAAATTCTCAGCAGTGCCTCTCGGTTTGCAGACGAAGTTGGCAACCTTGTTATTTGAGAGTGGGGTAGAAATTTTTATAAAATGTTTATTTAAGCAAATTTTCTGAATTGATAGGATAGATTATATCACAAATGTGTCATCCATATATAATTTATGTGAAAAAAAGTCTAACAGGCCCGGGGGTCTATATTGGGGGGGGGGGGTCCTGTCCTCAAGCACCTGTGATTCAGGCAGGGTTGTTTACCAAAACGTATTGCTATACGTTCTGGGCTCGATTTGGGTGATCCCACACTCAAACTATTTTGAGTAATTTACATATATTTCATTACTGTAAGTAGTTACGTTACACATTCATTGTCTGACGTCACGGCGTCAGACAGTACTAGATTTAACCAGGGCTTATTTATGCAGTCTTTCCATGAAATTGTTTAGATAGTTCGATGGTGGAAATTTCGATACATGCATAATCTCCAAAGACGAATGTAGTTCGTTCCAGGAGGAAATGAGCTTTTATTTACATTACTTAATGATCGTGTCTTTAGTATAATCCGTGCTTTCATCTTTTAACATGTCCGCTTCAGTTCTCTATAAAAAATACCTTATTATATAAGTCTCATTGTTTTGTGTTGTGTTTCAAAGATTAAGTTATGCTTAAATAATTGATTGCTTATTTTCAGTAAAATTATACCTTGGCATTGCTTTACTTGTACCTAAACATCAGGCACGTGGTAAAATATTTTCTCTTAGTTGTCCTGCTCCAAATATGATAAAAACTGATAGTGCAGTGTCTGAGAAAAATGCAGTGAAAACAGAAAAAAATTCTTATTCAAGTTCGCTTTTAATTCTTTATTGTGTAAATAGATTTGCATGTTGCTGAATTGTTATACTTCACTCCTATGCAACGATTATATTTTGAACGATATTGCATCAATTTGTAAATTAGTTTGCATCATCTAGTTTCTTTTCCCAGATGCTTCAGTTAAGAATTTCATCAATCAATTACGTAACAGTGTTAAGTAGAGAATCATTGTACATCAAATGGTTTGAGAAGCAATGAAAGCTTTCAAGAACAGCAGGGGAATGGTCAGCATGTGTAACGCTCTGCCAAGATTGTTATCGCCAGGGTTAAGGTTATACGCGCCCATTAAGTGATCAAAGATGTTCCCTTTGATTTTATCATTTACAATCTTCATTTTATTCTGTTTGTTAAATAAAAAATTAGTTAGGTCATTTAACATATAAAATATTACTTGAAAAATGCTGACCCGGGATCTTGAAACATCTTAAGCCTACGTCCATCAAATTCTTTTTTTTTTTTTTTTTTTTTTTTTTTTTTTTTTTTTACAATAAACTGTTGTAAAAGTCAAGCAGACCAGAAGGGTTAGGTATATTTTTAATATTGTTTCACATAGATGTTGTTATGTGCAAATGAAGAAATGAGTTCCATAATTAATAAATATTTTATCGGCGATTAAAAATTTCACTTAAGTCTTAGTTTGTTTCGTGATCCTGGGCTGGAGCCAGGAGCTTCAATTTAAAGTTCTTTGTACATTATTGTATACAATATTGATTGCGCATGGTATCTTGAAGATATATTATCGAACGAAAGAAATTTTATAACATAATATATTATTTCTTTCCGCTTTATTAATTTAAGCAAACTACGTCAGACAAGCTTTTTAGGAAAGCTAATACTTGTGTAGTTTTATGTTTCGAAAACTAAATGTCAAATGAATAATGTAATGTACGACTTACTAAAATTCAAGCACTTGTATGCCCTTGACCTTTGTCACCGCCATTGACAACGCTATCAACAACATGGCTGCCCGATAAAGAAGGAAACGGTCAATTTATGATTTTCTTGGAATGTGTTAGTCCTTGACATGCATTTAAGATGAAGAAGAATCCCTTAGCATGATAAATAAGGGCTCGCGATCTGAAGGCGGCCATAAACCGCATCTTCGTCTTCTAGATTTGACTTTCGACAATGGGGTCACAAAATCGGAGAACGGATCCAGGCCTCATGGGGGCCTGAGAGGTGTGTTGTAATTTTTCCTTTATTAAGCTCTTGGTTTACATCATTGTATATCTAAATCTTTAATGAGGTGTATGTGTGATTAACTTATAAAACTATTTATTCCTCCTTCTAAACATAATTGGGTTCGTTCCAGAAAGTCACCCTTTAGGTCATAAGTGTATACTTCTAGTTGAAAAATTCTCTCTAAACTGTTTAATAGAATAGATCTAAGACAGTTTTGTGTTACAATGTAGGTAGCAAGAAGCATCCTTTAAGTCCTTATTCCTTTAACAAGCCATCGGAATATCATGTCCAACTTAGAGAAGATATCAACAATCTCTTCAAAGAGGAATTTTTTGATGGACGCGGTTCCCCATCATGGGCGTTTGGGATCAGTAAAGAGATGACACACAGTGGGGAGTCTCCATTTCATGTCCATGGTCTGCTGAGTACAAGTAAAGTATGTATCATGTTAATAAAAGCATAAATTATGTTAAGAAAATAATAACAGTATGTTTTATATCCTATACTTATTTTACTGTGTAAACTACTTCTACATGTAAGCTACTAAATTCCTCAAATGAAGATATATTTAAACATCATCATCGTCCTTTACACCCTGTGGTGTGTAGGGGACGATGATGTTTATTTTATATATTAAATAAATGCTATGATTTAATTGCTGATCTTGCACTCAGCAGATGTATTTGAGTTGAGATTTAGCAATATGGAATTGATTTTCAATATGCACAGAGAGAGAAGTTGAAGAAAATATATGGCAAAATAGAATATGTGCAACACATTAAAAAATTGGTGAATTCATCATGTAATTGTGTTTACAGGTGGAAAGTGAAACAAGCTCGGTTCACAACATCAGGCGTTCGGTAACTCCTGCTTCCTCGGCAAGGAATACTCCAAGAAAAAGAAATACAGGAACTTCATATTACCGCCCCACAACTCCTCACCAGTTCTTAACGGCAACAAATCCATCACAACTGTCTGCCAAGGAACTCAAGTATGGAAGACCCACGAGGACCACGTAAGCAAAATTTATTTATTTCATTTTTTTCATTTCAGTTAGAGTCCAGTAAGAGTCATAAAAATTCATCTATTTGAATACTTGATAAAGGTATTGTACAGTAATCTACTAAATTTTGAATGAATTTAGAGCTGATGTAATAGTATTTAACTTTTGTGATCTCTTGCCTGCCTCGAGATCCAATTATATTACAAAGGTTTTTTTTCCCATTTGCGGTAAATCAGGAGATTAAAAGTCATAACATATATTTATTTCTTAAAAAAAAATTCTATCTCTCTCATAAGAAAAAACATGAAAGATTTTAAAAATTAAGTGATAAACAGAAAAATTATTTTACGCTGTATTATAATTCAATCAAGTTTACAGTTATAAGAAAGATAATATTGTTTCAAATGAAAGAGCCCTTTATTTATGGATGCATTATTTTATACATATTTATTTCATTGAGCTAGCTACTTGTTGTGTTCTGGGGACTAAAATACTAGTTTTTAGTTTGTATGTTTCTTATTTTTGAAAAAAAAATTACAATTGCCAAAAAAAGGCTTATTAAAGGTCAGTAAAACAATTACATTCTATCATACAAACATGCTTTATTTATACATATATAATTTAATTTTGTTTGTATTCTAGCCTCACATTGGTTGATTTCCAAAAAGGAATGCATTATTCTGTATAATCTGGTTTGGTATGGGGACACCCCCCAGCTGAATCATCTGTATCCATGCAATCCCCTCATTTACAGACCTTGAGATTCATGGAAAATTCCAGATTTAATAAATGAAACTTTAACTTCAAACAGTATCTTGATCTCACCTCATGCAAACAATAAAGCAGATTATAAAGCGTAAACTGACCAAAACCAGGTTATATTGAGTAATTTGGCCAAGAATTAGATTCATTTCTTAAATACACACATGTATACGTAGAAATGTAAATAGTGACAGAAGTTATGTTTTCACAATGTATTTTGGTTGAAAAAATTAGGAAAATTTATAGTCAAAACTACTTTTAAAAATATTTTGATATTTTAAAAAAAAAAATTGTGATGCATCACAAATAATTCTTTTTGTGGATACCCATCCCTATATAATATTTTTTTATATTTTAGAAATTAAAATTCAGAAAGCACATACATAATCACTTTTTATTTTATAGCTTACTGCGAGCCAGACAAAGATGTGCTTCAGCTCCTGTGAATTCCTATGATGTAAGAAGAGAAGTAGTCAAAAGTAAGTCAAGTGTTAAACTCTAAAAATAAAGATTTGAAATTTCTATATATTTCAAACAAGATAGAATTTCACAAATTAGAGTGGTGTCAAACATACAGTCATGTTTTAAATAGATGTAAAAAGAGTTTCAAAATGTGCAATAGACAAAGGAGGGATGAGAGCATTAATTAATTTTTTTTTTTTTAATGTTTTGTTGTTGTTTTGTTTGTTTCCTTTCTTCTTATTGTTGTTGTTGATTTAGATCTTTATATGACATGTACAATTTATAATCAAGTTAAGTTATTTTTAAAACTAATTCTGTCAAACTATGATAATATTGATATCCTTCAGATTCAATACATAATATAACTGTGAAGTAAGTGTTTTGAGTTTTCCCAAATTTTCTTCATTGCATGTTAATATACCCACAGTCTATATTTCGTCTCTTGGATATGGACTTTGGACAGCCAAAGCTGTTTACATCAAAATCCCTTTCTTTTTGTTTATATACATGTATATACAGTAAAACTAGCTCTGTTATAACGAAGTCACTGGGGCCTATGAAATTACTTAGCTATAACTGTAATTCGTTATATCCGTATAAGAAATTGATTATTTTTTTTTATTTGGGGATCTAAAATGACTTCGCTTTATCCTTGAATTTCCAATATCCATGTTCGTACTAAACGAGTTTTACTGTACTTACTTAAATGTTATCATTCAAACTGATTCTAGGAGTATTTTTTTAGAATTTAAAAAAAATTAAAAAAGACCCCTTGCCAAAAACAAAAACAAAAAATTGCCTGGATGGTTTATGAAAGTCAAGAACGTTACCATTTCACATATTTGATTTTGATATTTCTTTCATACCTTGGTTTGTATACTATTATATCAGCTATAGACTTATTGATGATTTTTTTTTCTTTCATACCTTGGTTTGTATACTGTTATTTCAGCTATAGATATTGATGAGGTGGAACCTGAAACATTTCGCTATGCAGACCACTGTCTGTCATGCCGAGGTATCCCACAAAATACAAACCATAAATCAATATTCGGTCACTCATATTTTTCAATGCTGTCACCACTTTGGCTGAAGGGTGGATTTTTATTTTCTTTTCTCTTTTCTTTCAAATGCATGAATTGTTTCAAGATTTTATTTTCTTGCTTTTCATATTATATATATTTGGAGATTTCACATATTGAATGCAAATTTAGAATCTATTGATTTCACACAAATTATGTAGACTTTTGTTCAATGTAGGTGCATGTGTTTTGTTCACTACTGCTATATTTCTTTTCTTTTGGGATATATATATATATATATATATATTGTTTACAATATGTATTTTATATTTTAAGTTTAATGAGGATTGTATAATGTTTAAGGTGTGTGCATGTACACACAACTCAATTTCGTTAAAAACTAAGTACCAACTTTCAAAATGTTTCCTTTTTAAATCCGTATGAATATATTTTGGAATGATATTATGCAAAGTAGTTTCTAAGTACATGTAGGAATATAGGTAATTGGGTCAAATGTGAAATGTTACGTTACGTCTCATAAAAAAAACTAAATAAAGAAACATCAAACAAACTTTAAGAGAAACCAATCACTACTGGCAAAAAAAAGGAAAAAAAAGAACCAGTTTAATTATACTAGTGGTTTTGGTTGATTATATTGTGGTTTTGTGGTTTGGTTGATACATATGTAACATGAAACCCAGAAATATGAGGGAATATTTGAAATGTAGATCATTGAAAAATATGAAATTAAAAATATTGAAAAATGAACCATACAATTTTTTTTTACTTCACATAATTCATCATGTAGTTTTTATTTTCAAAGAAAAAGCTTATGGTTTGTTTTCCTCGAATGCATTATAATATTTTGTTTTCTAAGAAAAAAAATATGTACATAAAAGTGCCAAAACAGGTTTTTGATGATATTTTTTCGTTTTAATTCAGAAGCAGAAAGCACTACATCCACTGGTCAAATGAACAAAGAGTAAGTTTTTTTTCTCACATGATGAATATCTTTTGTTCATGAGAAAGCAAATATATTCATACAGCTTGAAAATGGTGCGCAGATTTAATTATGTCAATTAACATTCATCTCACATTTGTTTGAAGTGTAAATTAACATTTTGTTTTTTGATCTAATTCATTAGATGTCACTAAAGGTGAGTTTCAACACGTAATAAACAACTGTGTAACAAATGTGCCGGAAAACCAATACACATGTGTTGTACATAAGTGTATTGTACACGTAAATTTTACGCGTATGATAAACTTTGGTTCACTGTCACCTTAACGTGTTCACACAACTTGAAAAGATGAAATGTCGACTTGAAAGAACTGATTTAAATGCAAATCATTTCTTTGTACCATACGCCGAATGAATGCATGAATGCAATAATTTCACACTATGTCTTTTTTGCATGGATTAAAGCTTAAGTGCATGAGCGACAAGTGATGACAAGTACAAACATGTATACATATATATATTTACATTGGATGTTTTATTCATATGTGATGATACGTTATTGCACGCCTGTATTAATGCATGTTGTTAAACGTAATAATTATATGATTGCATGTTGTCTTCACCTAAAAGATTTATATATCACGCAATGCATTTCGAAACCCCACGTATTCTTGTACAAATACCGCTAATTAATCAACCTTTTTTCATAATATTCATTCATCAAAATATAAATTGAAGTTCCATACACAACTATATGATATCCATCTACTGAAAATCTCCATCTTTCGCCTGTGACGAGAAATGCCAATAATATAAATGTAAATGACTTGAACATAAGCAACTTTTATGGAAAGCTGCCGACAACTTGACATTTAATGGCCCATTTTCTACCACATTGCACTAGTTCCTTCAGTCATCAAATTTTTCTAGGTCATTTAATTAAAATTTATATGAATTTTCCTCCTGACAATTGAACTCCCCTTTGATCTTTTATCTCCGTTGACGAATTCCTGAATGTCAAAACCAGCTTAATGATTATTATGAAATGCGTTGTCAAAATTAGATCTTGATAAAAAGAGAGGGGATTTGCTTCGGTCCATGGTTGATAGAGAAGAATGAAATATTCATTATTCATATTTTGTAAGAGTAGAGTACATGTAGTACTTTTTTCCTATATTTAATTAAATGAACTAAATGAATTAAATGCATGCTGAAACTAGTAACATAAGGAGCACAACTAAAAGACAAAAATTATTTTAATAACTACATTTCAGACTAAAATAAATTCGCTTAATAAACATGTACATGTATATATATACTCCCTGAAAGATAACATGGGGGAGGGTTTTGTGCCAGATTCATTTCCTGAGAGAAAATTGATTTCTTTTTCCTCACGACAATACGTTGTCCTTCGTCTGACTACACGTCTGTGAATTTATTACAGTGTAGTGATATAGGTTTACTTAAAGTAGTAATATCCATTATGGGGTAGAATTGTTAAGTATATAATTGTGACATTTTATGTCGGAATTTTATTGAAAGCGAATTTTAAGCTTGGTGTTTGTAATGACAAAACTTATGGTAAAAATCTTTATATTTCTAAAGAAGGGTAGGTTTCATACGTCTTCATGGGCGTACATTCTTGGGAAAAAAAATTATGTAGTTTTTTCTTCTTTATTTTTTAAAAAATATTTATCACAAGTTTGAATTGTTTAATTTGTTACAGGGTTCTTGTCGCCCCTCCAGAAGGCGAATCCCCCCATGCTTTCCTCACAGGAGCAAGATACAACAGGTAATCATA
The DNA here is from genome assembly GCF_032062105.1 of Saccostrea cuccullata. NCBI lineage: Eukaryota > Metazoa > Mollusca > Bivalvia > Ostreida > Ostreidae > Saccostrea > Saccostrea cuccullata. The sequence continues at coordinate 322,308 of NW_026938498.1, read as the reverse complement.
TATTTTAAAAATTATCATGATAAAACCTCTTTTTTCTAGGTGAAAATAAAAGTAGGATAATAGCTACACAACGTAAACCTCGTAAATTAAAAGCGCTTTGCTCATCACGCCTTCAGCGTTTATGTCAAATAATCACGCGAACAAATTAATTGATAATATCACAACAGTCAAAATATTAGGCATTTTTTTCTTAAATATACAGAGTAACATAAAATTGACAGGTATATGTTCATAACGTACTACGTATATACAACCCGCTTTCGTTTCAAAAAAAATTTAAGTGCATTTTACAGCATATGTGCCTCAAATTAATGTTAAAAATCATATCTATTTTGTAACGAACTTTCACACAGAAATTATATTTACTAATAGAAATTGATAAGTCAATTAAAAATTGTAAAATGCACATTTTTAGCATTTTGAAAATGATATCCGTGACGCCCTCTCAGTGCAAGAATTTTTTATTCATACCAAGTGGGTTACTAATTAGTAAAAGTACATTTCGTGGTTATTTCACGTTCCTTATCATAGACCAGAGACCGAGAATATTTTCATTATAAACAGACACATTTAAAGCCTTTCTATCATGGGTTATGATTTTATTGCGTTAATTTTTAACTTTTTTTATCACTAGAAGACATTCATCTTGAGAATGCCAGAAGTACAAATGTCATTTTGAAAATCGTGAATGTTTTTGTTTAAAGTAATAGAATTCGTGAGAAAACAATTACATAAGCTACGATTTTAATTATGCTCTTGTCGTGTTCATGTGCCTCTTCTGACAATTAATTTATTGTTTAAATATTAATCTGCATTTACTTACAAATATATTTCCACTATTAATTGAAAAATAATAAATGAGAATTTTTTAAAATAAAAAAAATAGTTTACTGTACAGGTATTTCTGTTCTGTTAATTCTAAACATAGTCTTTTATAATTATTATTCACAGGAACCAAAAATTTTACCAATTTTAATTTGCGGCCTTCTGGGTAGGAATTTTCGCGGGGAAACATTAATAAGTACACGTGTATCTTCATGAAACAATATGAAATTATGAAGTACCCAGAACATAAATGGTTATTCTGAAATCACTAATTTTCGTGGGAAATTAATTTTCGTGGTTTTCGAGGTATGAAGAGACCCACGAATTAACGTCCACCGTGAAATGCAAATTTTCGCATATAATATTGCTGAACAACTCTTGAACCAATACATTTTCTTCAAACCACGAAAATTTGACCCCTCGAAAATATGCAATTTTACAGTATGTTAATAGATATATTTTGAATATGGTAGTAAACTTTTAATATTATGTTTTATTACCATTGAAAAATATCTTCAAGAAATAATTAAGAAAAACCTATCATTTTTTTTCTCACACAAATGCTAATGCTATTATCTATAATTAATCATGTACTTTATTGAGTACTTTTAAAATTATCGCATATTTGATGCCTAAAAATATAAAAATATTGCCCCCATTTTTCACAGAGCCCATTTGCTTGATGCCAAGAGTTTGTCAGTCTATGGGGTATACATGCCAAGGACGAATCCTCAAGGAATCTTTATGACAGGTCATGCTACACAGAGGTCAAGGGATAAAGGTCAAAATATACCCGCAGTACCCCCAGGTAGGATGGAGTTCTAGGTTTTAAAATCATGATCTTAGAACTTTCAGTTTCAGCAGTGTTGCACAATACGTGTATGCACATCTACTGAAAAGCTGCCTTGGTTAAAATTGTAGGACAAAAAATAAAGCTAATTGTTATTAAAGAACAAGGTTCACTTTTGCCTTTTTTTGGCCCTGTGAATTTCTGAAAAACTGAAACTGCTTAGTTTTAGTTAACAATGCATTGAATAACACTTACATCTTTGGTGATTTTGGATCTATCAAAAATGACATAATTTTCCGGCTAGTCAATGCATTATGACATCACGAAATGCGTCAATTTCCTAATATTCTGAAAAAGTCTACAAAAACAGTTAAATTTTAAAGATATTTTCGATATTTAATATAGAGCGCAACCTCTGATCTAAAATATGCAACTAGTAAATAATACACTGTAGAACTGTTTCTGAGGATTAAAAGACATGTTTTATTTTTTAGATTAGAGAGTGCACTCATATTATTTTTCTTCACTGAAAGTACTCAAATATACCTGTTTACCTTTAAATTCAAGAACATTACAATTTCATAAAGCCACATCTCCAAGACCTGGACTTTAGGAGAACATTTTTGACAGGAAATGAAAGAACTAAGTCTCTATTTATTTTTAATGCTTCAGATGGAACATCATTCAAGTGTTCATCAATCAGTTGGTTTATCTACAGGGCCATTTTATGCATAAAGTGAGCCGAGCTCTTTCTACAAATAAATATCTCTAAATATTGTTAAAATTCACTATTTAATCTATTCTCACACTTGTGTTGACTTGTTTCTAAGTATATCGCATGGTTTACAAAATATCAGCGTATTAAATGGTTTAATTAATATTGGTTACGCAAATATTTTTTCGAAAATATATTCACATTTGTAGGTGGAGTTTGACAGAAGGACATTAATCACTTTATAAAGGGGCATTAATACATCGTTGTTAAAATAATTCCTTTGACATTTCCTGAAAAGAATTTTTTACATTATTTTGAATCCCATTTCCGTTTATTCATAGTGACAAGCCATACATTATAAAAGATGAAAGGAAAAATATGGTATTTATATCAAGGTCAGATACTATTGTTACAGTGTCCTCTTTTATGTATTTCCTTTTACATACACAATGCATTGCTTGTACACAGAGGAAGAAAAAATGACTGTGCAATGGTATTTGGTTAAAAAAAACAACAACTCATTGAAAGAAAGGAAACGTTATTTAATCACTAAATTCCTTTCACGGATATGTAACATTGAAGGCCATTTACATACGTGTGAAGAATGCTTGTTGAGTTGGAGAAAATTATAGTTTTTACCATACTAAAAAGAAAATACTGAGTTGACCCATTTCATTTTCAACTATGGGATATATGTACCTGTAATTTGCTCTAAGAAAAATGTAAAGGACAACATAGTTTTTACGAACAGACATTGTTTACTAAAATAGGAAAAGCTTATACAAATAAATTTTTGATTATTCAGTGTAAATTTCAATTTTATTCTATTCTAAATCAAAGGGCATGCAGGTGTCTCTAACTGCACAAAAATACCACAAAGTCAGAACTCGACGGTATGCAGTGTATTAAATTCAATAACTTCGTTTATTTACAATGTACCATACCGGAGGTTGGTAAGTAATCTTATAATACGTATAGAAAAAAAAATATTGATACTGTTTTAGATTCCCCGCGTTCTGACGTCGACGAGGCGTCAAAACCAGTGACGAAGCGCCCCTCAACAGCGCCGGGTAAAAGGTTACTATCTTCCGGTTCTTCACAGCACCCCGGGGGACGGCCCCGCAGTGCGTGGGGGGAACACTCCACAACATGTCACTTGGTGCACGGGGACACTGAAAGTGAGAATGAGAAACCTAAGAAAAGTTGGTGGCTTTAGTGGTAGCACGTGGTGGTGGTCGCCATATTGTAGACGTGTCGCTTCTCTAACCATCTCTAGCTGTTCTTTTCTATTTTTTGGCTTATAGCATATAGAAAGTTTTGAATTTCTAATATAAATTAGCATATGTAGAAATCATTATCGTAGTCATTTTTAACTTGTTTAGAAATAGAGAAATATCTTTCATTAATTAGTACATGTAGTTCATAGAAAGATAACAAGCATGCGTGACATTGTAGGTCTTTTATCAATCTTGTATTTTAAAAAGATTTTGACGATTTCCGTTTATGGACATCAGAAATTTCAAAACACCTTTTGAACACATACACTGTAGCAAACAACTATGCTTTCTACTGGTATAACTACGAAGCACCCCACGAAAAAATGAAAGGAACACGCAATTTTAATAAAACTCCCCCCGAAACTGTGCGAAATAACCATAAAAACATTTGAATCAAATGTAATGTTAATCACTGGCCTATAGAAATAATTATAGCATTCTGAAGTCTTTATAATAGTAACTTAATAATGATGGTTTTCATTCAATGATTTGCATTTCATATACATGTATATATGCTGTATTACATGTAAATAGACCGGTAACGTTAAGGTCTCAAAGAAAATTTGAAAAAATAAGATTTCCCCCCCAAAAAAGATTCTTTACAAATTCGAATGCTGTTCATTTTCTCTTCATAATGTATTCATTTCTTATATTAGGAAAATACATATTTTTGTTGTATAATAATTTATTCCCAAGATTAAATATAACTAGACCAAGGTATGCGTTATGATAATATTATGAAAAAATAGGCTTAATGGTAATAGCATTTTGTAAAGCTTTTAACATTTATTTTGTGAAATGAGATATCTGTAATTATTTTCATTAGCAATATAATAGTAACTACGTTTCAGTACAGTATTTTTCGTATTTTAATTGATGACATACTGGCTAAGTTTTCATTGAATTTTGTCAGACAGACAAAAGTTACTAAGGGACACGAGTTTAGAGTTAAATTTCTCAATACTTTCAAAATACCTTAAATTTATACCCCCCCCCCCAAAAAAAAAAAAAAACAATGCGTAAAGTGGGATTTAGGATATTCAGTAATATGCATTTTTATTACCACCCACCCCTCCAATACAGTAAAAATAATGAAGAAATTATTAGCGAGTATTTTATGATAATTGAGAGAGAGGGAGAGAGAGAATAGAAGGTGCGAGTGCATTTGACACAGCTTTTACACAACAACCACCTACACCCGCTTATAGATGTAAGTGTCGAATCACATTTGTGTACACGTGTCTTATTTTTCTTTTTTATTTGCAAGCGATTAATTAATTTTGTTTGCTTATTGAATAATTTTTGCTTTGCTGTGTCATTCTGCGTGGTAGAATTACGCTGTAGTTCTTTTTATTAAAAATTTTAGTCTTTCATACATGAATTGTATTTAATTAATATCAGTCTTAGAGGGTTTTTTTCATATACTGATACACTGTATAATACATTCTCAGAAGTCATTGATTTAAGCTGTAAAAACAGACAAAAACGAATAATGTACCGGTATATGTAATAATGTTCACTGATTTAAGAGATATTAACTTTCTGAAACAAGGAACTTTGTTAGTTCGTTAACACAAGATTTATTTTTATTTTTTACAGAGGTAGTGCTGGTGACCTTCAAAGGGAGTAAACATATGAAAAATCCGGAATCCGTTCTTCCATCCGTCACCGGTCGCACTGCACCAAAAACGTACTTCCGCCGACCACGAGAAATGGCAGACGATTCTGCCTCTTTGCATGCTCAACCTCCACCCACTCCTGTTGGTGCGTTTTCGGTTCGGGATGAAAGTGAACATGTTCCAACAGAATCCGGACGAGAACAATTGAATTCTGTTGATCCAAATCCGGATGAGGTACCAGCGCATGCAGATGTTGACCAAAGACTTGATAAGATAATAGAAAAACCGGACATTGATGATAAGATATTAGATAAAATATTAAATGAACAGGAAATCTTGCTAGAAAAATCAAGGCTAACTTCGTTTGAAACAAAGAATGGCATCGATACCGAAAAAACGGAAACTAACAAAGAAAAAAGTAAGGAAACAAAACTTCTAGATATTACTGAATTGACTCTAAATGGCCAAGACTCAAGCAAAGTAGATAATTTAACCAATGAACAGAAACCAAAGGATGAAATCTTCATCACAAACAATGAAAATCAAGTCTTAAACGGCGACAATGATAATGTTGACGATGCAGACAAAGAAAACATCCCTTCTGACTTAAAAACGGACTGCATAGCTGAGGAAGAAATTCCCACACAGATCCACGTGACAATTACGGAAAAACCGCATGATTCTACACCAAATTAACTTCCGGTTAACGCCATTACCGTTCTTAGTTCTTCAAAGAGCACCAATCTAGAATGTTATTTTTGGCTTACGTTAACAATTTTCAAGAGAGGAAATAATATATGCTAGGTCTTGATTCGTTCTAATATCCTTTTTATGCCCCGTTGATCCATTCTAATATCCTTTTTATGCCCCGTAATTAGCTTGACAATGTACATTTGAACATGCATATATATCTAATATCATGAATTTCAATCGAAATAACATGCAACCTACTTCTAATATTCCTATTATAGTCAGATAGCTTTTCATTTAAGGGGAATGGACCTGTTCAATTCATTTTCTCGAAAATATGGTGATTAAAGGTTACCGGATTTAATAGATTTTTACGACTTCTTTCCGTTCAACGGAAATAAAATTGATAAAAATAATTATTATTAATGAAAAAATCTGGATATGATACTCAATATATTCCAAAATGTATAACGGAAATAGTATACATTTGGCATGCGTTTGGGGTATCAATCATTTTGGCTGTTTCACTTTGTGGTTTTAAATTACCTACCACTTACATATGAATGTTAGACTTATTAAAGCCTGTTTAATTTCATTTATCCTTATTAGTCGAGAGTCATCAAGACTGATCGAAATAAACCTTTTAAAATTTGTATTATGATGCAAAAAAAACAAATAAGACGGTATTCTATATGATTATATATACCTAACAGTTTTGCGGTGAGAACATACATGTAGTTCATTTCGTCATTTGTCTCATGTTTTTGTCTTGCTAGTCTTTTGTCAGGAAGTCATTGTTTTACCTATGAATACCGAAGCTTTGTTTTTTTTGACAATCACCCTTACATGTTGCATTTATGTATTTGTATTCCGCATAATAAACCGAGATTATAGAATGTGCATCTTTCCATTTTTTTAGCTCACCTGGGCCGAAGGCTCAAGTGAGCTTTTCTGATCACATTTTGTCCGGCATCCGTCTGTCCGTCTGTCTGTAAACTTTTCACATTTTCGACTTCTTCTCAAGAACCGCTGGGCCAGTTTCGACCAAACTTGCCACAAAGCATTCTTTGGTGAAGGGGATTCAAAATTGTTCAAATAAAGGGCCACGCCCTCATTCAAGGGGAGATAATTGAGAATTAATGAAAATTTGGTGGTATGTTTTAAAAATCTTCTCAACAACCACTGTGCCAGGAATGATAAAATTTATGGGGAAACATCCTTCTTCTCAAGAGCAGCAGAGTCATTATTGCTCATATTTATATAAAAGCATCCCCAGGTAGTGTAGATTCAAGTTTGTTCAAATCGTGACCTTTGGGGGGTAGGGCGGGGCCACAATGGCTGACCAAAGTTTTACATAAAAATATAAAGGAAAATTCTTTAAAAATCTTCTCAAGAACAGCAAAGCCATAATTGCTCATATTTATATGGAAGCATCCCCAGGTAGTGTAGATTCAAGTTTGTTCAAATCATGACCCCTGGGGGAAGGGCGGGGCCACAATGGCCGACCGAAGTTTTATATTGAAATATTTAGGAAAATTCTTTAAAAATCTTCTTCTCAAGAACAGCAGAGCCATAATTGCTCATATTTATATGGAAGCATCCCTAGGTAGTGTAGATTAAAATTTGTTCAAATCATGACCCCTTGGGGTAGGGCGGGGCCATAATGGCCGACCAAAGTTTTATATAGAAATATATAGGAAAACTCTTTATATCTTCTTTTCAAGAATAGCACAGCCATAATTGCTCATATTTTTATGGATGCATCCTCAGGTAGTGTAGATTCAACTTTGTTCAAATTATGACCCCCGGGGGTAGGGCGGGGCTAAACTTTTGGATTTAAACTTTTCAATAGTAAACCAATTTCTACTTTTTCCTAGCCACAATGCTCGGGTGAGCGATGTGGCCCAAGGGCCTCTTGTTAATCTAAAGGTTCCTGTACATGAACTTGCTTATTTATGACATTTATCAGAAAAAAAACTTTTTCACATATGCTTTACTAAACAACATCAAAACGAACGACTTTTCCATGTTTGTACAATTATAACTCACGATAAATTACCGTTCAGTCTTTTTGACATTATTGACTTCATTCATAGCTGCTTTTGCCCTGAGGGGATCCGGGTTAGAATACGTCCTCAGTACCCCCTTGCTTGTCGTAAAAGGCGACTAAATGGAGCGGTCCTTTGGATGAGACCGTATAAACCGAGGCCCCGTGTCACAGCAGGTGTGGCACGATAAAGATCCCTCCCTGCTCAAAGGCCGTAAGCGCCGAGCATAGGCCTAAATTTGCAGCCCTTCACCGGCAATGGTGACGTCTCCATATCAGTGAAATATTCTGGAGAGGGACGTTAAACAGTATACAATCAATCAATCAATCATAGCTGCTTTTACAAGAAGTGAAACTCGTAAATGAACTTATCTTATCGTTGGTTACTTACAACATTAATTTGTTCAAAATATTGCGATTATAGATACATGTACACGTACTCTGAAGTTTATATTAATTAAAGATGCTTGAGTTATCAATATTATGTAGTTTTAGGTGACAAGGTCTTCCAACCATCTCTCGGAAATCCCAGGGGTACTAAATGTAATAGCGTTATATTGTTATAAGTTTTTTATTTGTATTCATATGATTTAGAACTTATTCGAAATCTTAAACATAAAAAGAAAACACTTGCTGTGGCCTTCTTCTGACATAAAGATATATCTTTAAGTATTTTCAACTAACAATATCACTTCAATTCATATGTCGACTCTATATATCCAGTGAGCTAAAATTTAAAGATGTTACAGAGTCTGATTGATTGATTACCGTTTAACGTCCCTCTCCAGAATATTTCACTGATATGAAGACGTCACCATTGCCGGTAAAGGGCTGCAAATTTAGGCCTATGCTCGGCACTCAGGGCCATTGAGCAGGGAGGGATCTTATCGTGCCAAACCTGCTGTGACACGGGGCCTCGGTTTATACGGTCTCATCCGAAGGACCGCCCCATTTAGTCGCCTTTTACGACAAGCAAGGGGGTACTGAGGACCTATTCTAACCCGAATCCCCACGGGACTTACAGAGTCTGACAAAAATATGCTAGCTTTTTATATTTGGATATTTTACTAAAACATTTTGTTACTTTACAAGAGGAAAACGTTAATGGTGACTTGAAAACAAAGCTTTAAGATTAACGTAAAGACTTCAACTTCTGAATCGTCAACTTTCCTTACTTATAATGCAATTAACTCATCACTTATATAATGGTTTTTGTCTTTCATTCGATTCGATACGCAAGAGCATACTGCATGTAGGCACACTATAGATTTCCTCTGAGTCTGTCCGTCCGTCTGTCTAGCTGTCCGTCAATCTGTCCAATTTGGTTTTTCACAATTTTCTTTTTAAACGCTTGCAGATATTGAGCTAATTTTTGTTATGGAATTGTATCTTGATGAATTACAAATCAAATTTAAAAATTTTGTTCCGCGTCATTATGTTTTCACGGAGTTGCGTTTAAAGAATAAATAGGGATTACGATCGGGTTCATGATGTCCTAAATTAATGTTCCAAACAAGATTGTATCCTTAAAGAAAAAAGGGGAACACGGTGGAGGACATGTTTTGCTTATACAATACTCTCAAAATGTTTGTTCCCCAGGGCTTAGAGAGATCATAGACATCTGTTTTTTTTAGATAAAAAGTGAACTCATAAATTTACTTCCCTTGTAAGTGCACGTGGTCTTTTGCAATTTTGTGGGTTACAATCATTCTGGTCGTACATGTACTCTGAAGCTGATATTTAAAATGTGCTTGAGTGTTTTGATTGACATTGTTCATGTCGGTTTCGGAGATTAGGTATTCCAACAATCTGTAGGAATTCCCACCGGTACCATGCAATGGTAATTGCGAAAATTACCACATGGATATAGATATTTTTAGTTTTATCCGAAATTTTGCAAAATGTTAAAAATATTATCCTATAAATATACTCATTATATTTTTACGAACTTTACTCAATATACCAGACTCTTAAAATATTTCAAAGATTTCAATAAATCTTTCCTAGAAAAAGACTAAACCATTGCACGTGTAATCTTTTTTTTATTTATTGCTGTTTCAAATTTTAAATCAAACTTTAAAAATATAAACCAGTAGAGCTACAGTCTCTCAGACTTCTGGTTTCTAAAATGATGTAGATGTATTTACAGAATTTTACTTCACAATAGAAAGATTTTCGGTGATTTAAAAAAAAACACCAATGAACAGAACAATGATACTTAATTTTGTTAAGTTTTTTGTGTTTGCTAGTTAATACCAATCTGACTTTCAAGAAGAGGAACTCGTTGAAAGAATGAATATCTTCGGTACCTTTCTATTCATAGTTACCATGGAAAAACATTCAAGTAAAATTCAAAGTAAAACAGAGGCCCGTAGGCCATATCGCTCACCTGAATAACTTGAGCCTTGCTGTTCTTAACCAGATTCCCTTTGTGATACCTGTTGTGACCAAACCCAACCCTCGGGGTCATGATTTTGGACAATTTAAAATCTACGTTTCCTCAGGATGCTTAAACATAAGTTTCAGCTTTTCTTGCCCATTGTTTCTTGAGAAGAAGATATGAAAGTCACCTGAGTTAACTCAGTTAACGCACAAAACATCTATAGGTAAAGGGAAACAAAAATTATGAATTTCATGGTCCCTGAGCCCTGGGGCCTGAGGGGTGGGACCAAAACCACTCAAATTAATACAGTCTTTAAAAATCAGTCAAACTGTTGGCATGATTGTAAACAGGATTGAGTCCTCTACCCTAATTGTGAAATGCATGGCCCCTGGGTCAAGTGTTCTTGTTGAAGGGTGGGGCTCTATTGATTATATAGTGAAAATACATTAATTCTTTAAAACTCTTCTCTCCCCCTGGGTATTAAATAAACTAACCAAGTACAAGGTTGTGTTGAATAAGGCTGTCTCTTCCAAAATTGTGAATTTCATGGCGCCAGGGTCGGGGGTTTGGGTATTAGGACGGGGATCTATTGATTTTAACAAACTGACAAAGTACAAGATTTTAGTACATATTTATGATGAAGAAAGGTGCCTCTTCCAAAATGGTCAATTTCAAGGCCCCTAAGTCTGGGGTACAAATTCATTTGTTGGAAAGTTGTTACAAGACCTTTAAGGCCCTTGGGCCTCTTGCTGAAGATTTTTTCTATATATTTCAATGTAAAACTTAGATCTCCTATTGAGGCCCGGCATCATGATATTTCCACATAAGTTTCAGTTTTTCTGTCCCTTTGATTCTTAAGAAGATTTTATAATGACCCTTCCCTAATTTTGTCTTTTCTTGATTATCAGACGACGGACAATGGATGATCAGTAAAGATCACTCAGGTGTCAGCTAAAAAAATATGAACAGAAAAACTTATCACAGTTAAGTCCACTTTTGTTAAACCAGATCAGAAAAGTAGAGTTTGAAATTTTTCTATTTTTCAAATGATGGTATCTTTCAAGTCATAATTTTAATTAGCCCAGGGACAGTGAATATAAAATTTACATGACAACTTTGTCATGGTATGTCATATCGTCATGCAGGAGAATTAACTGTTGCAGGAAAAGGATATGTACATACATAACCCAATGAATTTCACACTTATATTTTCTCAAAAGTCTGTATCATTGCCCATTTTTTGTCTATCATAAGATGTTCTTGAATGTATACAGTTACATGTAGACAGAAATGGCGTACATGTTGTCTGCATATTTCCAATCTTTTCAGTTAATGTTCTGTGGCATTAGTCCCACAGTAAAAGGAAGAAAGATATTCTTTTGTTAATATTATGTCTTTATTTAAATAAATCATAATACTACATTATAATCATACAAAGTACATTTCTGTATGTAAAATATATTGTATTATTGATCTGTACGTTATGGTATATTGATGAGCCAACTACTTAAAAACCGGTCTAACCGGTCAGCGTTAAAAGAATGATTAAAGGAAGTGGTTATAATAATCATCATAAGAAATAATAGAAAAAATATTCAGTTGATGCAAATATAGAATTCTTTCGTAGTTTTATAGCTTTTGAAGACGTATTCTCAATATATATCATATAAACATATTACATTTTTCCAGTATACTTTAGTTTCAGGGCATATTATCTCCACACAGTTACGTTTTATCTGTGTTTTTGTCGTACAAATACCTCTACAGTTCTTTAAGTTAAGATAGAAACATCAAGAAATCTATCTTTACACCTGTCCATTTCTCTGTAATTGTTGTTTAACACATTTTATTCTAAAGTCTGTAGCTTCTTTTATTCTGTGGAATGGTTCCTGTTTGAGCGACTCTTCATAAGACTGTAAAGCCCCGTGTAAGTCTCCCACAACTTGTTGACAGATTCCTAGTATCTGCCAGGATAGGTCTCTTTCTTGTAAAGGCACATATGTCCCGTCATCATAGATCAGCAGTGTCTGTAGGTCTGTAAGTGACTGTAAACACTGAGATCTATTACCTAGTCTATAGTGAGATAAAACAGACAACATCTCTACTATAACAAACGGTGATACGCTAAAAAATGGCACTCCATCATGTTGACTCACACACTGTTCTAAACATAATTCTTCAATACATGGAGTATTTGTAAATGAAAGCACATGGTGTACCCAGGCTATCTTCATTCTTCGAGACAAAGACCGATTTCCTACAGCTTCATTGTACAATTGCCTATCAACATTTTCATTATACAAAATAAAGGTCTTTGATAGTCTTTCTTTAGTGATATAAGTGGTATGCAGTGTTTTATCAAATCTCCCCGTTCTATAATAATACAATGACAAATATAATAAGACAGACACAGGACCTAATCTTGCTGCCATTCTCAATATGCCACAAATTATTGTATCTAAGTTATAGATGTTTTTATGTGTGTAACATGAGGTACTGTTTGCCATTTTGAAGGCTAAACTAACAAGAGACTGAGCAGTACAGTACTGTAATGTTAACAACTGGTACGGTGTGAGTAAAAACCGAGATAGTGTGTTGATTAATTTTAGATAAAGATAAGACTCCCATATATATTGAGAAGAAAAAGATGATTTGAATATTTCAGTCATGCCACAAATATCTGAATCTGCTATACTTATAATTTCTCCCTCAGCAGCAGATATTTCTAAAGACGGGCTACTGAGAGCTGGTTCTAGAATTGACTTGAGAGTCGGACTCAGAAGTAAACAGGACACACCTATTCTGTAATACTGATAAAGCTGTTGTAAAAGAGATTCACGTGCATCATCAACAATTTTGTTCATGAACATGTTGTTCTGTGGAATAAAAAAGTTTGGAAAATCTTCTCGATAAACACAATGTATGAGATATTTGAAACACTTCCAAAAGCAATCTATTAAATTATCCGGAAACCATTTAATGTGACCTAATTGAATCATCCAGAACATTGTGGTCTTCATGAAATATGAACACAGAAGTGGTTCCACCCTGAAATTGATAACCTCCTTCAGAAATATTTTCAAGATCCCGTAACATAAAAATTGTGTATGATTCATGGAACACACTAGTTGCTCTTCAGCTCGGGAATACGATAATCTCCATTCCAGATCATTATAAGGCGATTCAAATTTACTCCCAATAGGCATACAGTGACATTCATTTTTTAAAATTTTTTCCAACACAAATGCAGAAGGCCAGGTATGTCTCTGGCATCTCTCAATCCAACTTCGTATTAGTTTAGGCCAAGTAAAAGATGCTAGACAACAGGCATCATCGAATTCAATAACTCCAGACGAACTACTACTAGCACAAGGACCATGAATTTTTAATTTTTCTAGGTTGATGCCTTTCTTATGCAAGGCTTGAAAATAATATTCTCTCCACAGACGACTTGACATATACGTACCATCGTTACAGAAAACAATAGAAGATATTGCGATTTCGTGTCGTGGATGCGTCAGGAGGCGTAATCTGACAAATCCTGGCGGTGTATGAGAATCTTCCATTAGCACAAATATATTTTTTGATGTATTATAAAGCTGAGACTGGGCTGTGTCAGTTATTAATTTATAATCACAAAACCAATGCATCTGATCAATGTCAGAAGTTGTCAACCTAAACCCCTCTCTATAACTACCACTCTTAATCATAACATATCCTGTATGAATGGTAACAGTTTTCTCTATCATCTCATAAATGTCCTTTACGTCTCTTCTGATAGCCACTTCTGTCGGTGTCCCTATCTTATGACACAGTCCGACATACAGGACTTCTGATAGACGGGGAATGTGGTTCATTCTTATATGTATCTCTATATAAATAGAGAAAACTGTAGTAATAATGTATTGTTATACATTGCAATACAAATCGAGAGAAGATTTAAATGATAATGTTAAAAAGAAACATACAGGGAAGTAACCTATTTGATACCTGATTTTCTGCAAATGGCGGTCTATCTATACATGTACGTGATAAATTAAATGGAAAAACCCACTCAACCTTCTTTCGTTTCGCAGTGAAAGTTTATGGAACCCCATGTCTGCCTTATGTTAGGTATTTTGTTATTTGCTCTGAGTCTATTATTACATGTAAGCTGTGGTTTCATAAATGTATGCTGTGGATTTATAGTTATATGTTTTGAGTCTATTATTATATGCTGTGGGTTCATGGTTATATGCCGTGGATCTAGTACGTAAATCTATTATTATTATTTGCTGTAGGTTCATAATTCTATGTTAAGGCTCTTTTCTTATATGCTATGGGTTCATACATGTAGTTATATGCTGTGGGTTCATAATTGTATGCTGTGGTACACTTGAATTATATACAAGGGTTCTTATTATAAATTCGCCTAAAACGAAATGGTGATAGATTCATTGTTTTCAATAAACGAGTTTTTTGTTTGATGTTATTAAGGAATAAATGTCTATAATTTTTTATTGCATGATTTGATCAGTTGAGTGGCTTGCTTGATAATTAAATCAAAACACCTTACATTTTAAATCTTAAATTGCGTCAAAGGTTTAAAAATGTGTGTTTTCAATTATTCGAATATAATAAAAGCAAGCTATAGATAAAATCAAGTTTACAATAAATATGGAATCTCTAAAATGGGCCCCCTGATTAAGCATGATTATTTTGTTGCCGAAACACTCTACGTCAAGTTCTTGTTAAAAAAAAAGTGCAAAGCATTGCCATTGAAATTATTTAAAATAATTTCTTCTAGAACGCTTAAAGATCACCTAAGAGCTTCGAATTATCTCTCGGAGCCAAAAATGGTCTTTAAGAAAATATATTATGCAAGATGTTTTGAATGCCTTGAGAGAAATATACATGTATCTGATAAATCATTGAGAGTACGTAGAGAGACCACGTGAGCTTACTGTATTGTATAGACTGTACCGGAGAAATCGATGTGCAAGCTTTGGGCGTTTTTCTAGAGACTACTTACCTTTCCAATTCTTGCATGACGTTACATATATCAGCTATATGAAAAACTTTGCATTTTCTTCTAAAGATATTTTATATTCATATGATTTGTGTGGGTAAACTCATTTTTTTTAAATTCCCAATTGCTTCAAACTGTATTTTTTTTATTCCATGCAGTCACCTGTGTGTAGTCTGTTTTAAGTTTATTGTCCGTAATAGACGAATTTCACATTCCTAAGAGTTATCTCCCGTTGTCGGCGTAACGCTCATTTTCCCCACTTTGTCCTTTGTAAGTTACCTGTTAATATTTTTAAATTTCAAACGTTATAGTACAATTTCGATATGTACCTGTATTGCCAGAGTATAGGGCAACATGAAAAACATAATGGGCATATTCATATAGATTTTATTTTTAGGATACTGACCCATAAAGTTGGTAAGGTTATAGAGGGAAAACAGCGTCTTACGCCGGTTGACCCCAGATTGACCCCGCAAAGGGGAATAACTTTTGTAATGTGAAAGTCGTCTATTATCACTGAAAATGTACACTATCATTATTAAACGTACCAATCAATAATAGTTGCCCTGGTGACAACGAATTGACACGACTTTTTTTAAACTAAAAGAGCCCAAAGTAGGTGTGACCGGCCAGCTGAGATTGATTAGTCCTGCAAGGCACCTGATCCCACCTCTAAAAATCTAGGGTTCCGTGTTTTGTGCTCTCGTTACAGATTTGTATTGTTTATACATTTCTTGAGATCAATAAAGTTTATCATTGAGTCAAATGCTGACTGACGTTTTTCATACCAATTGTTAGTCCATTATTTATTCACTGAATTGAGATGGATTTTCCCCGTTATTTCCTGATCATTACAATCATCACACGACGGGTGTGACCGGTCGGCAGGGGGTACTCTCTCCTCCATGGCACCTGATCCCACTTCTGATGTTTCGGGGGTCTGTGTTTGCTCTGCTCTTATTATGTATTGTTTAATGGACTTTGAGATAAAATACTGTTCGTTATCTTCATATCCTTCCATCAATTTGACGTATCTTCACCTTTTTCATTTAAAAAATATAACGAATAGTATTTTCAGGATTCAGTCCAAAAATAAGTTTTAAAAAACAGCCCCCTTTACTCTAATGTTCTAGTAACTTAAAATCAATCAAAATATATCAATGTAATTTCTGGCAGATTGATGTCAACATGGGGATACAGTCATGAGATTTATGATAGCCAAACAAGGACACCTTTTCTTCTTGCTGCATTCGATCAATCCCTTTTTCTAAAATATCATCCATAAAACATAAAGTGTATTTTGAATATGTTTAACATAGTTATTGGTAATTGTTATCAACTCATAACTACGCAAATAATTGATACAGGAATACCTTCATCTGAGCAATATATTTTTTTCTCTACTTTATGATTGTTAGGGATCAATTAACTGTTTACTTAATATTTTACTGATAGTATATTGGTTTAGATATCGAGCGTGGTGTCTCTTCAAGGAAGCAGGGTTTTGTGTGTTTCTAAATTTGAATGACTAAAAAAATTGATTGAATCGTGACTTGAAGTATCATAAAAACGAATGAAATTGCTTTGTTTTTGTTTGTTTGGTTGTTTTTTTTTTCTTTTTTTTTGAATGAAAGTTATTCTTCATATCTCAAAACATTTTGTCTGGTTTGTGTACATCGCACTTCTATTAATTATTTCCAAGTAATATCGAAGACACGGATAATGTCACCGAAATATACTTTCTTTACCCAAATGTATGTTTTTATAAAAATATAATTAAAAATACCTTTCTAAATTCAACGTCTAGAGCATGTACTGTATGCCCCCTTGTAATACCTACTGTGACTTCTACCTACCCCCGGCGGTCATGTTTTGGACAATTTTGAATCTGTATGCACTGTAGAAAAGTTTAATTAAAGCTACAGTGCTATGTAGAGGACACTTCATATCTCTCTTAAATTTTAATACATCTTTATTATGTTTACCCCAACCAGTAATTAATAGATACATGTATCAGTCAGAGCGTGAAAAATATTTCTTTTTTATTTATTTAATTACTATACTTCATTTTTTATCTTTGTTGACTAACAGTGATTATTCTCAAATGTCCATTTAAACTATACAAGTTGTATTCCAGAGCCAATACAAATCTCTAAAAAAAGAGGTGGGATCAGGTGCCATGGAAGAGAAAACAAGCCTTGTTGTCCGGTCACTCTTGCTCTGTGTTACTTGTCATGATCAACCAGGTTAACAGCAAATCCGTAGATAATTAAGGTTGGAAAAAAGGCCTATCAATTTGAAGACAGCAAAATTAGGATTATTTTTTGAGAGGCTTAAAATAATAAATTATTCATTAATTATTCAATATTAACACTGGAGTGTGTAAACCAAAATGTGGGTCACCATGAGCTTCTTTCATGGCTATATCTAATTTCAGATAACAAGAAACATAGAATGATCAAACCTTGTCAGTTTATGAATTTTGATATGTTAAAAATAAGCCGTAATATACCAAGAAATTCTTTGACAATATAAGGCTATATCTACAAGTAAATGACTATAAAGAACGATCATTCGGATGAGACTTATGAACCGAAATCCCATGTCGCAGTTGAGTTAGTGGCACAATTCTCTGATTGACAATGTTACTGTCGTTTTCGGAGATTTGGTTTTCCTCCAATCTGTTGGAATTCCTACCGGTACCAATGGTTATTTAGGAAAATTACCCTATTGATGTAGATATTTTAGTTTTATCCCAAAAGTTGCAAAATGTTAAAAATTATACTCTGTAAATATACTCCTGATAATTTTAAAAGCTTTATTCAACACGTTCAATACACCAGACTCTCAAACTATGTCAAAGATTTCAATAAATCTTTCCAAGAAAAGGACAAAACCAATAATATTTTTTTTATTTATTGCTGTTGCAAGTTTTTCTATAAACCCGTAGAGCAACAGTCTCGTCAGAATGCGGATTTCTTAAGTAATACATATGTATGTACAAATTTTACTTCACAATAATTGCAGTGTTTGGTTCTAATTTTATATAACCGGAAATGGTAGTTATTGTAAACATGTACCATGTGCACAGAACGAAGTCTGGGGAAAGACATCTTCGCTATCCAAGGGTTTCTGATACGCTACTCTCCTCATAAACCCTTGGCCTACGGTGTTCATAAAAATAGGGATTTTTTTCCAGAGTTCTGATTGGATTTCAGTACACCCAGGTCGACCAATCAGCAATTGTTTTTTGTAAATGACGATATTTGCGTTCGGGATACATCTTTACTCTTCAATCTCGGAAATGAAAAACACGAGTAAACAACGATCCGAAAGATAACATTCAATTCTATGAATAGCCATGGTGTGATCCAATATCTTCTAAATATGTGATTAAGAATCTATATTGAAGCTTGAGATTTGTTTTATAAATAATGAATAAACATAACTCAATTATTGCTTCTTAATTATTCTTGAAAAAACTTTGATTTAATTTTTTTTTAACACGTGTCTTTATTTCTGGCGATGACGCAATCTGTGCGTACCTGATAGATTCGAGATCACGTGACGGAAAACAATCCCGTCTTTTGACTTCACCGTATGCCAAGGGTTTATGAGAAGAGGAGCGTATCAGAAACCCTTGGCTAGCGAAGATGGGGGAAAGAATGTTTCCACTTTAGCATAGTGCCGTGGCCCCTTTTTCGGACCCCTCTAACTTTATCTAATTAACTCAAATTTTAATTATTTTACACCTAACTCATACTTTGTTATCTTTGTAGTATATTACTTGCAAAAAATCACACTGAAAACTGCGTCTTAGTTTTATAAATGGTAATTTAAAAAGCCATATACTTCGTGTTAATTCCGGAATGTTGCGCTTGTCCGAGTTGGGTTTAAATTGTGTCACATTAATATTCAGTGTAGGCGGGGCATTTCATCGATCGATTGAAAACATGTAATATTAAGCCAGTTATAATGGCTTTTGGAATTTTATACAAAATACAAACTGTATACAGAAAAATAAACACAAAGAATTTTTCAAGGATTACGACATTTTTTTTTTTACGAAAGATGGTACTGGGGGAGGATCTTTGAGATGTATATGATCCCTATAAATCCAGATCCCCCATCTTGTGGTCGTTTCTCGGTGGAAATTTAACACTAAATTAAATAATCTGAGCCTACCTGTATATGAAATCGGGGAAAATCATATTTAAGCAAAACTTCTATATTTTTTAAAAGGTTAGTGCCGTATTGCAGTTTTAACCCCCCCCCTTTCTCTCTCTATTCGTACTTTTTAAAGTACAGTAAATACCCCGTACTTCTCACAAATAATGGTGTACGGATTATTTTTTTGTGATGCTGCATATGGTGATATTTTATCACTAAAACAATTTTATTAATTGTATGTGCGATTTTTTTTTTGTTTTTGGTTTTTTTTGGGGGGTGGGGTACCAGTAAGAATTCCATGCCAGTGTTAAACAATCTACATATTCTACCCCGTGTCCTAATATTTTTTTACAATCAAAAACACTTTGAGGAATGATGCTAATTCGAAGATGGGAGCTAAATCTTTGAAACTCGTTGAGCCTCTAAACGTGCCCCTTAAATCCAAGGACTAAAAATAAAATATTGTTACATTTTTTTCCAATTTATTATTCCAGCACCCTATTAAAACACTTGACAAAAAAGAAATAATTCTATGTTGATTGAATGAAAATGTACATGTAAACGGTCTAAGTTGGACGTTTTTCGACGGAATCTACAACCACGTGGTTTATCGATTTTTTGTATTCACAATGTTATATACCTGAGTCTACAAATCACGTGGTAAATTGGAATATTAAACAGGTCACAATGAGGTCAATGACATGTAAATACCCGTAAACAGTGAAGAAAACTGTCGGTGTTTTGTACCTTTTTTCAAAAAGTTTACCCCGAGCACAGGCTTGCCCAAAATTCTCCCTTAAATATGTTGAATTTCCAAAAGTTCTACACCGTCTGTCCTTTTGAGAAATTTGGGCAAGCATGCGCTCACTATGTATTTCAGCTCTAGAAATCGGAATAACTTTGAATAACAATGGAGATTCGTGATTTGCATTACCCCTCTTACAAAACACAGTCTCGTTCTTCAATATTACTCACTCTTAATTTCTGTAATTTTGCAAAGTTGCAATCTAGACCTTGAAGAATTGTTTTATTACTTTCATTAGGCTACTTTCTATACCTTAGTTTTGCGTAATTTATCGGGGGCCACGTGAAGTACACTAAGTGCAATCATTCTTTACTAGCAAGTCCAAGTATAAGCTTTTAAGAAAGATGCTTGAAGGGTAAAAAGAAGCAGCAAGGTATCAATATAATCAAAGTTGACGAAAATGATATTTGTGCAGACTTTAGAGGAGACAACTCTTTCCTGACCTTGTTCATTAAATGTCATTTTTCTTTGTTATTTTTTTTTTTTTTTATTAGTGCCGAAAGGGTACCTAATTCCTTATTATTTCAAAAATAATACCACTGAAAATACTCCATAAAATATTAACATATTTTTGTTAACTTTTTACATCAATTTTTTTTTTCCATTTTTTGGATATTGATTACATTTGAAAGATTATAAGAAAAAATGTTTTCTTACATAAAATATTTGACCCAGGATATTTATCTGTATACCTTTATAAATGCAAGTTGTTCTTAAAGATGGCAGAAAATAAATTAGAAACTTTTAAAGAAAATATTGAACTAGAAACATACATTTTTCAACTTTCGCCCAAAATTTGGTAAATTGTTCAATCATGAAATTGTAAGATCGTCGAATATTTCTTCTTTACTAAGAAAGGCTTCAGAATAATACTTCACTCTCTGGGGGAAAAGTTTGTTTGAGTTATTTATCCTTAAGTGATTTATCGTCTTAAGGTTCGCTTCTTTTTGTGGCTAGTTTTATAGCAATCTCACTAAAACTAAAGGAGAGGGACTCGTTAAGAGAATCTCTCAGAACATTTCTATTCATAGTTACCATGGAAAACCATTCATCAAAATAAAAAAGAGCCCATAATGGCCAAATAGCTCAGCTGAATAACTTTAGCCACGCTGTTCATAACAGCCCCCTTGTAATACCTATTGTGACTTCTACCTACCACCGGGGGTCATGATTTGGACAATTTAGAATCTACATTACCCTAGAATGTTTCCACACAAGATTAAGTTTTTTCTAACTATAGGCCATTGGTTCTTGGGAAGAAGATTTTTAAAGATTTTCTATATATTTCAATGTAAAACTTGGATTCCCTATCGTGGCCCCGCTCTACTCCTGGGGATCATGATTTGTACAATTTTAGAATCTACACTGCCCCAATATACTTCAACATACATGTAAGTTTCATTTTCTTCTTCTGGCACAGTGGTTCTTGAAAAGATTTTTTAATGATCCCAGCCAATTTTTGTCTTTTCTTGATTATCGGACGACAGGCAACGGATGTTTAGAAAAGCTGATCGAAAAAATTTCTAACAGAAAGACATTTTACTGTTAGGCCCACTTTTATAAAGTTAAAAAAATATTCTAAATGATTGTACTTTTCAAGTTGTAAATTTTGATTTTACCAGGAGCGGTAAATACAAATAAATTTACAGAATGTGACAACTTAACATTTCGTCACTATTATTAAATTGCAATTAAAACCAACAAACAAAAGTTAAGGAGAAACGAACATGCACATATATAGCCAAATTTGAATTCAATCTTTTTTTATTTATTTGTTTATTTTCATAACAAATACACTAATATACAGAACCTTTCACTCATCCTCGTACATGTTGGAAAAGAAGACCAATAGAATATTTACAATAATTATTCAAGAACATTTTCAAAAATTAGACACATTAAATAGACATTTCCAATTGGACCATTTATTTTATTAAGAGTATTTTCTGACAGTTTTTCTTCTAAAGTATATATAGTAATTATATAAAACTCTCAAAATATCTTTAAAACAATACAAGATTTGTTTTTAGATTGCTGAAATAATTAAGTACTACTTCACTAACAGAATAATCAAGTTTATAGCTTCATGATCTTTTTTTTTTTTTTACCTTAAATAACAGTCTTTACATCAAATTCAATTCTTTTACCAGACTTCTGATAAATCCAATCTGACAATGTTAGCCAAATCATAAAAACACATGGACAGTAAAAATAATTGTTTAATTGTTTCTGGTTCTTGTTCACATAATGAACAAAGTGGAGAATCTTTAATTTTAAACAAGTGTAAGTATTTATTTGTACCTGAAATTCTATGAATAATTCTATAACTGAACCATATCAGTGCTGAATCTTTAGTTAAGTATTTAAAGTTTGTATAAATATGCCTCCAATTAAAATCAGATTTCAACTTTAAGTCAATAGCCCATTTATTTTCACAAATAGGTTTGTGCTGTATTTCAGACATTAAATGATTATAAATGATTCTGGATCTTTTTTTTCTGACAAAGTATTTCTAAAAATGCAGATGGTTTACAATAAGTAGTTTTTGACAATTGTTTGACATTTGGCCATGAATATAAAAACTGCTTGTTTTAGTCCCTCATAAGTAGTGAATGGAAACTTCTGCCTTCTGTATCAAATGTGCTACATGGAACCCTTTTTCATACAATGTTTTTATAAAATACACATTTATTTTGAATCTTCATCTTATTATTATACCACAATGGTTTTAACAATATATCTACATCATGAAAATTAAAACTTTCTAAAAATTCAGCAGAATAAAGCAAAGCTTTTTTTTCCAAAAAAAAGTTTTGTATGATTTTTGCCCTTTGTTTAAAATATTCAGATCCAACCTGACAAAGTTTATTAATATTACAACCAGAAATTTCAGAAAAAAATGTTTATTCAGTTATTTGTAAATATTCTTCTATTCCATGATAATTTTAGGGATTTAATTACTGTTTCTATATTAGTCATTCTACATCCACCTCTCTCAAAATCCAACTCTAACTTTTCTTGAGATATTTTGTCAATTTTATTTCCCCATATGAATTTACACAGAGTTTTTCGATGTTGCTGTGTCCACTGCACGCTTGGTTTCGGTAGGAAATAAATAAATGTGTAAACTTTGATAAAAGCAAACTTTAAACAACCGTTATTTTTCCTAAAGATGAAATATTCCTTTTTGACCAATGATTTATTTCTTTATTAATAATTTTAAACTTATTGTCAAAATTAGGCTCTTCCATCTTTTCAAGATTTGCAGTGTATGTTATACCTAAACCATGAAATGGTTCAGTTGTCCATTTTAATCCTGTTTCACTACATAAAATATTTTCTGTTTTAATTTTAGATCTTATCCATACTCCCTTTTTTAAACATTAGGCTTTAGTCCGGAGAATTTTGAGAATTGATTGATTGATTGATTGTATACTGTTTAACGTCCCTCTCCAGAATATTTCGCTGATATGGAGACGTCACCATTGTCGTTGAAGGGCTGCAAATTTAGGCCTATGCTCGGCACTCAGGGCCATTGAGCAGGGAGGGATCTTTATCGTGCCACACATGCTGTGACACGGGGCCTCGGTTTATACGGTCTCATCCGAAAAACCGCCCCATTTAGTCGCCTTTTACGACAAGCAAGGGGGTACTGAGGACCTATTCTAACCCGGATCCCCACGGGGTTTGAGAATTGAAAAAGAAGATCGAGTGCACTTTGTAAACTCTTTTCTGATCCATCAAAAAAAAGGAATTTGTCATCTGCATATTGTAGTAAACAAACTTTTTCCTTCCCTATTTTAATGCCTTTGATATTTTTTTTTGTCGTATCATATGAATTAAATTCAGTGTTTTCTTAAAAGTCTGAATCACTGCCCATTTTTGTCTATCATCAACTATTTTTCAATGTATCAGTCAGATAGGTATGGCATACATGTTATCTGCACATTTAAATTTCCAATCTTTCAGATAATGTTTTGTGGTCTGAGTCCCACATTAAAGATAAATTGATTGTATATATATGTTGTTTAACGTCCCTCTCGAGAATTGTTCACTCATATGGAGACGCGCCTACATTTAAAGAAAGAAAACATTCTTTTATTAATATTTATGTCTTAATTTAATCATACAAAGTACATTTCTGTATGTATAATATTGTATTTTTGATCTGTAGGTCATGGTACATTGATGGAAGAGCAAATTAAGAATTCTTTCATATATACAGGTCAGCGTTAACAAAATGAATAAAGTAAGTGGTAAAAATAGTCATAAATAATAATGAAAAAAAAAATTCAGTTGGTGTGAAATTTTTGAGCAGTTTCAAAGTTTTTTTTAAAGACGTATTCCCAATATTTATACATAATTTTATATTATAGAATTCCAGTCTACTTTTATTTGAGGGCACGTTATTTTCATACAGATACGTTTTATCTGTGCCCTTAACAATTTTATAAAGCAAATGCCACTTCCTGGTCTACAACTCTTTAAATTAAGACATATCTCTTCACATGTGTATATTTTCCTGTAGTTGTTGTTTAACACATTCTATTCTAAACACTGTGGCTTCTTTTATTTTGTGATCTGGTATCTGTCTGAGCGACTCTTCATAAGACCGTAACGCCCCGTGTAAGTCTCCAACAATATGCTGCGAGATCCCTAGTATCTGCCAGCATATGTCTTTGAAGGAACATGTTAAAGGAACATATGTCCAATCATCATAAAGCAGCAATGTCTGTAGGTCTGTCAGTGACTGTAAACACTGAGTTCTATTGCCTAGTCTGTAGTGAGATAACACTGACAACATCTCTACCATTACAAACGGTGACACAATTAAGAATGCCTCTCCACTTTGTTGACTCACATACTGTTCTAAACACAATTCTTCAATAAAGGGGATATTTTGAACTAACAACACATCATCCACCCAGGCTATATTCATTCTTCGAGACAAAGGCAGATTACCTCCAGTTTCATTATACATTTCCCTATTAACAATTTCATAATACATAATAAAGGCCTGCGATAGTCTTTTTTTAGTGCTATAAGTGATGTGTAGTGTTTTCTCGAATCTCCCTGTTCTATAGTAATACAATGATAGATATAATAAGTGAGACACAGAACCTAATCTTGCAGCCATTTTCAACATGCCACAAATTATTGTATCTAAGTTATAGCTATTTTTATGTGTGCAACATGAAGTACTGTTCACGATTATAAAAGCTAAACGAACGAGTGTCTCAGCAGTACAGTACTGTAATGTTAACAACTGGTGTGGTGAGAGTAATGACTGGGATAGAGTGTTAATTGATTTTAGATAAAGATAAGAGTCCACTATGTCTCGTGCACATTGAACTGTTTTAGATAATTCATTGAAGCTACACATATCTAAATCTGCAACGCTCATAAATTCTCCCTCAGCAGCAGGTATTTCTAAAGACGGGCTACTGAGGGCTGGTTCTAGTATTGATCTGAGAGTCGGACTCAGCAGTAAACAGGACACGCCCATTCTGTAATACTGATAAAGCTGTTGTAAATGGGATTCACGTGCATTATCAACTACTTTGCTTGTAAACATGTTGTTCTGTGGAATAAAAAAGTTTGGAAAATCTTCTCGATAAACACAATTTATGAGATATTTGAAGCTCCTCCAAAAGCAATCTAGTAATTTGTTTGGGAACCATTTAATGTGGCCGAATTGAATCATCCAGAACATTATGGTCTTCATGAAATAGGAACACAGAAGTTCCTTCCTAAAATTGATAACCTCCTTCAGAAATATTTTCAAGAGTCCGTAACATAAAAATTGTGTATGATTCATGGTACACACTAATTGTTGCTCGGCTTGGGAAAATGATAATCTCCATTCCAGTTCGTTATAAGGTGATTCAACTTTACTTCCTATAGGCACACAGTGACATTCATTTTTAAGGATTTTTTTCTAACGCAGTTGCAGACGGCCAGGTGTGCCGCTGGCATCTGTCAACCCAACTTCCTAACAGCTTAGGCCAGGGAAAAGAGGCGAAACACAAAACTTCGTCGAATTCAAATGCTGTATTGAAACCACTACTACAAGGACCATGAATTTTTGAAAACTTGTTGTTGAAACCTTTCTTATGCAGGGATTGAAAAAAGGATTCTCTCCACAGACGACTAGATATATAGACATCGTCACTACAGGGAACAAGACAAGATGTCATGAATGTTTGTCGCGATGGTGTCAGGAGGCGTAATCTGACAAATCCTGGCGGTGTATCAGAATCTTCCATCAGCACAAATATATATTTTGATGAATTATAAAGCCGAGACTGGGATATGTCAGTGATTAATTTATGATTACTAAACCAGAACATTCGATCTACGTCAGATGATCTCAACCTAAATCCCTCTCTATTACTACCACTCAACATCACAGCACTTTTTCTATGATTGAAAAAAGGTTTCTTTATCATTTCATCCATGTCCATCACGTCCCTTCTGATGGCCACTTCTGTCGGTGTCCCTATCTTACGACACAGACCAACATACAGGACCTCTGATAAACGGGGAACGTTGTCCATTCTTATATGTATTTCTATAAATAGAGAAAAACTATAGTGATATTGTATTACTATATTACGAGTACATGTTAATGATAGTGTTAAAGAAACTAGTACCTGATTTCCTACAAATGGTGGTCTACACATGTACGTGAAAAATAAAAAGGAAATTTAGAAAAGGAAAAGGAAAGCACATAAAAAGGAAAATCCCAGCCCACCTACTTTCGTTTCGAAGTGTAATGCATGCGCGGATCTACAGTTATAACATGATTTTGACGTTAACCTTTTGTTTTTCTTGTCCATTATTTTGCTTAGTGTTGAGCTAACTCCCCTAACAATCCATTAAGTCCCCTGTAAGTGTCCATTCTTTTTGGAAAACTGTCCATTCTTTTTAACTATGTTTTTATATTTATTTTCATACCTATATATTGTGTGTTCATCTTGACCTTGTAGGGCTAAAAAAGGCTTTGTCTGTTGCCCAATCTCATTCACTCATATGTGAATAAAATTTTGTATAAATAAAAAGGGGGGTATGAATTTCGTTTTCAAAATCACATTTGTTAAATATAAAGCCAAGGATATCCATTGATTGTCTTTCCATACAAGATTTTTCTGAGGGGATAATTCGCGGTACGTAGATCTAGTGGTTAAAAATACACTCGTTTGCGATTTACCTAGTTTTTCGGGTGATTACCCCTTTTCTTGAGTGTAATTAACCAATAACGATCTTTATAACGCCCATGGAAATAGAATTATCATCGATACAATTAATATATTAAAAATACGTTTTCTTGTTGCATAATATAAATGTACACAGGCAATTATACGCCATAAAAGATATATTTGAAAGTATTTATGAACGATCGAAACTAACAAGGTGGTCGAAATAACACCACCCTACCCTATATGTATATTACACCAAGTAAAAGTGACCTTTACCCCCCCCCCCCCTAAAGAAAAAAGGGACCCCTCCTCGTAAACATTAAACGTAAAAATTAAAAGGAATGTCCGGCCACATTTAGTGCAGTAAGAACAGCATGTTAACAATTCTTCAAATGGCTTATTAATAATTTGATAAACTTTAAGTCAGTATGATAAGGATACACTAAATATGCATAACTGAGTGCATGTTGTGCATATATAATTTATACTTTTGTAGAAAAATGCTTTTGATATGCTCCTAAGAAATGCGCAGCTACAGAATTCAGGCTGAGCCTTAACCCCCCCCCCCCCCCCAAAAAAAAAAGTATGCAAGATGTGCATTAATGTTCTCCCTAAAACCATTTGTTTAGAAAATGTCTAAATATTGCACTTTTAAATGGTAATTTCACGTTGAAAACTAGGTAATGTTGTCTTCAAAATAGGGATGTCAACGAATATTCGAATATTCGACTATTCATTCGATGAGTTGATATTTGAATATGATTTCATGATTCGAATATTCGTTT
The DNA here is from genome assembly GCF_032062105.1 of Saccostrea cuccullata. Taxonomy (NCBI): domain Eukaryota; kingdom Metazoa; phylum Mollusca; class Bivalvia; order Ostreida; family Ostreidae; genus Saccostrea; species Saccostrea cuccullata. The sequence continues at coordinate 293,995 of NW_026938498.1, read as the reverse complement.
TTTAACTGTACAGGCATTTAAAAGAGAGAAAAACCTGACAACTTATTGCAGCCCGGGGGACCGGGCTGCTCTATACATATAAGTTTAAGTGTTGGTGTATGGGGATTGAGATGGGAGTAGTTATGTAGAATTAAAGGTTTCTTAACATTGAAAAGATTGTTAATCAGAATGTTCTTTCCGTTTATAAATTACGAGATACATAATATATTTACTTCCATAAAGTGAATCTGTAAAAAAAAATATATGTTTTTCATAATTAATACAGAAACATGATAAAGTTACTTATCATTTACTTTCGAAACAACGACAGGTCCCCTTTTTTTAGAACATCGAATTTTACTTCTCGGATAAAAACGTACTCTGCAATTGCATTTTAGTTCGTGTTTTATATTCTAAAATTGAAAATTAATACATTTTTAAATATAAATGATGCGTGTGTCCATCTTTAATTTATATTTTATGCATCCAACATTTACTTGAGGAATTGATCCAGTTTAAAATGGTATCGTTTTTGATTGATTTTTATCCGACTTAAAAAAATTTGCGACTGTCGTCTTCAATAAATTAGACGCATGCCTTTTTACACATATCGAAGAAGTTTGTTGATCAAGACTCATTTTCATTGTTTACTTTATATACTTTCCGGGCGACAATTGATGGTTACATCAATGTTTTCTTGTTAGAAATTGAATCAAGTTTTACAAAATTAAAAGACAGTCCTCTTGGATTACCTGAAATGTGTGAAGAGTGTATCTATTGAAGTAATTTATTTATTTGATCATTAATGGGTGGTAAAATAGTGTCCAGTACTTACAGTCAGCTTGTTTTGTTGTAAGGACGCAGATTTTACAGTAAACACATGGATACCTTTTTTATGTAAATATAGTTAAAATCATTATCAGGAAATTAATTAGCAAATAGTAATTGCTTTCATTTTTTCTCCGTTAGATAATTGCTGTGCTTGGTTTGAATTTGTAGGAGTTATCAGTTTAGACTTTAGTAAGACGATCAATAAATCTGGAACATGCTTAATGAATCTATTATATTTTCAATTAAAAAAACATTATATTTTGGATGTATACTCTTCATATATTAGATAATTATAAAATATATATAATTGTACATTTACCAAACTCTGTAATGAGTTTCTGTTCCAAAATAATGGCATAAAATCTATACTGCTTGACAGGAAAGTGAAGATATTTATTTTATAATGCAAGATGTATTTATTTTATCGAATATTCGAATATATTCAAATACTCCTATCGAATATTCGAATATCAATTATTGACAATTTGACATCCCTACTTCAAAATGAGTGTAAAGAACCATAAAAGTAGTTCATGGATGGCAGACCTCTTCTTAAGGACGCTGTAGACACTGCACACTAAAGAGCTCTTTTTATTGGGTAGTTTTATGAAGTTAGAGTAATCTGCCCTTAGATGTAAGATTAAAGAAATTCTTATTTACTGTTAATAATTACATAATTTATAATAGATTTTTTTTGTCGAGTTTGGACACATATTTGTTAGGTTTTTTTTAGTATTTGTACTGTCTATTTAGTAAGTGATAATTAAGATATCATAAAATGACTATAGCGTCTTAATTAGTGTTACATAAAATTTTTATTAATTTTTGACTTGTTTCATATAGAAAATAATAAGTTTAAACAGAACACTTTATATCAGAGTTTATGTCATTTTAACCTTGGTCCATGCACACAATCTGTGATCTTTAAAGACCCCGAATTTTACAAAAATATAATGTTCCATCAATAGAAATTAAATCATTCTGACTAGTTTTTTCATAAGAAATATTTTGCTATACAATAAATTTATATAGAACCATTTATTTTCACAAAAACCTTATTGTCCACGAACTTTTTGGACAACCCTCGTATATATATAAATATTTAAATCTATTATTAATAAAAATATTTAATCAAACATTTTACTTTTAATTTTTATGCATATCTTTATATGATATATTTTTCACTGAGTCCTTTTAATACCTATTTCCTCTTAAAATACTTTATTTTCTTCTTATCACTTTACTTTACAATACGGGGGGGGATCCAGCCTTTCAATGAACATTTTAAATAGTGAAAGTAGTGTTGGGGAAAAAGTGGGAGGGGGGTGGGGGATGAGTACTTGTAGTAGACCATAATACATGTCAAACCATTCATCAATGGGTAAAGTAAAAACTAACGGTCTCGACCTGTTAACAGGTTAATGAAAATAGAATGATACTTTTCAATAGCTTAGTGGTTACAATGAAGCGCCGTTTTAATATGTTTGAGATATTTCAAAGCTAAGCTTTATGATAAATGTGATAACTTCAACTTTCTTATCGCCAATTTCCCTATCTTATGTAATAATATATCCTTATCGACTATAAAGGGTTTAATGTTTTTCAGTTTATTCAACAAGCAAGAGCAAGCTATCGACAAAAAAATGATGAAATAAGGATATCAACCGTCTCGTTTGAAGTCATGATTCCGCAAGTGTTTAGATCGACGCATTAGACTTAGTTTAAAATACTAGTATATTGTATTCATAGAAATGGATTGAACAGCAGGCATATATGTAACTGCCTATGATCGTTCTCTCCATTGGCCTTGTCAGTAAATACAACCTATAATTGAGTCAAATGTTTTCTGACTATTTCCATATTATTAATTACTCCCTGAAATACCTAGGTTTTTTTTCCTTCTTTTTGGATCATGACAAGGAGCACATGACGAGTGTGATCGGCCTGCATGTTTACTCCTTCGTACCACCTGATAGCCCCTTTGATGGTTTGAAGGCCCCTTTGATCTGATTCTGATTTGCATTGTTTGAATGGATCTTTTAACTTGAATTCTGTCTTTTCTTCCTTAATTACTTCCTCTGGTTCCAGCTCTTCAATATCCAGGGGTCTATGTTAATAACATCTTCACAGATTTTTTTTTTAACAATTTAGACTTGTTTTCATATTCCTAGGTAAAACTTGGATCGTCCATTGTACGTCCGCCCTACCAGGGGTCTTGTTTTGAAGAAAGTCATTTCCGTACTACCAGATGATTTTTCTATATTAATTTGACCAATCCGACTTAGTTGTTCCTTATAAGCAGATTTTAAAAGACTTTTCCCTATAAATTCAAGTATAGATGTTGATCGCTCATTATGGCACAATTCTATCACTCAAGATCATGATGAAACAATTTTGAATTTAGACTTTCCGAGGATGCTTCCAAATAAATTTACACTTTCCGAGGATGCTTCCAAATAACTTTCACCGGTCACGGTAGCCTAGTGGTAGAGCATTCGCTTCGTGATCGGGAGGCCCGGGTTCGATTCTCGATCGCGGCGCCACGTCATACCTAAGACGTATACATAGGTAGTGACTGTTCCTTCGCCAAGCGCTCGGCACTAGAAGTGAAAGTCACGGGTCTTTCGGATATGACCTTAAAACGTAGGTCCCGTGTCACGGAAGAACCCTCACTGCTCAATGGCCCTGAGTGCCGAGTATAGGTCTAAATTTGAAGCCCTTCACCGGCATCGGTGACGTCTCCATATGAGTGAAAAATTCTCAAGAGGGACGTTAAACAATATACAATCAATCAATCAATCGAAATAAATTTCATCTTTCTTGGCCCTGGGGCTCTTGAAAAGATTTTTATGGCGTCGAGCTTGCTCAGGTTTACGCGACCGCATGTGTAAGTGGATGCATCCGCAATAGAAAATAGCAACAAGTGTAAATCAATTTCTTTTCAAACGTTCACAATGAATAATAGCTTGAATATAAAATTAAAATCAATTGTATCTTCTATTAATTCTACTACAAAACAACGATATTAAATTTAATTTTTACGCAAGAAAAAAGTTATGATTGTTGCGGATGAATTTCAACAGAGAGGGTGCGTCTAATGTCATAAATCACATTTCGAGACCGATTACTGTAATACAAACAATCTTAAAGACGGTAAAAAAATACAAAATAAACACGAATACACCAAGACTATAAAAATTGAATTTTTTAATCTTAGCTTTTACAATCTTCAATCTAATTTTATCCGAACAACCGATGATATAGACAAGTAATGCCAGTTATTACTGTATTTATGCTTTTCCTTCATTTGTTTACCGCGCCCTATCGTAAGTCGATCGTACTTGTCACAGTAGAGTCATGGTTGTAGTTTAGATGCAATCACTATACAACAGAACAACGCTCCGACAATAGCAATTAATTAGAATAATTTATGAAACCCTTCATAGGTCTTCGATTGACTGAAGAGAATTTAGTTTGATATTGAGGATGGACATTTCTGACGATGTGTAGTCAAATCGAACCCTGCCTCATTAGGACCAGGACATAAGGTCCTATACTGTATTTGTATTAAGACTATTTCTTAATTATTAATTTTATTGTTATCTTACCGGAGTCACTCACTTGACCTATCTGCAGATCTTTCAGTTTGAAATTGTTTTTCTTGTTCGACGCCATTGAAGCCTTTCAGGCTTTTGATTATACCCCCCGCTTGAAAAGCGGGAGGGTATATAGTAATCGGTATTTCCGTCCGTCTGTACGTCCGTCCGTCCGTCCGTCTGTCTAGCTGTCTGTCCGTCCGTCCGTCTGTTACGCTTTGGGATACCCATCTCTTATCCGCAACTCCTCTTATACCTCTGAGTGAAATTTAATGAAACTTTCACAGAATCTTTATTACATATTGCCATTGTGCACCTCCTATTTCACTTTTTGATCCGACACATATTTTGGGTTTACCGGCCACAGCAAAACATGGACTTTGCCATTATAACTATATGGAGGCGGGGGTATCATTTAGTGAGCTCATCGCTCACAGTACCTCTAGTTTTATTTAAATTTTTTCACTATTTCGTAATCATCTCCCCTCTAAATAGACGAAACATCCCTGCATTTGAAGAGATATGAATTATCTTTACGAAGGATTGATTGATTGTATACTGTTTAACGTCCCTCCCCAGAATATTTCACTGATATGGAGACGTCACCATTGCCGGTGAAGGGCTGCAAATTTAGGCCTATGCTAGGCACTTACGGCCTTTGAGCAGGGAGGGATCTTTATCGTGCCACACCTGCTGTGACACGGGGCCTCGGTTTATACGGTCTCATCCGAAGGACCGCCCCATTTAGTCACCTTTTACGACAAGCAAAGGAGTACTGAGGACCTATTCTAACCCGGATCCCCATGGGACCTTTACAAAGGATGTTTAAGGGTAAGTTTGATTGAAATTGGATCTTTTGTTTCTGTAGAAGAAGATTAAACCACAACAAGGACTATGACAGACAACGGACAAATTTTGATCCAAAAAAGCACACCTCAGCCTTTCGCTCGGATGAGCTAAAAGTGAAATTGATAAGGCTTGTGAGAGTTTTTTAAATTGATCATTAAAAAAAATTAAATGAGTTTGAGAATTTCAATACTCAAAAATCAAATGGTAATAGTCCATTTTAAAAATATTAAGTTATTTTTAATTTGACACGTGTAAGAAGCTTTTTTGTTAGAATTAAATAAAACTAATAATTATAAAAGAAGTGTAAATTTTAATAATAAAAAAGATTATATTTTCAGGTTAAACATGACGAAACAAGTGTGCCTTAGTAAAGTTAAAGGAAAAAATGAAATGACTATTGATTTGCACTTCTACATTTTGCTATCTTTTAATTTGATTGTGTCTTTAAAGAAATAGATTTCTCAGATTGTGAGGTAATAAATGAACTTATGACTTTCATTTTTTTATGATTAACTGAAAATAAAAATGAATCCTTCGATTAAAACAGCCAATGGGAATAATGTTTGCCCTTATCTCTGTTGGCAATAATTTACACTTTATAGAGCAAAACAGTAATTACTGAATATAGCCACAGGCTTAAGTAGAGGAAAAGAAGATTTAAAAATCTATCGATTGGGTTTATTTTCTTACCGTACAAAAAAGTGAAAACGTTATTGATTTTTTTCCTTCAAACGAGAAATCCTGCTGATACGGTGAAGCAAGATAAAGTAGCGGCTTTAACATAGAGACGCCATTCACCGCGACATGTAATAGAAAATTAGCTAGATTTTTCGTTCTTGTATATCCTTGGTTAGGCTGTGTTTTCATAGAAGTTAATCGCTTTGTCTGCACATTGATACTGATTGCTGCAAGGTCGCGAAGCACAGAATGATTTAGAATTCTTTAGAAACATTCTAGCTCTAGGAACATTAACCGATAAAACATTATCTACAAGTATTCTTTATTAGAAATAGGAAATTATAAAGCATTAAGGTTTCAACGTCCTGTGTTTTAACTTGTTAATTATAGTTTATTATGCTCTTGGGATATGTCTTTCTAGAAATACACAACGACTTCAAGATTTTGATTGATGTTTGTTCATCAAGTTTTATTACAGGGAAATAGATGCATTTTGTGTAATATACTTTTGGCTGATAAGTCGACTTCTACAACAGACCATCTATTTAATAAGGACAATACACGCATAATATTATTATGTGATTTCTAATTAGTGTGCAATCAATTTTCAGAAAGATTGGAAAATAAAAAGAATTTAAATACATCATCAATGATTATCTTCATAAAAATTTAAAGTATAAATTTGCAATATTCTGGTTTGAAATCAAACCTGCATTCTACAGATTTAGTTTACCTTGAAGGTCACAATATCCACATGCAGAACAGGTACATACATTGAAAAAAAAAATAGCTCAAAAATGTCATTCTCTAGATCTGTTTCATGATTATTGTATCTAATGCGCCTCTAAAGAGCATTCTAACCATTTTGTGCTCTAGGTGATCGTTGGCTCCTCTGGAGAATATCTCAAGCTGTTTTGGTCAAAAGTGTTAGGAAGAACCTCTGGTTTTTATACCCCCCCCCCCCGCTTGAAAACCGGGAGGGTATATAGTAATCGGTATTTCCGTCTGTCCGTCTGTTACGCTTTGGGGCACCCATCTCTTATCCGCAACTCCTCTTATACCACTGAAGGAAATTTAATGAAACTTTCACAGAATCTTTATTACATATTGCCATTGTGCACCTCCTATTCTACTTTTTGATCTGACACATATCTTGGGTTTTCCAGAGCAAAACATGGACACGACCATTCTTTTTATATGGGAGGCGGGGGTATCATTTAGTGAGCTCATTGCTCACAGTACCTTTAGTTTTTAGTCCATTTTGGTAGAAAGCACATCTAGAAAGTTTTCAACCTACGTAGTTCCACAGTGGTTGATAACGACTCTAGAGAACAAACAGTCTGTCATTGAGTCGGGTGCTGGCGTACGTTTTTGGTCCTGGTTGTTAGTCCATTATCTTTACACTGAAATGAAGACGGATTTATCCGTTATTTTTTTATCATAAAAGGGGGCACACGGCAGATGTGACCGGTATTAGGGGATACTCACTCCTCCATGCACCTGATCCCACCTTTTATGTAATGGAGGTCCGTGTGTGTTCTGCTCCTACTTTGTATTGTTTTATGGACTTTTGATCTTGAATACTGTTAGTTATCTCCATATGTTTTATCTACTTGTTTTGGGCTACAGGGTTAATAGGCACTTCTGCAAAATATCTTGATCTGTTCGGATATACGGTGGTAGAAAGCGGCTCTGAAGAAAAAAATAATTTTCTGGTCACAGTGTTACAAATAATCTCATCAGATCATGTAGGTGAACTTATATAATAAGTACACAATAATGATAGCCCCTCTGGTAAATAAATGTAACTTTACCTGTTTTGGTCCATAATACCCCAGTAGTACGGTTGATTATGCCTTTCGTAAAAGTCTTTAGAGCCTTGCTTTGACCCTGGACTTCAATTCAGACTTCGGTGGTCGTATTTCAATAGTGGTTACTAACTATGTTTGCTATTGAAATGCACTCTCAACCACTATTGATATAAATATTTCAATAGTGGTCGTTATTTCAATAATGGTTGCAACATAGGTTGGAACCACTACTGAAATACAACCAGTATTGAAATAATATGTCAATAGTGGTTGAGAGTCCATTTCAATAACAACCATAGGTTGCAACCACTATTGAAATAAGAACACTGTTAAAACTAGAGGTACTGTGAGCGATGAGCTCACTAAATGATACCCCCCGCCTCCCATATGGTTATAATTGGTGAAAAAGTCTATGTTTTCCTGTGGCCGGGAAACCCAAAATATGTGTCAGATCAAAAAGTAAAATAGGAGGTGCACATTGGCAATATGTTATAAAGATTCTTTGAAAGTTGCATCAAATTTCATTCAGTGGTATGAGAGGAGTTGCGGATAAGAGATGGGTACCCCAAAGCGTAACAGACGGACGGACAGACAGACGGACGGAATTAACGATTACTATATACCCTCCCGCTTTTCAAGCGGGGGGTATAATAATATACTAAAATTGTTTATATATTCAGCTTCTGATGTATCTTTCTTAATTAATTGATTGTCCGTTGGTTTTCGCTGAATCAGTCAGATTCAACGGAAGCTTGTTTATAACATTTGCATGCATGTTTGAATTATATGTAGGTCAGTTTAATTTGAAAAAAGTAACCGTGTATTAATTGAAATTTCTAAAAAAAGAAAACATAAAACAACTTAACAAGTTATCATATTTTAAACTTAATAAATTAGTTTATTGTGTCTGAAAACAGGATGTGTAATTTAGCCTTATTTTGTTTTAATAGTTTGGATATTTCTATAAAGTTTGAAATGTGGTTTTAGTATTTAATTCATTGTCAGAAAGTGTTAAAATATTTTTTTAATATATTTTGGAATCATTGTTTCAAGCACTATTGAAATCAATATTTTAATCCATATTGAAATCTTTTGAAAGTGACATTATTTCAATAGTGGTCGTATTTCAATAATGGTTACGACGTAAACCTTTGTTTTGAAATGCACTCTCGCCAACTATTGAAATTTTGAAATATTGAAAGAGGTATTTCAATAGTGGTCGTATTTCAATAATGGTTGCAACCTATGGTTGTTATTGAAATGGACTCTCAACCACTATTGAAATAATTATTTTAATAGTGGTCGTACAGTGTATTTCAATCGTGATTGCAACATATGTTTGTTATTGAAATGCACTCCAAAACCACTATTGAAATATTTATATCGTTATTTCAGTAGTGCACGTTGCTGCAACATACTATCTTTCCATAAAGAAAATTTCTGATTATGTCTAATTAGTAGATAGCGCCTCTCAACAACATTTTATTTGTTTGTGTCTACAGTAATAGCAAGCTCCTCTCTAGAACATTTTATCTGATTTTGTCTACAGTGATAGAAAGCGTCTTTCTAGAACATTTCAACTGTTCGTGTTTACAGTGATAGATGGTGCCATTGCATGAAGAACATTCTAACCTGCTTTCGTATACACAAAGATAGATTGCCTCTATGTACATCCTATATTTTTGGACTATATTGCTTGATGGAGCCTTGCAGAACACCTTTATCTGGTTTTATTTTAATAGCTACAGCTCTTGCCTTGACCCCAAGATTTTCCTTAAGCTTGAGACATTCCTTTCTCAAGGGATCTTTGCTGGAAAGCCTTGTTCATTTATAAGAAAACAACCATGCTGCAAATAATTTCAATTCTGAAATTCTCATAATTTTTTCTGCTAAGCCTTATTGTTTCGACCTAAAATAAGTCTCCTAGATTTTTTAAGTTTAGGTCTTAAATCTATCTTCACTTTTTAATGTGTATTGTTCAAAACTTTTAAAGCAAATAAAATTTATAAAAGTTTTATTATAATTTCAATTATTTTTTCAGTTCATTTCCGAAATAATGACAGATAAATTTCTTTTAAAAATAACGATCAATCATCTCCCCCCCCCCCTAGATAATACAAGTACCAGGCACTTGGAAATCGTATTCTTGCATAATTTTAAATCAATTTTGCAAATAAAAAAGACAAAATGGCATTTTATTCAATTTTTTTTAGTTTGAAATCGGTTGCATGATTAATTGAACGATCATAAATGAAAACACAATGCATTATTAACATAATATCATTATCTTCGAATTCTTGGAAGCGATTTAAAACTTTCTCTAATAACAGCATTGCATGTAAGTTTACAGAATTTCCCACCGGGTTTTCTAAATGCTTTACTATATATCTCTGACATTGACATTCATAGCATAGCTATCTTGTGGTTTCAAGGTTTGTAAACAATTTGAGCATTCTTTTTCTCTTAAGCTTACACATTGAGCCCCCGCAAATTTATCTACATACCGTACAAATAATTCCTGTCAATTTGTCTCTAATCTTATGCATTAATTATGCGGTGTTTTCAGTGAAACAAAATCAGCGCAGTGACTGTTTTTAAAATAAAAGTGCATAAACCGTATCATCGAGTGAACAATCATAAAAGCGACATTAATTCATATTTGTTCAAGAATGCGAATTATATTCCTGATGTGCTTTGTAGTGGCATGTATAACTGTGTAAAAATTTGAAATTTACAACCAGTTTTCAAAATTTAAAAAGAAGAAAAATGAAGTTCATTTAAGATTACTTTAATAAACTTTTATGTTTCCTTTTTGTGTAGCACAAGTTCAACAAAATCTAAAGAAAATATTGTACTTTAAGTATCAAATATTTTCTTCGACCTTTTGTTTCATTGGATACGTAAATACATTCATTTTTAAAACGACAATGACACGTCTACCAGCAATGACATTTTTGTTCTGTATAAATCACGATGTCAGGCATTCTATTTCCATTCTTAATATAAATATCTAGTAGCATTTAAAGACTAAAAAACATGATTTCAACAAAATAGAGTGCTATAAATCTAGACATTTGTCATATTCGTAACATTTGTTTTTGACAATGAGCCCGAAACTTGCTTAACATGAACCTGGTATAAGTTTCTGAGTGTAAAGTGACGTCACAAAGGCACGCGATGACATGGATTTTCGGTGCACGAGATGTTATCGGCTGCTATAACCATTCCCGTGAACTCTCTACGAGAAATAGAACCTTTGTTATACAATGCAATTATCTGCACTCATCCTCAACCAATTTAGTTTACCTTAGACAGTCTGAACATTTAGATAGAAATGATAAACGACAAACACTAATGAGATAAAAGTAATAAGTATGCATATGTTCTATTAGGCTTGTAATAAAAATTTCTTGAGGTTAATTTTTCTTATAACAAGGTCAACTTTTTTACTTTCTCTTTTTCTTTTTTTAATTGCGATTTAAAAACTTTGAAACGATTAAACATATCTTGGAATGAACCAATCACAAATTCGTGCGATATTAATATTACTTGGATATATTTATCTTAGGACAATTAAATTTATACGTATATCTTACTTTGAATTTATGCTTAATATGTTAACGTTTTTACCAATACAAATATGTACCCTTACTAATGATACTAGTTCATATTTTATATCCAACACGAATTTAACGAGAAATGCGTGTATACATAATAATCAATTTGTAATACCCATGAATTTTTCATGAGCGCAAGCTGCGAATTTGATAACCAACAAAATTTTAAATGATTGTAATGTGAAAATACGTTTGTTATGAAGAATGCAGTCGCCTCTTGGCAAAGTGGTCAGATAGATTGATTGTATGCTGTTTCAGAACGTCTTGAACATCTTGTTCGAGAGCTGTTCACTCATTTAGAGACGTCACCGGTAAACGGCTTCAAATTTAGAACTAGAGTCGGCACTTTTGGACATTGAGCAGTGTGGTTCTTAATCGTACAAACGCCTGCAATGAAATGAGGCCTCGGTATCTTTTTAGGCATCGTCTGAAGGACCCGAAACTTTCACTTCAAATTGCTGGGGGGGGGGGGGGGCACAATTTTTATCGACTTAGGGACGCAAACACAAGACATTCTGATCGAGAAGTGAACGCTCTACAGAATGAGACGAAGTGGTTTGGATTCATTGATCGAGTGAATATTGTTTTACGTCCAATTTGAGAATTATTTCTAGTATCACTCAAATAGATAAATTGCCATATATCGATGAAGAGCTTCGCATTAAGACCTTTGCTTGGCACTCTGGGCCATTGAGTAGTGAAGGATCCCTAGCTATATAGTTAAGTACCTTTCAAGTAAAACATTCCTTAGAATGAACAAATCACCGATTCCATCATTCATTAAATGTCTATAATACATAAGAAGTGGATGCACTTTTCTTGGGACAGAATTTAATTTATAAGTAATTTAAATCTGACCTTGTATACTATGTTATATACTCGTACATGTGTTTACTAGATCACGAATATTAAAAGTCACACATCTACAATGATACTTGTTCGTGTTTTTTCCAACACAAATTTTACGAGATTACAGTCCATTTGTATATTCCATGAATATTCCATAAACACAACCTGTAAATATAATAATTAACCAATTATTAAATGATTATAATATGAAAATACGTATTTAATGAAGAATGCAGTCGTCTCAATTCATTTTATTATTTATTTATAAAACACATTTTACATGAATTTTTTACAATCATAAGTGCCCGAAGTGAAGATATATCAAAAGAAAATTAATCAATTTTACAACTTATACTGAGCTGTACGACTTTTTTATTTTGGCACTATGTAATCTGTTCAAAATTTTTACCGGGAATTATTTACCTTTTGCGATTACTATTCAAAGAAGAAAAAAATAATTATCGTACTGAAAAATAAGACAAGCACGTCATACAGTAATCCAGGTGAATTTATTATGAACAAGACATCCAAAGTACAAACCGTTCTTTATTCGTTAACATAAAATATAATCAATTTTATCTAAATTTTATCTGAATACATTACTGCCGATTTCGTAAATCATTATGATTTTTAAACATCAAATCACATATAACAAATTCTGAAAAGAAATGTATGCGATTGTCCAACTTCGTTGGGTAAATAGTACGAGAGACCAATAAGGAAAGGAGAAATTCACATTTTTGAAATGTGCAATTTACAATGGAGATCAGTGTTACGCAGGTTTATAAATGGATGCATTTGACCCGTTTATTTTAATTATAAAACAACAAACAGTTCCAAGACTAAAATTTTTTAAAAGCATTAATTAGACTTTCTCAACAAAGTTTCTACTGTATATTTTTCCAATTATATACTCTTCAAAAAAAGAAACGCATAGTAGAATTTTAGTGATGCATTGAACATAAAGATTACTTAGTAAAATGATGCATTGATAAAACAGAAATGTGGTAAGCAATTAACAGGAATACTATCTAAATGTCATAATTACTCAACAAGTTTTAAATTATAGTCAGTTTAAGACCATTAAAGATCAATATCTGGTATGCCCCCCGCAGACACAAATGATAGCCACAAACGGCATCTAATGGAAGCAAATGTGTGTAATAAACACTGCATAGGAATACTCTCCCACTCAAAATGTTGAACTTTGGTCAGCTGTTGCAGAGTCTGGGGATGCGATTTTCTTTGGCAAATCATGTCAATCCATTTTGTCCAATGCTGCATAATTTGGATTAAATCTAGCGATTTAGATGACTGTGACTGAAACAGATTGTTGTTTCTTTGCAAGAATAAGTGTGTCAAACGAGCCATATGTGGCTGTGTATTGTGAGATTGCAACACGGCTCTAAGATGCTGCAAATTTGATTGGGTATGCGTAGGTAGAACATGGTTAGAATACCTTTTTCCATCAAATTCCATTGAATTCGAACCAAATCAATCCTACTTTCTTATAATACCGTTTTCCATATCATTACACTGCCACCAACAACTTTTTTTAACGTCCTGGAGGCAGTTATCTATCTTACATTCATTACTAAGCATTAGCACTCTTAAACTTATAAGAGGCTTTCAGATAAACATTCTGAACTAGTAGGTTAACCAAAATGTTCAGCAGTGATGCTGTGGTCATAATCTATCGATCTGAGATCTTTGAAGTCGATATTTGGGGTTTTGTGGGGTCGGACCATTGGCATAAATAATCCTCTTGCAATAATTCGCAGTCAACTTAAAACGGTCTTCTTAGATGATTTGTGCAGCTCAGCGATAGCTAATGCTTTAGATGACGTCCTTGCATTACATTCATGCAATTTACGTAATCCTCAGAAGTGATGCTGTGCTGCTGATGTCACACGTAGTCTACCATATTTTTTTGCAAACAATGAGTGTTCGATGTTAATGGTTTATGTTTTATAGGTTAGATATGGTCTGTGTGTAACATTAAAACCTCTTGCAATTGTCGATTGCGGTACCTCTGCTTCCAGTCGCCCATTTTCCTTTTTGTGCTACGCAACATTCAGATGCAGCAATTTTAGGAAGCGTCATTTTTCAGATAAAACCAGATTCAAAATATCGAGAACCTCCGCTTTTGATAGCCCCTTTGTACCTGAAGGAATTGCATCGGAATTCAACAAATGAAAATTGAGATCAAAATTTTTGGGGAAATTTTGCAAAATTCGGTCTTTTTGTCTGTGAGACTTGTAGAAGAGCTGTAAAGTTAACAATTGCATTAAAAAAAAATCATGCATTTCACTCGAATACATCGTATCTATACAAAAATAAAAGGTATGACAAAACTATCATACATTTTTCAGGGCATTGTTCCCACTATGCGTTTCTTTTTTTGAAGAGTATATGTATGTACAAGATTATCATTAAAATAATCGTTGTAAAACTAATAATCAAATCTTTAAAAATGTCAACAATAATATGTAACACAGTATGTTTAATTAAATTCATGAAAAGTCTTATCTATTTTTATTTCCTAAAAAAATTCCCTGTTTTCAGGAATTGACATTTATATCTATTATTTCATAAACACCAAAACCACACATTAAAATGATCGTTAACTGAATTAAAATGAATGATTATGGATTGCCAACATTTAACGACAATGTAACAGGAACAATGAAAGACAATATAAAAGAAGGAAACAAACAACGAAGCACCAGAAAATCAGATCCGTCAATGAATTCATGTCAACAGTTGGATGACCTTTGTAGTCGTTTTTATGCCATACATAATCTTGAAATAAAAAATAACTGTTTTCCCATAGCACACAGTAAATAAACGTTTGACACAACTTTTCATGTAATTTAACTTTCATTTGACAACAACCGATGTCCTATGCCTTTCAGATGTTTCCTCTTCTACACAACATGAGACGGACATACTAAAATGTTTTATGCTAGGTCTGAAATATCTATTTAATAATTTCTTGTGAATTCTTTCATTTTTATTTTGACAATTATAGAAAATATATTCTGAAAGTCCAGGAAAAAATTGATTAAATTCTAACATGAAATTAACATCTTTTGGTAATACAATGACTGTATCTAAAAATTAACATCTGACATTGACCCCCAATTTTATACACATGTACTTGACAAAGAATTTTAAAACTTTAAATATCAGTATGCAACATACTGTATACAGGGTTATTTTCGCCCCGTGTTATTTTCGCCCTTTCATATTCGGAAACAAGTTTGCCCCGTTTTAAATTCGCCCAGAAAGATTTTTGTTTAAGATATTATACTGTTTACTTTGAATTCGCCCCGTTTTAAATTCGCCCACTTCCGACGAGGGCGAAAGGGGCGAAAATTAAACGGGGGCGAAAATTTCCCTGTATACAGTAGTATTTTTTAAATAGATATACTAAGTACATGTTAAATACATAGAGGCATTTTGTATGTGATTTCCATTTGCCAGTTTTTTTTATACCAAGTTCGTCTCTAATTAGTAAAAGTACACTTCGTGTTTATTTTTACTAAACATAGACCAGAGCGCTTGAATAGTTTCGTTATAAACAGATACTTTTTATGCATTAAAATGCGTTAATTTGAATCTGTTTGTATCTTCTTGAGAATGCCAGAAGTACAAATGTCATTTTAAAAATCGAGAATGTTTTTCTTTAAAGTAATAGAATTCGTGAGAAAACAATTACACAAACTACGATTTATTATTTAATACGCTCTTGTCGTATTCATGGGCCTCTTCTGACAAATAATTCATTGTTTGAATATAAAACTACATTTTCATACAAACATATTTCCATTATTAACCGAAATATAATTAATGTGAATTTAAAAAAAAATTAGTTTACTGTACGTAGCATCAGGTATTTCTGTTCTGTTAATTTTAAACATAGTCTTTTTATGCCCCCGTAAACGAAGTTTCGGGGATATATAGTTTTTGTCGTGTCCGTCCGTCTGTCTGTCTCTGTCTCTCTATATGTCTCTCTGTTTGTCCGTTTGTCCACCAAAACACTTTAACCTTGCACATACTTTTGTTTAGGTGGAACTATCATAATGATTTTCATATTTCACATGTTTATTCCTTGTGAAGAACCTTTCTTTGGATATTAGCAAATTAAATTTGACCTTTTGACCTTGACCTTGGAGTTTGACCCACTTTTACACAAAAATTCCAAACTTTTCTTTTGCCATATCTTTTAAATGGTAGATTCCAGGCCTTTTATACTCCACATATATATTTTTGTGGAAAGAAGTTTCATTGGATACCACAATCTCTGACCTTTTGACTTTGAACTTGTATATTTCTGTACTTATGAAAGAACTTTAACCTTGGCCATACTTTTTGAACAGTAAGAGATAGAGCTTTCATACTTCACATATGTAATACTTCTTAGAGGGCCCTTTAATGGGTATCCAGAACTTTGACCCTTGACCTTGACCTTGGAATTTGACCTACTTTAAAAAAGCAAAGCGTGACGAGAATTTTGAAAGGGTTAGGGGTAATGCAGTTCATACTTTACATATTTAATGCTTGTGACAAGACCTTTCATTTGAAAGCAAGACCTTTGACCCTATGACCTTGACCTTCGAGTATGACCTACTTATTAATTTTTCAAACCTTTCCCGTAACTTCTGAACGTTTAGAACATGGGCTTCCATACATTACAGATCCTTGTGGCAAGACTATTCAAAAGCTACCAATTACCTTGACCTTTTGACCTTGAACTTGGTGAATTTCGTACTTATGAAAAAAAAACTTTTGAACGCTAAGGGCTAGTGATCTCATACTGCGCATATGTAATCCTTGTAAAAAGACCCTTCATTGGATACCAAGATTTCCAAACTGATGAGAAATTTTTACCCTAGCCTGATTTCATATTTCAGAGCTGTATTTTCAGTGAGTTTGCATTAAAGAAAAGGTTAATCTTCGCTAATTTGTTGCCATACGAGGAAATCAATGTTTGACAAACATTTCTTGTTTTTTAATTATTATTCACATGAACAACAATATTTACCAATTTTAACTGACCACCCTCTTTTGATTGAAGGTGAGAGTGGGTGGGATTTGTGGCGGGGATAACATTAATAAGTAGATGTGTATCTTCATGAATTAAAATGATATTATGTAGTAACCAGAACATATATGGTTATGTTGCCTGACATATTTTAAATATGGTGGTGAAAGTACTTTTAATATTTTGTTTAATTAACAATAAAATATATCTTCAAGAAATATTAAATTAAGAAAAAACCAATTGAATTTTTTTCACACAAATGCTTATGCTTTTATCTAAAATTACATGTGTGATATTGTACATGTACTTTCTCAGTACTTTAAAATTAATCGCATACTTCATGCTTTTAAAAAATAAAATATTGCTCCAATTTTTCATAGATCCCATTTGCTTGATGCCAAGAGTTTGTCAGTCTATGGGGTATACATGCCAAGAACGAATCCTCAAGGAATATTTATGACAGATCATGCTATCCAGGGGTCAAGGGATGAAGGTCAAAATATACCTGCAGTTCCCCCCAGGCAAAATGGAGTTCTAGGTTTTTAATCCATGATCTTAGACCTTTCAGTTTCAGCAGTGTTGCTCAATACGTGTATGCACATCTCCTGAAAAGCTGCCTGGGTTAAAATTGAAGACAAAAAAGTTTAAGGTAATAGTTGTTAAAATTTCTATAAATATCTCTAAATATTGTAAAAATTCACTATTCCATGAACTCTTTCGTTGACTTGTTCCTAAGTATATCGTATGGTTTACAAAAAATCAGCATATTAAATGATTTAATTGCTATTGATTAAGCAATTTTTTTTCCAAAATATATTCCCATTTGTAGGTGGAGTTTGACAGAAGGGCATTAATCAGTTTATATAGGGAGCAATTGGGCATTAATACATTGTTGTTAAAATAATTCCTTTGATATTTCCTGAAAAGAATATTTTACATTATTTTGAATCCAATTTTCCGTTCATTCGTAGTGACAAGACATACATTATAAAAGATGAAAGGAAAAAAAATGGTATTTATACCAAGGTCAGATACTATATATTGTAACAGTGTCCTCTTTTATGTATTTCCTCTTACTTAGACAATGCATTGCTTGTACACAGAAGAAAAAAAATTGACTGTACAATGGTATATGGTTTAAAAAAAAAACTCATTGAAAAAAGGAAAATGTTATTTAATCACTAAATTCCTTTCACAGATATGTAACATTGATGGCCATTTTCATACGTGTCACTGTGAAGAATGCTTTTTGAGTTGGAGAAAATTATAGTTTTTAGTCTTTTTACCATACTAAAAAGAAAATACTTAGTTGGTCCATTTCATTTTCAACATGGGATATATGTACCTGTAATAATATATAATTATTTGCTCTAAGAAAAATGTAAAAGACAACAAAGTTTTGACGAACAGACACTGTTAACTAAAATAGGAAAAACTTATACAAATAAATTTTTGATTATTCACTATTCAGTGTTAATTTCGATTCAGTTTAAAATCAAAAGGCATGCAGGTGTCTCTAACTGCACAAAAGTACCACAAAGTCAGAACTCGACGGTATGCAGTGTGTATTGGATTCAAAAACTTAGTTTATTTACAATGTACCATATCGGAGGTTGGTAAGTAATCTTATAATACGAATAGAAAAAAAATATTGATACTGTTTTAGATTCGCCGCGTTCTGACGTCGACGAGACGTGACGTCAAAACCAGTGATGAAGCACCCCTCTACAGCGCCGGGTAAAAGGTTACTATCTTCCGGTTCTTCACAGCACCCTGGGGGAAGGCCCCGCAGTGCGTGGGGAGAACACTCCACGACTTGTCACTTGGTGCACGGGGACACTGAAAGTGAGAATGAGAAACCTAAGAAAAGTTGGTGGCTTTAGTGGTAGCACGTGGTGGTGGTCGCCATATTGTAGACGTGTCGCTTCTCTAACCATCTCTAGCTGTTCTTTTCTATTTATTTGGCTTATAGAATCTAGATTGTTTCTATTTAGAATATGTAGAAATCATTATCCTATTCATTTTTAAATTGTTAAGCAATAAAAAATATCTTTAATTAATTAGTACGTGCATGTAGTTCTTAGACAGATATATGTAACACGCATGCATGGCATAGAAGGTTTTTGGGCAAAAGATTTTGCAATACACCTATTCTACACATACACTGTAGCAAACAACTATACTTTCTATTGGTATTATTACGAAGCACCCCACGAAGAAACGAAAGGATTGCGCAATTTAAATTAAATTCCACCTAAACTGTGCAAAATAACCATGAAAACATTGAATCAAATGTAATGTTAATCACTGGCATATAAAAATAAGAGCATTATGAAATCGTTCTAGTTACTAAATGATGGTTTTCTTTCAATGAATTGCATTCCATATATAGCTAATGTACTACAAGTAAATAGACCGGTAATGTTAAGGTCTCAAAGAAAACAATTTTTAAAAAAAATTTAATGATATCCAAAAATTTTTGCCATTTATAAGGAAAATTTTACATTTCCAAATGCTTTTTCCTGAAGATTCTTTACAAATATGAAAGCTGTTCATTTTCTCTTCATGATATATACCATTTCTTTGGAAAAGACTTCAAAATATTTATTTTTCTTGTTTAACAATTCATTCCAAACATTTGATATAATAAAACTTTATGGAATCCGTAAGTATAATGTAAATGAAAATATACCTTTAATGGCAATAGCATTTTGTAAAGTTTTTGAAGTTCTTAATGAAATGAGATGTCGATATTTTTAATTAGCAATGTTCTAGTAACTACGTTTCAGTAACAGTATATATTTTTCATATCTTATTTCTGTAATAAGAATTAATGACATATGGCTAAGACTTCATTGAATTTTGTCCCAGACAGGCAAAAGTAAGAAAGGGACACAAGTTAATTAGACTTAAATTTCTCGATACTTTCAAAATACCTTAAATTTATAACAACCCCACCCCCACCCCGCCCCCACCCCAAAAGAACATCAATGCGTAAACTGGGATTTAGCAGCTTCAGAAATAGGCATTTTTATTTACCCCCCCCCCCCTTTTCCGATACTGTAAAAATAATAAAGACATTATTTGTTCCATAAATAATACGAGTATTTTATGACAATTGAGAGAGAGTGAGAGAATACTTATAAAATTTGAAGGTGCGAGTGCATTTGACACAACTTTTACACAACAACCACATACACCCACTTATAGATGTTCGTGTCGAATCACATTTGTGAACATGTGTCTTATTTGTCTTTTTTATGTGCAAGCGATTAATTAATTTTGTTTGCTTATTGAATAATTTTTGCTTTGCTGTGTCATTCTGCGTGATAGAATTACGCTGTAGTTCTTCTTATTAAAAAAATATTATAAATATTAATATTATTAATATTAAAAATTTTTATACATACATGTACATGTATAGAATTTATGTTTAATTATCATTCTTAGAGGGTTTTTTTCATATACTGATACACTGTCTCATATAACACAATGCTTTTTATTTGGTTATATATAACATATATTTATTATGTTACTGTTGCACAATATAGACGTCATGCATATACAGTTAGAACAATGTTGTCAGCACAGTTACAGTTCTTATATCTGAGTTAGTACTTGGTATATCCACTGGAAGCCAAACTAGTAACTAGCACAGGGGGCGCAAAGTTCGTATAGTGGTACGTCTGAAACGTTTGTATAAAGTTCTTGTTCTCTCTCTAGGTCTGTCCAGTCTTAGAATATATATCTTCATATTTCCAATCGTCAGATCCTGGTATTAATTATTGGAAAACTTCTAGTCATTAATGAAATTGCTTAGTTCGATTTACTTGCAGATTTTTAATATAGCGTTCAATTACAAAATTGATTGTGGTCAGTGATTGTTATTAAGTCATTTCCCAATACGTTTAATTATTTAGATACCAATAAGAGATACTGACCACTTCGTTCAATTATGATATTTCATCAACGCTGACCCATAATTCTTCACATTAATAATTACACCAATATTGACTACATCAAACACATAATTAGTAAATAGAAATAGAGTGCATAAGTACCTAAATGGTTCTCAAGGACATATAAGGATTATTATGCCTTATACACACATGTCCTTATTAATCAAATATACGAAACACAACATATATTAAAAAGTTAATATGTCGTTTATTTATATGTACGGTGTGGTCCTATTGTGTTACACTCATATATTCTCAGAAGTCATTGATTTAAGCAGCAAAAACACCAATAATGTATACATGTATGTAATAAAAAATAATGTTAACTGATTTAAGAGATATTAACTTTCTGAACAATGAACTTGTTTAATTCGTTAACACAAGATTTATCTTTACTTTTTACAGAGGTAGTGCTGGTGACCTTCAAAGGGAGTAAACATATGAAAAATCCGGAATCTGTTCTTCATCTGTCACCGGTCGCACTGCACCAAAAACGTACTTCCGCCGACCACGAGAAATGGCAGACGATTCTGCCTCTTTGCATGCTCAGCCTCCACCCACTCCTGTTGGTGCGTTTTCGGTTCGGGATGAAAGTGAACATGTTCCAACAGAATCCGGACGAGAACATCTGGATTCTGTTGAACCAAATCCGGATGAGGTACCTGGGCATGCAGATGTTGACCAAAGACTTGATAAGATAATAGAAAAACCGGACATTGATGATAAGATATTAGATAAAATATTAAATGAACAGGAAATCTTGCTAGAAAAATCAAGGCTTACTTCGTTTGAAACAAAGAATGGCATAGATACCGAAAAACCAGACACTAGCAAAGAAAAAAGTAAGGAAACAAATCTTCTCCAAGATATTACCGAAGTGACTCTAAATGGCTAAGACTCAAGCAAAGTAGATAGTTTAACCAATGAACAGAAACCAAAGGATGAAATCTTCATCACAAACAATGAAAATCATGTCTTAAACGGCGACGATGATAACGTTGTCGATGCAGACAAAGAAAACATCCCTTCTGACTTAAAAACGGACTGCTTAGCTGAGGAAGAAATTCCCACACAGATCCACGTGACAATTACGGAAAAACCGCATGATTCTACACCAAATTAACTTCCAGTTAACGCCATTACCGTTCTTAGTTCTTCAAAGAGCACCAATCTAGAATTTTATTTTCAAGAGAGGAAATAATATATGCTAGGTCTTGATTCGTTCTAATATCCTCTTAATGCCCCGTTGATTCATTCTAATATGATCCTTTTTATGCCCCGTAATTTGCTTGACAATGTACATTTGTACATGCACATATATCAGTTCTAATATCATGAATTTTAATCGAAATAACATGCAACCTAGTTCTAATATTCCTATTATAGTCAGAATATAGGGGAATAAACCTGTCCAATTCATTTTCTCGAATATATGGTGATTAAAGGTTACCGGATTAAATAAATGTTTACGACTTCATAAAAATAATTATTATTATTAATGAAAAAATCTGGAGTTGATACTCAATAGATTCCAAAATGTATAACGGAAATAGTATACATTTGGCATTGGTGTATTAATCATTTTGGCTGTTTCACTTTGTGGTTTAAATTAACTATCACTTACATGTGAATGTAAGACCTATTAAAGCCTGTTTAGTTTCATTTATCCTTTTAAGCCGAGAGTCATCATGACTGATTGACATAAACTTTTTAAAATTTGTATTATGATTCAATAAAAGAACAAAAAAGACGGTATTCTATATAATTATATACTAGTATACCTAACAGTTTTGCGGTGAGAACATAGTTCATTTCGTCATTTGTCTCATGTTTTTGTCTTGCTAGTCTTTTGTCATGGAAGTCATTGTTTTACCTATGAATACCGAAACTTTGTTTTATTTGACAATCACCCTTTCATGTTGCATTTATGTATATGTATTCCGCATAATAAACCGAGATTATAGAACGTGCTTCTTTTAATTTTTTTAATCTTAAGGTTATATAGAGCATTTATTCAAAAATACCTTTTTCACATGTGCTTTACCAAATAACATCAAAACAAACGCCTTTTCCACATACAAACTAATATATAAACTTATTACCCCATGATAAATTAATGTTCACATTTTTTGACATCATTGACTTCATTCATAGCTGCTTTTTAAAATAAATTGTACTCGTGAATTTATTTATCTTATCGTTAGTTATTTGCAACATTATAGAGATTGTCATGATATGAAGAAGTTTACCCTTTTTTAACATGCATATTGGGTTCATGTCTTTCAGTTAATTAGATACGCAAGAGCATAATCTTAGTAAAACCAATCTTTAAAAGGTGCAAGTTATTGGAATTCAAGTTGATTAAACAAGAAAATCAACACCTGCGTTTAAAGTATTCATTTTGCAATTATTTTTGCATTTTGCTTGTTTTTATGCACCAAGTCTTGTATAAAAACATTAAAAAGGCAATCTTAACCATTGGAACATATTTCGACATGTAACAGATAAAGTCTTGTACAACGCCAAAGAATCACCAGACAGGGTCTTTCAAAAGTTTATTAAAAAAAAATAATAAGGATACCCACTACAACGTGTAAATTTACTTCACTTTAGGTGGTCATAAGCAATTTAGTTTGGTTAAAATCATTCTAGTCGTACATGTACTCTAAATTTGATATTTCAAAGATCCTCGAGTTTCTGTGTTGGTTTTGGAGATAATGTCTTCCAACTATTTGTTCGAATTCCCATCAGTAAACTTTTGTGTTTTACCAGATCAAAAAAAAAAAAACAGAGATTTGATTTTAATTTTTAAATGATGGTATATCTTTAAAGTTGTAAATTTTGATTTTTCCAGGGACAGTAAATACAAAGGTATTGTACAACATGTCATATCGTTTCTATTAAAATGCAATTTAAACCAAAAAAAAAAAAAACAGACATTAAGGAGAATTAACTTTTGCAGGAAAAGGATACATGCACATACAACCTCACTAGAATTTTAATCTAATGTTTTCAAAAAAGTCTGTGTCATTGCCCATTTTTTCTTTATCATCAAAACTTTTGAATGTATGAGTCGGATAGAAATGGCGTACATAAACATGTTATCTGCATATTTTCAATATTGTCAGTTAATGCTTTGTGGTTTAGTCCCACTGTAACGTCAAGATCTGAACGAAAGGTGCCTACAGAGTTATCAAATTTGAGAAATAAATTCCTTTAATAATGCTTTACAACTTTAGCTTGGTCAAATGAGGTGTTTCGAGGCATAATTTGTAGGTAAACAAGAATGAAAAACTGTATTTTAAACTGTCATTTTCAATGAAAAATTAAGAAAACCAGCCATGAATATGGGAATTTTTTTTTTACATTAGACAAAGGAAATGTATACAGACTGCCTACAGTTTCTCAAAATACGACAATTAGTATGTTCATGGCCTCTTCTTTAAACCAACATCAAATTTAGTATACCTGGATATATAAGATAATTTATGTATTCTTAGATCATATATATAAAGTACAAGTATTTACATATTTTAATAAATTTATTTGTATTTTAAGTGAGCATTGCCTTTTTGTTTAATAATTTAAGATTAAAAATCAGTGTCTATTTGAAAAATATTAATTGAAACCTGGTTAAAATATCAATGGATTAACTTGAAATTGTCACTCGATTTTGGCAAAAAAACGTACCAACTTATAAGCGGGTCAATACCAAATCTGACCAAAATAACGTAAAAAAATACAACCGACTTATAGGCGAGTATATACGGTAGGTATTCGTTTACTTTTCATATGATTTCATATTGAATGTCATGAAAATACCTTATTTTCTTCATAACTCTGCTAAAGCCGTAAAGTACGGGGAAAAGAAAATTGAAATTTATTATGACGTCATAATGGATCTAGCACCAAAATATTAGTCAAAAGTTATTTACTAGATCTTGACCATATTGCTTGTATAAAAAAATAACGAAATTTTCACAGAATGAAGAAGATGATATCACTAAGTGATGGTATCTGTGAAATTAAGTTTCATCGTTTTATATTAGAGACAGGGACAGGTCATTACCTTTTCCCTGGATATTAATAATAAAAACAAGAATTGTTTGTGAAACACCGCGCCCGACAGAACAAAGTTCGAAAAAGTTAGTTTTTGCATATAGGGCAAGATCACATGGTCATTAACCCTTGTATCATTTGAGAAAAAAAACTTGATCAGTGGAGTTCGCACTCCAAATATGAAGGCTCTATCTCTCATGGTTAAAAATTATAGTTAAGGTTCAAACAAGCTATTTTTTACATATAGGTCATAGTCAATGACCTTGGTGTCATTTGAAAGAGCTTAATGAGTGAAGTAAGCATACCAAATATGAAGTCTATATCTTTTATAGTTTAAAAGTTATGACCAAGGTTAAAGTTTGGAGACCAAAAAAATTCTTGCATATAGGTCACAGTCAAGGTCACAAGGTCATAGACATTGGAATCATTAGAAGAGCTCATTTAATGGAGTATGCATACCAGATATGAAGTTTCCATTTTTCATTGTTTAAAAGTCACTGCGAAAGTTCAAGTTTGCAGGAAAATAGTTATTATTAGCATATAAGTCACAGTTGAGGTCACAAGGTCATTGACTTTAGCGTCATTTGAAAGAGCGTCATTAGTGGCGTATGCATACCAAATATGAAGTCCCTATCTACCATGGTTTAAAAGTTATAGCGAATGTTTTTAAAAATTTGCAGACAAACAGACAGACAGACAGGATAAAAACAATATACCTATCGATCCGGGCTGATAAAAAAATGTTGCCAATTATACGATCACTACTTGTATTTTAAAAGATTGAATTTTTTTTTTTTTTTTGTATTAAAAGATACCACCAATAAAGGGCCTATAACTCAGATCGTATGAAACCAAAATGTATATTAGCTTATCCGAATTTCCTCTACTTTTCCTATATTTTTAAGATATATAAGTTATTTTTATATGCTTCCTATATTTATATTTTTCTCATTTTTGCATACGCTAAAGTTGTCACATAGAGATACATGTTACAAAAACAAAAAGTTTTGATCGTTTACTAAGAGGGAAAAAAGTACTTTTTACGGATTTTGGCTCAAATCTGTACTCAGATTGAAAGCTTATCAAAGCCAACTTGGTTCTAGTTTGTTTGAAAAATCATATTAATTTGATATGTTCAGGAACTTTAGTCCCTTATTATTAATTAAAGTTACATTTTGAAAAGTTCTTCAAGTCTTTGATTGTATAAAAATTATAACTAAATTCATTGTTCTATAATAATTTTTAGAGACAAAAAAGAATTTTCATACGCCACCGTTTTGCCAAAAAATATAGTCCCTGCTAGTTTTCTGTTTTTGTCCCCCGCTCGAAAAGTGGGGGAAATTAATTTGGGTCCGTCCGTCTTTCTGTCTGTCTGTAACGTTTTCGTTTCCACACGATATCTCGAGAACCCTTTGAGCTTTTGCAATGAAATTTTACATATCAACTCCCTATGGACAAAGAAATAACCTTATTGATTTTGGGGTCAAAACGTCAAAGGTAAAGGTCATAAATATGCAAATTCTGTCTGTTATTACACTTTTGTTTCCGAGCGATATCTCAAGAACCCTTTTAGCTTTTGTAATGAAATTTTACATTACAACTCCCTGTGGCCTAAGGAAGACTCCTATTCATTTTGAGGTCAAAAGGTCAAAGTTCAATGTCGTAAATTTATACATTATATCTGTGTGTAGCACTATCCTTTCCGGGCGATATTTAAAGAGGATTTAGAGCTTTTGCAATGTAATTTTATACCAAATCTTCCTAGGACCTCTCTCACCCTCTCTCTCTCGCCCCGTTTGTTTCATTAGTATTTATTGTATTACATGTCCCTATTTTTAGCACTGGGGCATGAGGAGAGTCATTACGTATAAAACAGGTTTTCGGCGGACTTTATATCCTTATTACGTTAGAATTATTTAATAAAGTTTAATTTAGACACCATGCATTGTGTAAAATTTTGACAATATCGAACGTGAATATATTAAGGATGTATTCTTATGATACGCGGAAAAAAAAGTGCATTAAACTTTTCAAATGCTTATATTTTTCTGAAAGTGTAATATCCAAGGAATAATTTAAAGACAAGAAAAGTGTATGTTAGTGTTCATCTAAGAGAGGTTCAACCCTTTGAACATAGGCCAAAATAGAGCATGGGAAATTTCCTTAAAAATGCTACTAGACAATAAAATACCTCATAAAACTTAAAAATATAGTGAATTAAAACTTAATTTGGCTTAAATTTACTTGAAAGTATTGCAAAGTTGATTTTTTAAACAAAATATGAGCAAATAAATACCAGTTAGATAACTTATACCCAAAAATGTTGTTCACCCATGTCAAAATTAGGTATATTTTTCCCTATAAAATTGCTCGAAAAACCAAAGAAAAACATATTTCTACAATTAAACTTTTTAAGAAAATTGTTGTACAATTTCTTTAGGTATTATGGCTTCTTTTCATAGCATGAAAAGTAGGGGTTAGTGCACATATAAGAAAGTTTTGATATTTTTTATATCCCCACCCCATGTTTCTTTTTCAGCATTTAATGAAAATAAATCAAGCATTTAGGCATCAAAGTATGTGTTTTATTCACCAAATATTCAAAATTAGTGTGATAATTTCAGGTAATATTTACAATTTTGTTAAGAAAAGATTTTTAAGAACAAAAAGTAATCAATTAACACATAAAACTTCACAATAGTCTGTTGGATGTCCTCTCTTTCTCTTGGCCTGGGGGTTCCAGATTGGGTCTGGTTTGTGGTGTTGGATGATGGCTTCACAGGTTTTAATCAAATCCAGTCCCACTTTCTCAATCTGATTTTTATAGTTTTCTCCATCTGATTTTAGTGGTTCTTAAACCCTGCTCTCTTCTAAAAAGCCTTCATTAGTGATTCATGTGAAAACAAGACTTACCTGTAAAAAATTATTTTAGAAAAAAATTAGATTATAATTTACTGGTAATATCATTGTTCAAAAATGTAAAATCATTATTTTGTCTATCTGACTTTGTTTTTATAAACCCAGGCCTGTAGTTTAGACTAAAATAATTTCTACATGTTCCATGATGTTTCAGAAATATTCCATATTTTTAACCCACATAGGCCGCCATAGAATGAAGCGACCTAGTTTCTTACCGAATGTAAACAGCTAAAAATTATAGAAGTTATCTTATTATTTTCTTACGGTATGTCTATAAATTTGAGATAGAGATTCTGCATTTACAATATCAAAGGTAATTTATGATATACTAAAAGCTAAAGTTATAATAAAAAAGATAATACGAATGTTGTCGTCTGCACGCCTCTGGAGACCTTAGGCCTAACGTTACGTACATGTAACATGTAATATGCTATGTTTGACTTTGCGATGTGACAGTATACTATGTATTTTGAAACCTTTGTATCTATAACGCACAAACATTGCTATTTTCAATAAGTTTGAAAGCATTGTAAACCTACAATTTCGCTTTTCCACTGCGTCAACACACTTCGGTGCTCTTGGCTGGCATGTTTGGGTACCGCTTTCGAGAATGTTCCTGTAGGCTTAATTGTGATCTCGACAATTTTTTAAATGTTTTAAAATTTCTGTCGGTTGGCTCTTTTAATGGAGTGCCATTCGGCATTCCGGTCGCTTTGAAACGGGCGATCCCATCTTCTTGAGACTTCCCCTCTCGATGTCGATTTCACTTGTCGACTTTCTTAGGCCTATGTCGTAAATATCGTAATTTTGCACACGTGTTGGTCATTTATACAACATAGAAAGATTTTTTATTTAAAAATAAATATAGTTAAACATATAAATCATAAAAACTTTAAAAACTTCTTTGTAAATTGTTATCAGTTTGAATTTTACGACATGTCTAAGTACGAAGACCCACTTGGGGTAAATTGATCAGAAGAATTCATCCTTAATACATGTATGTGACTTCATTTTTTGCATATAATTTTCACCGGTGAAAAGAAGTTCCTTGGTCTAGTGGTATGTCTCTCGCTTCAAATGTGAAAGATACCGGGTTCGAATCCCGGACGATGCATATTCTTTTTCTTCTCGAAATATTTTTTTTTTACTAAATGATAGTATTCAGCATGTGAAATGAAAAAAATTATTAGGACTGGCTTGTACAAACTCATAAAATCATCATTACAGTGTGATAAATATTCCATATAAAAAGTATCTCCTATACACATAATAAAGAATAAGCAATCAAATCTTTATGTGCATATTGAATACATGTATTTTATTTGCTTCAGTACACATGTATACATTTAATAATTCTACAAATTCAGTCGGGGGATCCGACTTTTTCCCTAAGCGGGGGACACGAATTCTCTGAATTAACTTGTATTATTTCTATTTAAATTTGTACAATGGTGATAAGGGAAGAAAAATGGTCTTTTAAATCTCTTGCACCTAAATATACAAGACATATCAGCAAATATTTCATCTAGCAGTCAGAAACCAGAGGAGACTACTACCTTAAAAGAAGGAGAAACATTCTTGTGTTAATATCAATGTCTTTATTTAATCATAAAATCCTACAAAGTACGTTCTTGTATGTGCAATATTGTTTTATTGATCTGTTCGTCATGGTACATTTATTGAAGAACCATTTGCTTAAAGACTCCTTCACACAAACCGGTCAGTGTCACAGAATGATTTAAAAAAGTGGTTATAAAGATACTAAAAAAATATGTAAAAACTCTTCAATTGATGTGGATATAAAATTAATTTTATAACTTTTTGAAGACGTATTCTCAATAAAAAATATATTAATATGTCAAAAATTTCCAGTCTACTTTAATTTGAGGGCATATTATCATCTCTGTGTCCTTCACAATTTTAGCAAACAAGTGTCACTTCAAGGTCTACAACTCTATAAATTAATATAGAAACATCGACAAACATATCTTACAAGCATTCACATCTTACATTTTCTTGTAATTGTTGTTTTACGCATTCTATTCTAATTTGTGTGGCTTCTTTTATTCTGTTATACGGTTGCTGTCTAAGCGACTCTTCATATGAATGTAAAGCCCCGTGTAAGTCTCCCACAACATGCTGACAGATTCCTAGTATCTGCCAGGATAGGTCTCTGAGTTCTAAAGGCACATATATCCCATCATCATAGAGCAGCAGGGTTTGTAGGTCTGTCAGTGACTTTAAACACCGAGATCTATTACTTAGTCTATAGTGAGATAACACCGACAACATTTCTACTATAACAAATGGTGATACACTTAGGAGCGTGTCTCCATTATGCTGACTCACATTTTGTTCTAAATATAATTCTTCAATATAGGGGATATTTTTATTCTTCGAGACAAAGACAGATTACCTACAGCTGTGTTGTACCTTTGCCTAGTAACAGTTTTATTATACATAATAAAGGCCTGCGAAAGTCTTTGTTTAGCAATACAAGTGATATGTAGAGTTTTATCATAACTCCCTGTTCTATAGTAATACAATGCTAGATATAATAAATGAGACACATGACCTAATCTTGCTGCCATTTTCAACATGCTAGAGATTATGGTATTTAAGTTCTAGATATTTTTATGCGTGCAACATAAAGTGTTATTTGCCATTGTGAAGGCTAAATGAACAAGAGTCTCAGCAGTACAGTACTGTAATGTTAACAACTGGTATGGTGAGAGTAATAACCGAGATAGTGTGTTAATTGATTTTAGATAAAGATAAAACTCCCATGTGTCTTTAGGAGAAAAAGATAATTTAAATATTTCAGTCATTCCACAGATATCTAAATCTACAACACTCATAAAATCTCCCTCAGCAGCAGATATTTCTAAAGACGGGCTACTGAGAGCTGGTTCTAGGATTGATCTGAGTGTCGGACTCAGCAGTAAACATGACACGCCCATTCTGTAATACCGATAAAGCTGTTTTAGAAGACATATACGAGCATCATCAACAATTTTTTTCATGAACATGTTGTTCTGTGGAATAAAAAAGTTTGGAAAATCTTCTCTATAAACACAATGTATGAGGTATTTGAAACACTTCCAAAAGCAATCTATTAAATTATCCGGAAACCATTTAATGTGACCTAATTGAATCATCCAGAACATTGTGGTCTTCATGAGTAGTGATTCCTCCCTAAAATTGATGACATCCTTCAGGAATATTTTCAAGAGTCCGTAACATAAAAATTGTGAATGATTCATGTTACACACAAGTTGTTGTTTGGCATGGGAATACGACAATCTCCATTTCAGTTCGTTATAAGGCGATTCAACTTTACTTCCGATAGGCACAGAGTGACATTCATTTTTTAGGATTTTTTCCAACACAAATGCAGACGGCCAGGCATGCCTTTGGCATCTGTCAACCCAACTTCCTAATAGTTTAGGCAAAGGAAAAGAGGCTAAACACAATGCAAAATCGAATTCAATTGAGCTATTACATGTAAAAGCACTACTACAAGGACCATGAATTTTTAAAAATTCAATGCCGTAGCCTTCCTTATGGAGGAACAGAAAATAAATTTCTCTCCACAGACGACAAGATAAATAGGCACCGTCATTACAGAGAACAAGACAATGTTTCGATGTTTTGCCTTGTATTTTGTGTCGAGTTGGTGTCAGGAGGCGCAATCTTACAAATCCTGGCGGTGTATCAGAATCTTCCATTAGTAAAAATATATATTTTGAGGTATTATAAAGCCGAGACTGGGATATGTCAGTTATTAATTTATAATAAGAAAACCATATCATTATACCTATGTCTGAAGATCTCAACCTAAATCCCTCTCTATAGCTACCACTTTTTATCGAAGCAAATCCTTTCCGATTATAAACAAGTTTCTATATCATCTCATACATGTCCAGCACATCCCTTCTGATGGCCACTTCTGTGGGTGTCCCTATCTTACGACACAGACCAACATAAAGGACCTCTGATACAGTGGCTGGAACGTTATTGTTGACAACTTACACGAACGATCACGTTACACGAACGATTCCGAACGATTAACACACGATTAAACCTGTTACACGAACGATCTTTCACGTTCACGATTCTACACGTTACACGATCTTACACGATTGTTAACGCAAACGCACGATTCTTCACTCAATAGTTCAAAATATTTAGGAATCAATATTTTCAAAACGAAATACGGCTTAATACTTATTTAAGATTTCAAAGATTTCAAAGAATTATCAATATTATCTATAGACTTTGAAGAAAAAAACGGAAAATGATATTTCTGTAACTAAATATATATACAAGACTTAATATTTTAGATTAAAAATAATTATTTCTAAAGTAATTCTCCGATAAAAAAAAAAAACGGATTTTGTTCGTTCTATTAGATGTGGGTCGTATAATTTGATTGAAGTGGCTATTATGATATGCAGAAAGGGGGATACGATTGAACAAAAATGGCAGCATGGAATTACTTAAATTATAATTACAAATTTTATCCTTATGTTTCCAATGATTCAATGTCTGATAAACTTGCCGACTTTTTTAATTGCCGAAATTTAAAATTAATTAATTACAAATAGGCTCAAGAGATAAACACAGATAATATAAACTCCCGAAAATCATGCCGTGTCCATGTATATCTGTCGAGTAACTAGTTATGTAAGCATTGAGAAATGTTTATTTCTTTGTAAAAAAAATTATTTATTTTCAATGAATTGATGTCAAGATTCTCTTGACCACAATAACACTGAATAAGAAGTAAATAATAATTAAAATCAGATTTTTCAAAAAGGCGTTAAAGATCTTAGTACGGTTTATCACAATATTGATCGCGCTATTTGACGAGAACTTAATATTGTACGACTTACTATATTGCTTGTTTACGGGCGATAATTAGTTGGTTCTGCATTCTATTATGTAAATTGCGTTTTTTCATTTTATTTGGATTATTAAAGGAAATACCCAGCCCAGCTACTTTCGTTTCGAAGTAGAATAGTTACTAATTCATACATTAATCAAGTCGGATTACTTAGGATTTTATGTGTCAAATGAAAGGGCCATTTACAAAAGCAATACGGTGTGTAAAGATAAACACAAGCCGTCGCGCTAACACACAGACGCTGACACGCTGACACAAGTTCGCACGTACACGCCGTTGCGATAACTCACAACTCGCAACAGCGTGTGTGTAAGCGCGACAGCGTACGTGTTGTTTGAAAACGTGTTACCGTGAATGCATGTTGTGTGTACGCGCGACAGAGTGATGCTTGAAAGTGTGTTAGCTTGATGGTGTGTTGTGACGTTTAATGGCGTTTTCTTTGTAACGCGCTGTTCAGCTTTTGCAAATAGCCCCAACCGGAGATCATACTACCGTATATGGAGGCATTTGAAACACGTTACGATGTTTTCGTCACACCAACTCTCCAATGAATTGAATGAGTTCCAAAGCATAACAGTTTAATACATGTTTACGATTCAATATCGACAGTTTTCATCGATTGACTGCATTATTTTTACCACTAAATAGCAGTAGTGGCTTAGTGGTAGCACGTGGTAGTGGTCGCCATATTGTAGACGTGTTGCTTTTCTAACCATCTCTAGCTTTTCTCTTATATTATTTGGTTTTGAAATTTTTGGCTTATAGTTTTAAATTTCTAATTGGCATATGTAGAAATCATTATCGTTGTCATTTTTAAGTTGTTAAGAAATATGAAAATATCTTTAATTAGAATATGTAGTTCATAGACAGATAATAAGCATGCGTGGCATAGAAGGTCTTATATCATTCTTATTATTTTAAAAAGATTTTAATTATTTCCGTTTTGGGGCAGAAGATTATTAGTTAAACAGTCAGTTAGTGACCTAATACGGATTCATACAGGGTGTGAAATGGAAATCCGTATTGGGCGAGGCGAATCCGAGTCCCAGTACGGGTTTCCATTTCACACCCTGTATGAATCCGTATAGATTAGGTCACTAACTGACTGTGTTACGAATTTATCCCGCTGATGACCTTTTTCAATATAAGAAAAATATTTGTGCATATTATGAAAATATTAAGTTTTAATCCAATAACAATCAACATAAAATAGCGTTACGGTAACAAGAAATTAAACTAAACTACCTACCCGTAAACCGTTTCTTGGCCGCCATTTTTATTAACAATAACAACGCTTCGAAAGGAAACGCGTGCCGGATTTTCATATTACGCCTTGACGGAGACGTAATACGGAAAATTTCAGGGCGTCATGTGATTAGCTTTTATGCAACCAGTAATCGACAAATTTTTCTGAAGCGGGATAAATTGCAAAACACCCTTTCTACACATACACTGTATCAAACAACTATGCTTTCTATTGGTATTACTACGAAGTACACCACGAACAAATTTTAAAAACGCACAATTTAAACCCACCCCCCCACCCCCGAAACTGTGCAAAATAACCATGAAAACGTTTGAATTAAATGTAATATTAATCACTGACATATAAAAATAACATCATTCTGAAATCGTTACAGTATCTTAATGATGGTTTCCACTCATTGAATACCTGTCCTATATATATATATATATATATATATATATATATATATATATATATATATATATATATATATATATATATATATATATATATATATATATATATATATATATATATATATATATATATATATACTCACCGTCAATAGAAACGCAACACCCTAATTTTAGGGGTGAAAATTATATACGGGATATAACTATGTACCAAAAAACTTAGGACATCTTTTACTTTGCCAAATTAGTTATTTAACGGTTGAATGATTTTCATTCCATGACCGGAAGTTGATTTTTAGCCCCCTGAACAGAAATCAAAAATTAGCATTTTTAATAAAATTATTGTCAATATTTTGGGTTCTCAAGGTTTTGTACCTGTTAATTATAAGTCTTGTACTAAAAGTCCGGAAAAATATCCTTCTTTCTCTTCCGGATGTGATGCCTGTATTTCCTCAAAGTAACTGAAAGCACGCATTTTCATTGCTAATGCTGGAAATTTTCAAAAAAAAAAGGAAAAGGGAGAGCTACAGATGCAAATCAACACTACATAACGACTTTTGGGGTTCATGCGTTTCAAAAGCATGAATGACAGTTACTTGACCGGAGGTCCAAGGGCTACTACATTACACCAAGTTAGAGTAAATTCGACCTCAGTATCTGAAAAACAGGCATTTAAAAAAGGACAAGAATATTTATTTAGCTAAGATTAAGACACTGATAAACTTAATGCATGGTAGAATTTGGGCTGCTTGTGTTGTACATGGCGGACTAGCACGTTTTAATTGAATGGTCGGAATGGGGGATGTTTTAGAGTTATGTGTTACTTTATAAGGTTTAAAGATAAGATTAAGAATGAATACGTAAATGTAAAATGTAAATTTACGAAACAATGATACTTCATTTAAACTTTAAATGTTATCTTTAGACCTTAGAAAGAAACACATAACTTTTAAAACATCCCCCTTCCGACCATTCAATTTAAACGTGCTAGTCCGCCATGCACAACATAAGCAGCCCGAATTCTACCATGCGTTAAGTTTATCAATGTTTTAATCTGAGCGTAATAAATATTCTTGTCCTTTTTTAAATGCCTGTTTTTCAGATACTGAGGTCGAATTTTCTCTAACTTGGCGTAGTGTAGTGACTCTTGGACTTCCGGTCAAGGAACTGTCATTCATGCTTTTGAAACGCATGAGCCCGAAAAGTCGTTATGTAGTGTTGATTTGCATCTGTAGCTCTCCCTTTTCCTTTTTTTTTGAAAATTTCCAGCATTAGCAATGAAAATGCATGCTTTCAGTTACTTTGAGGAAATACAGGCATCACATCCGGAAGAGAAAGAAGGATATTTTTCCGGACTTTTAGTACAAGACTTATAATTAACAGGTACAAATCCTTGAGAACCCAAAATATTGACAATAATTTTATTAAAAATGCTAATTTTTGATTTCTGTTCAGGGGCCTAAAAATCAACTTCCGGTCATGGAATGAAAATCATTCAACAGTTAAATAACTGATTTGGCAAAGTAAAAGATGTCCTAACTTTTTGGTACATAGTTATATCCCGTATATAATTTTCACCCCTAAAATTAGGGTGTTGCGTTTCTATTGACGGTGAGTATATATATTTTAATTTTAAAACCAATTTCATTCGTTTTAACTTTTAATTATGTCCCAAGTCAACACTCGGTCAATTTTTGCGTTTTTAGTCATTCAAATTTAAAAACACAAAATAACTTCCTTTTACATAGAGACACCATGCTCGATATCAAAAGAAATATGCTATCAGTAAATTATTTAGTAAAGAGTGAACTGTTCCAAACCAATCATATAGTCGAGAATAAAATCCTTTTGCTCAGATAAATATATTCCGGTATCAATTACTTGCAGTACATGTAGTTATGAGGTGACAAAAAATCAATAACTGTTAAACATATTCAAAATAAACTTGGTCGGATCTGTCGGATCTTGAGAGAAGAAGTTGAAAATGTGAAAAGTTTACAGAGGGATGGACTGACAGACAGTCGGACGGACTACGGAAGAAGGAGTGATCAGAAAAGGTCAACTGAGCCTTCAGCTCAGGTGAGGAAAAACATTAAGAACAGAAAGTCATATCACAGTTAGGTGCATTTTTGTAAAGTTCTTTTTTTACCAGATCAGAAATGTAGACCTATGACATTTTTTTTCTAATTTTAAATAATGGTATCTTTTAGGTTGTTAATTTTGATTTTTCCAGGGGCAATAAATACAAAATGTACAACATGACAACTTTGCAATAGTACATGTATGTCATATCGACACTGTCAATGGACATTTAAACCAATTAACAGAAGTTAAGGAGAATAACTGTGGCAGGAAATGTACATGTGCATACATAACAAATCTATAATATCAGTCTAATGTATTCTCAAAAGTGTGTGTCAGTTTGTATCGGACCATTTTATTGTCTATCATAAAATGTATTTGAATGTATCAGTTAGATAGAAATGAGGTACATGTTATCTGCATATTTCCAGACTTTTCAATTTATGTTCTGTGGTCGTCGTCCAACATTAAAGGAGAAAAAGGCATTCTATTGTTAATATTTATGTCTTTATTTAATCATGTAATCATACAAAGTACATTTCTGTATAATTATACAATGTCAATGTCTCTATGAAAAATATTGTATAATTGATTTGTACGTCTAGGTACATTGATGGAAGAGCAAATTGATTAAGAACTGCCTTGGGGGCCATAAAACTTAGACGAGCTCACTTTTTTTTTTATATCAGTCTCACCTTTACCAAAGAAATATATAGGGGAAAAGTAGGACTGAGATCAAAAGTGAGCTCATCTTACTTTTATGGCCCCAGCGTTAAGAGAATGATTAAAGAAAGTTATTATTATAATCATATGAAATAGTAATGAAAAAAAATTGATGAGAATACAGAATTCTTTTGTCCTTTTATTGTTTTTGGAAGATTTTTTTCAAAATATAAACATATCATTATATCAGATTACCAGTCTACTTTAATTTGAGGGCAAATTATCTTTAAACAGTTAAGTTTTATCAGTGTTCTTTAAAATTTCATGGTACAAATGCCACTTCCTGGTCTTCAGTTCCTTAAATTAAGATAGAAACATCGAAATATCAATCTTTACAACTGTCCATTTCTTTGTAATTGTTGTTTAACACATTTTATTCTAAAATCTGTAGCTTCTTTTATTCTATGGAATGGTTCCTGTTTGAGCGAATCTTCAAAAGACCGTAACGCCCCGTGTAAGTCTCCCACAACATGCTGACAGATTCCTAGTATCTGCCAGGATAGGTCTCTGAGTTCCAAAGGCGCATATGTCCCATCATCGTAGAGCATCAATGTCTGTAGGTCTGTCAGTGACTGTAAACACGGAGATCTGTTACCTAGTCTGTAGTGAGATAACACAGACAACATCTCTACTATAACAAATGGTGATACAACTAGGAACGGCCCTCCTTTTTGTTGATTCACCAACTGTTCGAAACATAATTCTTCAATACAGGGGATATTTTTAAATAAAAACACATGGTATACCCAGGCTATCTTCATTCTTCGAGACAATGGCAGATTACCTACAACTTCATTGTACCTTTGTCTATCAACAGTTTCATTATACATAAGAAAGGACTGTGATAGTCCTTGTTTCGTGATACAAGTGATGTGTAGTGTCTTTTTATATCTTCCTGTTCTGTAATAATACAATCCAAGATAAAGTAAATAAGACACATGACCTAATCTTGCTGCCATTTTTAACATGCCACAGATTATCATATCTAAGTTATAGATGTTTTTATGTGTGCAACATGAAGTATTGTTCGTCATTATGAAAGCTAAACGAACAAGTGTCTGAGCAGTACTGTACTGTAATGTTAACAACTGATGTGGTGAGAGTGATAACCGGGATAGTGTGTCAATTGATTTTAGATAAAGATAAGAAACCAATATGTGATGAACAGAAAAAAATAATTTAGATATTTCAGTCATGCCACAAAAATCTAAATCTACAACACTCATAAAATCTCCCTCAGCAGCAGGTATTTCTAAAGACGGGCTACTGAGAGCTGGTTCTAGGATTGATCTGAGTGTCGGACTCAGCAGTAAACATGACACGCCCATTCTGTAATGCTGATAAAGCTGTTGTAAAAGAGATTCACGTGCATCACCAACAATTTTGTTCATAAACATGTTGTTCTGTGGAATAAAAAAGTTTGGAAAATCTTCTCGATAAACACAATGTATGAGATATTTGAAACACCTCCAAAAGCAATCTAGTAAGTTGTTTGGGAACCATTTAATGTGACCTAATTGAATCATCCAGAACATTGTGGTTTTCATGAAATATGAACAGAGTAATGGAACCTCGCTAAAATTGATGACGTCCTTCAAAAATATTTTCAAAAGTCCGTAGCATAAAAATTGTGTATGATTCATGCTACATACTAGTTGTTGTTCGGCTTGGGAAAACGATAATCTCCATTCCAGTTCGTTATGAGGCGACCCAACTTTACTTCCGATAGGCACACAGTGACATTTATTTTTTAGAATTTTTACCAACACAGATGCAGACGGCCAGGTATGTCCTCTGTCAATCAAATTTCCTAATAGTTTTGGCCATGGAAAAGAGGCTAAACACAAAACTTCGTCGAATTCGACAGATCGATGGAAACCACTACTGCAAGGACCATGAATGTTTAAAGTTTCAATGTTGTGACTTTTCTGATTCAGGAATTCAAAATAAGTTTCTCTCCACTGACGACTAGATATATAACTGCCATCATTACAGAGAACTAGACAAGATGTCGTGATGTTGTCTCGTGTTGGTGTCAGGAGGCGTAATCTGACAAATCCTGGCGGTGTATCAGAATCTTCCATTAGCACAAATATATGTTTTGTTGTATTATAAAGCCAAGACTGGGAAATATCAGTTATTAATTTATAATTACACAACCAGAGCATTTGATCTATGTCAGATGATGTCAATCTAAATCCCTCTCTATAGCTCCCACTCTTCATCTCAGTACATCCTACATGATTATAAACAGGTTTCTTTATCATGTCCTCCATGTCCATCACGTCCCTTTTGATGGCCACTTCTGTCGCTGTCCCTATCTTACGACACAGACCGACATAAAGGACCTCTGATAGACGGGGAATGTGGTCCATTCTTATATGTATCTCTATAAAAAGAGAAAGCTGTAGTAATTTTTTTATTGCTATACATTGCAATGCAAATTGAGATTAGATTTAAATGATTATGTTTATAGAAACAGTAACCTATTTGATACCTGATTTCCTGCCAATGGCGGTCTATACATGTACGAGATAAATTAAAAGGAAATACCCAGCCACCTACTTTCGTTTTGAATTATAATATTTGCATCTTCATATATTAATCAGTTCTGGTTTACTTAGGCTACCTCTTTTTCCAGACATATCTATTATTCATATTTTGTAAGAGTAGGGTACTACTTTTTAGCTCACCTGAGTTGACGGCTCAAGTGAGCTTTTCTGATCAAAATTTGTCCGTTGTCTGTCGTCGTCAACATTTTACATTTTCATCTTCTTTTCAAGAGCCACTGGCCCAATTTAAACCGAACTTGCCACAAAGTTTCCTTGTGTGAAGGGGATTCAAATTTGTTCAAATGAAGGGCCAAGCCCTCTTCCAAGTGGAGATAATTATGAATTTATGAAAAATTAATGGCATCTTTAAAAAATCTTCTTCTCCAGAAGCATTGGGCTAGAAAAGATGAAACTTATGTGGAAGCATCCTCGGGTAGTGTAGATTTAATTTTGTTCAAATCATGACCCCTAGGGTAGCGCGGGGCCACAATGGCCGATCACAGTTTTACATAGGAATGTATAGGAAAAATCTTTCAAATCTTCTTCTTCAGAACCACTGGGCCTGGAAAGATGAAACTCATGTGGAAGCACCCTCAGGTAGTGTAGATCCAATTTTGTTCAAACCATGACCCCTGGGGATAGGTCGGATCGACAATGGCTGTTCAAAGTTTTACGCCGTTTGTTAAGGCAGCACATGGATCAGAATTCGGCGAATTAACTTTTTTTAATAATATGTAATACTAATGAATCAGATAAAACTATTGCTATCAATATGCATTCTATAGACTTCAATTGGACTTATACTACACTAACTACAGGAAGCACTTCACCAAGACGTCGTCACGTGACGTCTATAAAAAGAAAATAAGCCTTAAAGTAAAAGTGAAAAGTTCAACACTACCCCGGGGATAATTGATTTCAATTTGTAATAATAGTTATGTTAAAACATCTCTGTATCATGAAAAGTGTTGCTAGAATCCTACTGTACTATCACAGAAATAATTATTCAATGCTTTCGCACGAAACCTTCCAAATTTTTTTTTTCATTTAGATCCTTAAAAAATGCATCAATTCCCGTTATCCATACGATTCTAGCAGCAATTTCCAAAACTTTAGATAGAAACAATAATTAAGTTTCAAAGAATGCGGCGTAGTTTTGAATTTTTGCATCATTTTGTTATGAAGGACAGAGGAAGGCTGATCGGCAAGTAAATTAACTGTCTACTGTTATTGTAAGAAGGAATTGTAGAATTATATTAGGATACCTTATTCATAAGCTTTATTCCCACATAAATCACACATTATATTCATTCTAAATGCTTTTAAACTCCGATTTCTTGTGTTTGTTTAGATGAATTCTCCTTACGTTTCACTTTCTCTCTGTGATCATCAGTTATCATGACGTCACGGGTTTGGTATTTAACCCCCTGTGTTATATACATAGACCAAGAAACGACACGATCCCGTTTATATTATGCCTCTGCATATTTTGAATCATTTTTACGACCTCAAATCAATCTTAAATATCGATTTTAAGAAATTGTTATCTCTAAAGTTTACGTCATATAGCTAACCATGACGTCATATCATGTAGGCAAGTAGAATATTTGGTTGTAACCTTAACATACCTGCATACATATGATTATATAGAAAAAAAATCTTTAAAAATCTCCTTCTCCACAACACTTGGGTCAGGAAAGATGAAACTCAAGTGGAAGCATCCTAAGATAGTGTAGATTCACGTTTGTTCAAATCATGACCTCCAGGGGTAGGACGGGATCACAATGGACGATTAAATTTTTTGCATAGGAATGAATACTCCGGGTTTTTCTAAAACTCTTCTTTTTAAGAACCACAAAGCCATGATTGCTCATATGTTTATGTAAGCATCCTCACGAAGTGTTGATTCAAGTTTGTTCAAGTCATGAACGGGAAGTAGGGGTTGGGTAGGGTGGTCCACAATTGGGGATCAAAGATTTGCCTAGAAATATCAATGAATTTTTTTTTCCCAAGAACAAGTTATGTTTAATCATATTGATATGAAGGCACTCTCAGGCAGTACAAAGTCATACTGGTTCAAATGAGGGCTCCCAGGGGTAGGGCTGGGCCACAATGGAGGGGGGTCAAAAGAATAAATAAGAAAAAATCATCTGCTAAAAACATAGCAAAGGCATTTGTTGTATGGAAGCATAATCAGGTAATTGGTAGTTTAAAATTCCAGACCCAAACCCCTTTGTAAACTTCTCAGTACTGAAGTGAATTCTGCTCAGGTGAGCGATGTGACCCATGTTTCTTTATTTAATCAAATGATAAACCAGTGGAATGCAGTGAAGAATTTGGACCTTGTTTTAAGGTAAAAAAAAATTAACTTGTATGCTAAAAGTAGTAATATTAGCAACCCAACTAAATGATAAAATTGTTTTATTAACTGGAAACAGATTCACTCGGATATACTTGTATGTATTTTCGAAAGAGAAAATGGGAGGGGGTCTGCGCCAGACTTCCAGAGAGAAGTTTTTTCCCTCATGACCATATTTTGTCCTCCATCTGATTACACGTCTGTGAAAATATGAGTGATGTACAATGTATGTTTATTTTAAGTAGTAATATCTATTATGGTGTAGAAATGTTAAGGTAGTATGATTTTGACTTTATATGTCCAATTTTTATTGAAGGCGCGCGAATTTCGAGTTTGGTGTTTGTAATGACAAAGCTTATAGCAGAAAAACCCCTTTTACTTTTTTCAAAATCTCCAAATCTTTATATTTGTAAAGAAGGTATGCTTCATTCGTCACCATGGGCGCATATTCTTGGTAAAAAAAATACGTAGTTTTTAAAAAATATTTATCCCCTTCTTTAATAGTTGGATTTGTTACAGGGTTCCTGTTACCCCTCCAGAAGGTGAATCCTCCATGCTCTCCTCACAGGAGGAAGATGCAACAGGTAATCATATATTTAAAAAAATAATAATCAAATGTCTTTTTCCTAGGTAAAAATAAATGTAGGGTAAAAGTTATACAACCTCATAATTAAAAAGCGCTATATGCTTACCACGCCTGAACAGTGATTTGTTAATTACATGTTTTTCACAATCAAATTGATTAATTATTTATATAACAAAACCCCAAAATATTAGGTATTTATTTCATGAAAATGTAAAGAGTAACGTGTAAAAAGTACTACAAAGAATACAACCAGCTTTCGTTTCGAAGTAAGAAATTTTCTTGCATTATCAGTGCATTTTACAGCATAATTAAACCTTTTTGTTATGTGTTTTCATACAGGAACTAAATTAATTAATAAAAATTGACAAGTTCAAGAAAAAATGGTGCTTTATAATACTTTGATATACATGTCATATACATGTTGTTAGCATTTTGTATATGATTTACACAACTTCCTTTGTTGTTATACCAAGCGCGTCACTAATTATTAAAAGTTCGTGTGCATTTCATGTTCCTCAACATAGAACACATCACTTTAATATTTTAGTTATAAACAGAATGAAACATTTTTTGCCTTCCTATCATGGCTTTTTATTTTATTGCGTTAATTTCATTTTTTTATTTCACTAGAAGACAGGCATTTTGAGAATGCCAGAAATACAAATGTCATTTTGAAAAACGTGAATGTTTTCGTTTTTAAAGCAATAGAATTCGTGAAAAAAAAACCATTACATAAGTTACGATTTTAATTACGCTCTTGTCTTGTTTCTTGTTCATGTGCCTCTTATGGCAAGTAACTCATTGTTAGATATTAAACTGCATTTCCATATAAATATATTTTCACTATGAGATGAAAATAATTAATGAGAAATTTGTTGTAATTTAGTTTATTTTAGCTCCAAGTATTACTGTTCTGTAATTTCAAATCATAGTCCTTTTTTTCATTTTAATCACAATTTACAAGAACAAAAATTTTCACCAATATTTAATTTGCCACCTTTTATTGTTTGAATGTAACAGTGTATTGGACTTTAGTGTGGATTACATTAATAGATATCTTCATGAAATAAAATTTAGGAAGTACCCGTTACATAAAGATGTTAATATGTGGAATTATTTTAAATATGGTAGTACGTGAGTAAATATACTTTTCATATTATGTCGTATCAACAGATATCTGCATAAAAAAAATTAAAAGTACCTATTGCTTTTCTTTCACACAAATATCGACTCGTAGTTTAAAAATGCTGAGT
The DNA here is from genome assembly GCF_032062105.1 of Saccostrea cuccullata. Classification (NCBI taxonomy): domain Eukaryota; kingdom Metazoa; phylum Mollusca; class Bivalvia; order Ostreida; family Ostreidae; genus Saccostrea; species Saccostrea cuccullata. Next base: position 249,681 of record NW_026938498.1, on the reverse strand, counting down.
CCGCTTTTTTCACAGGGCCCATTTGCTTGATGCCAAGAGTTTGTCAGTCTATGGGGTATACATGCCAAGGACGAATCCTCAAGGAATCTTTATGACAGGTCATGCTACACATCTAGGTAACGGCATAAAGGTCAAAATATACCCTCAGTCCCCCCAGGTAAGATGGAGTACTAGATTTTTAAATCATGGTCTTAGACCTTTCAGTTTCAGCAGTGTTGCACAATACGTGTATGCACATCTCCTGAAAAGCTGTCTGGGTTAAAATTGTAGGACAAAAATAAAGCTAAATGGTATCAAAATTTCTATGAATAATATCTCTAAGTATTGTTAAAAGTCACTATTTAATCTATTCTCACACTTGTGTTGACTTGTTTCTAAGTATATCACATGGTTTACAAAATATCAGCGTATTAAATGGTTCAATTGATATTGGTTATGCAAATAATTTTTCGAAAATATATTCACATTTCTAGGTGGGGTTTGACAGAGGGGCATTAATCACTTTATATAGAGAGCATTTCGGCATTGATACATTGTTGTTAAAATAATTCCTTTGACATTTCCTGAAAAGAATGTTTTACATCATTTTGAATCCCATTTCCGTTTATTCATAGTGACAAGCCATACATTATAAAAGATGAAAGGAAAAATATGGTATTTATATCAAGGTCAGATACTATTGTAACAGTGTCCTCTTTTATGTATTTCCTCTTACATACACAATGCATTGCTTGTACACAAAAGAAAAAAAAATTGACTGTACAATGGTATATGGTTAAAAAAACCAACTCATTGAAAGAAAGAAAACGTTATTTAATCACTTAAATCCTTTCACAGATATGTAACATTGAAGGCCATTTACATACGTGTGAAGAATGCTTTTTGAGCATGGAGAAAATTATAGTTTTTACCATACTAAGAAGAAAATACTGAGTTGATCCATTTCATTTTCAACATGGGATATATGTACCTGTTATTTGCTCTAAGAAAAATGTAAAAGACTATAGTTTTGACGAACAGAAATTATTGCAGTGTAGTTTCAATTTATTCAATTTTGAATAAGGGCATGCACCTCTCTCTAACTGCACAAAAGTACCAAATTATCAGAATTCGTTTGCATGTAGTTTATTAGATTCAATAACTAAGTTTATTTACAATGTACGATATGGGAGGTTGGTAAGTAATCTTATAATACGTATAGAAAAAAATGTTGATACTGTTTTAGATTCCCCGCGTTCTGACGTCGATGAGGCGTCAAAACCAGTGACGAAGCGCCCCTCTACAGCGCCGGGTAAAAGGTTACTATCTTCCGGTTCTTCACAGCTCCCTGGGGGACGGCCCGCAGTGCTTGGGGGGAACACTCCACAACATGTCACTTGGTGCACGGGGACACTGAAAGTGAGACTGAGAAACCTAAGAAAAGTTGGTGGCTTTAGTGGTAGCACGTGGTGGTGGTCGCCATATTGTAGACGTGTCGCTTCTCTAACCATCTCTAGCTGTTCCTTTCTATTTTTTTGGCTTAAAGCATATAGATTATTTTGAATTTCTAATTGGCATATGTAGAGATCATTATCGTAGTCAGTTTTAAGTTGTTTAGAAATAGAGAAATATCTTTCATTAATTAGTACATGTAGTTCATAGAAAGATAACAAGCATGCGTGACATTGTAGGTCTTCATCAATGTTGTATTTTAAAAAGATTTTGACGATTTCCGTTTATGGACAACAGAAATTTCAAAACACCTTTTTTACAAATACACTGTAGCAATCAACTATGCTTTCTATTGGTATTACTACGAAGCACCCCGCGAAAAAATGAAAGGAACTCGCAATTTTAATAAAACTCCCCCGAAACTGTGCAAAATAAACATAAAAACATTTGAATCAAATGTAATGTTAATCACTGGCGTATAGAAATAATTATAGCATTCTGAAATCGTTATAGTACATGTAACTTTTAAAATAATAATGGTTTTCATTCAATGGTTTGCAATTCATATACATGTAATGATGTATGTATGCTGTAATACAGACCGGTAACGTTAGGGTCTCAAAGAAATGAAAAAATAAGATTTCCAAAAAAAAAAAAGAAAAATATTCTTTACAAATTCGAATGCTGTTTATTTTCTCTTCATAATGTATTCATTTCTAAGGAATATACATTATTGTTGTATAACAATTTATTCCCAACATTAAATATATCTAGACCAAGGTATGCATCATAATAATATTATGAAAAAATAGGTTTAATAGTTAAAAGCATAATTTTGTAAAGCTTTTAACATTTATTTTGTGAAAATGAGATATCTGTAATTATTTTCATTAGCAATGTAATAGTAACTAACGTTTCAGTACAATTTTCTCATATTTTACTTTTGTTATAAGAAGTGATGACATACTGGCTAAGATTTCATTAAATTTTGTCACAGACAGACAAAAGTTACTAAGGGACACGAGTTTAGAGTTAAATTTCTCAATACTTTCAAAATACCCTTCAAAAATTCAGCCCCCCCCCCCCAAAAAAAAACCCACCAATGCGTAAAGTGGGATTTAGGAGTTTCAGCAATATGCATTTCTATTACCCACCCACCCCTCCAATACAGTAAAAATAATTAAAAAAATTATTTGCGAGTATCTTATGATAATTGAGAGAGAGAGAGAAAATAGAAGGTGCGAATGCATTTGACACAGCTTTTACACAGCAACCACCTACACCAGCTTATATATGTTCGTGTCGAATCACATTTGTGTATACGTGTCTTATTTTTCTTTTTTATTTGCAAGCGATTAATTAATTTTGTTTGCTTATTGAATAATTGTTGCTTTGCTGTGTCATTCTGCGTGGTAGAATTACGCTGTAGTTCTTTTTATTAAAAATTTTTAGTCTTTCATACATGTACGAGGGTCATTCAAAAAATACGTAGACAATGGTCTCCATCATCATATTATTCTTACAAAATTTTAGTTAAACATATATTTATATGTAAAAACATTTATTTTGTCAGTGTGAAAAGTTTCATTCAATTCGATCAAATGGAACTCGTGGTAGAAAATTTTACAAACAGCATGTTTTGTCACCACGGAGCACGGTTAACAACACTGTGACGTCAAAAACAACGTCGAGAAAGTTTCTCAAAATTACTCAGCCTTTTCAATTCATACATTGTATGTAGCTTTTTCCCAATTCATCAAATTGTATCCATAGCCTTTGACACCTAGTTCGCTAACAATTATTTGAGAACATTAATGTAGATTCTCAATGTTTCCAAATTCCTTATCGCGTAACTCTTGTTTGCACAAATTCCGGAAATGTGAATCGCACTTCCGGAAATGTGAATCGCACATCACCTTTCATGACGTTACTAACTCTTTGACAAGATTCTTTTTTCTTTTATTTGTTTCTTTGCAGACCGTTCATGGTCGAATTTAAAGTCTCTAACACTCAAAAATAGTCATTCCCATTATTAGCACATTTTGTATCTAATTCCTGGTTCATCAAGCATTCTCAGAGTTTGTTTTAAAGGTTTTCCGAATGCAAAACAAAATTTGATCTCTACTCGCTGCTCCGTGACGTCCTTCGACGTCATCGTTTTTTGCTTGTTTTCATGAAGTCTATCTACCTTTAGAAATAGATATCTTTTAAAAGGAACGATGTATTACATTAAATTTTAGAACCTGAAGTAATAGACCAATACTTAATATAAACATTTCAATTTTATTTCGTTCAAGCGCCATTTAGTAGAGTTATGACTCTAGACATAATTAAGTGTATAATTAGTAAATAGCTCAATTTTGACCATGCTCTGTGACCCCATTTTTGCTGTATTAAATTTTTGATAATATTGATAATTGTTAAGATATTTTCATATTTTTTTGCTCAAATTATTTGAATTTGTTGTTAAAATATGTGTACTAAAATTGGTTATAATATGACGTTAAATGAAAAAGTTATGACAAAAGTCTACGAACTTTTTGCATAACCCTCGTATAGAATGCATGTTTAATTATCAGTCTTAGAGGGGTTTTTTTCATATACTGATACATTGTATAATATATTCTTAGAAGTCATTGATTCAAGCAACAAAATCAGACAAAAACAAATGATGTACCGGTATATGTAATATGTTCACTGATTAAAGAGATAGTATCTTTCTGAAACAATGAACTTTGTTAATTCATTAACACAAGATTTATCTTCATTTTTTACAGAGGTAGTGCTTGTGACCTTCAAAGGGAGTAAACATATTAAACATATGAAAAATCCGGAATCCGTTCTTCCAGCCGTCACCGGTCGCATTGCACCAAAAACAAACTTCCGCCGACCACGAGAAATGGCAGACGATTCTGCCTCATTGCATGCTCAGCCTCCACCTACTCCTGTTGGTGCGTTTTCGGTTCGGGATGAAAGTGAACATGTTCCAGCAGAATCTGGCGAGAACATCTGGCTTCTGTTGAACCAAATTCGGATGAGGTACCTGCGCATGCAGATGTTGACCAAAGACTTAATAAGATAATAGAAAAATCGGACATTGATGATAAGATATTAGATAAAATATTAAATGAACAGGAAATCTTGCTAGAAAAATCAAGGCTTACTTCGTTTGAAACAAAGAATGGCATAGATACCGAAAAACCAGACACTAGCAAAGAAAAAAGTAAGGAAACAAATCTCCAAGATATTACCGAAGTGACTCTAAATGGCCAAGACTCAAGCAAAGTAGATAGTTTAACCAATGAACAGAAACCAAAAGATGAAATCTTCATCACAAACAATGAAAACCATGTCTTAAACGGCGACAATGATAATGTTGACGATGCAGACAAAGAAAACATGCCTTCTCACTTAAAAACGGACTGCATCGCTGAGGAAGAAATTCCCACACAGATTCACGTGACCATTACGGAAAAACTGCATGATTCTACACCAAATTAACTTCCGATTATAGCCATTACCGTTCTTAGTTCTTCAAAGAGCACTAATCTAGAATTTCTTTGTGCCTTTCGTTTACAATTTCCAAGAGGGGAAACAATATATGCTAGGTCTTGATTCGTACTTAATATCCTCTTTATGCCCCGTTGATTCATTTTGATATGATCCTTTTTATGCCCCATAATTTGCTTGACAATGTACATTTGTACATGCATATTTAATCAGTTCTAATATCATGAATTTTAATCGAAATAACATGCAACCTAGTTCTAATATTCCAATTATAGATAGTTTCTTCATTTAAGGGGAATGAACCTGTTCAATTCATTTACTCAAATATATGGTGATTAAAGGTTACCGGATTTAATAAATTTTTATGATTTCATAAAAATGATAATTATTATTAATGAAAAAATCTGGATTTGATACTCAATATATTCCAAAATGTATAGCGGAAATGGATTACATTTGGCATGCGTTTGGTGTATCAATCATTTCGGCTATTTGACTTTGTGGTTTTCAATTAACCATCACTTACATGTGAATGTTAGACCTATAAAAAACTTTTCATCTCTTTCATCCTTCTTAGCCGAGAGTTCATCATGACTTATCGAAATAAACCTTTTAAAATGTGTATTATGATGCAAAAAAAAGAACAAATAAGACGGTATTCTATATAATTATATATATCTAACAGTTTTGCGGTGAGAACATAGTTCATTTCGTCATTTGTCTCATGTTTTTGTCTTGCTAGTCTTTTGTCATGGAAGTCATTTGTTTGACCTATGAATACCGAAACGTTTTATTTGACAGTCACCCTTTCATGTTGCATTTATGTATATTATGTATTCCGCATAATAAACCGAGATTAAAGAATGTGTATTTTTCAATTTTTTTAAACTTAAAGTTCTAGGACATTTATCCAAAAATACTTTTTTTACATTGTGCTTTACAAAATAAAAAAAATATCAAAACAAATGCTTTTTCCACATATATAAACTTATTACCCCACGATAAATTTAAAATCCAGACTTTTTGACATCAATAACTTCATTCGTAGCTGCTTCTAAAATTAATCGAACTAGTAAAAGTAAAGTAAATTTATTTATCTTATAGTTAGTTTTTTGCAATAGATATTGTCATGATATGAAGTAATTTACACTTTTTTACATGCATGTGGGGTTCATGTCTTTCAATAGATTCGATACGCAAGAACATGATCTAAGTACAACCAATCTCTAAAACGGTGCAATTTATTGGAATTCAAGTTGATTAAACAAGAAAATCAACATCTCCGTTTAAAGTATTCGTTTTGCAATTATTTTTGCATTACGCATGTTTTTATGCACTAAGTCTTGTACAAAAAGGCAATCTTAACCATTGGAATATTTTTCAAATATAACAGATAGTCTTTTGTAAAACACCAAAGGATCACCAAAGAGCGTCGAATCATCTCTTGGAGCTTCAAATTGTCATTCAAAAGTGTCTCAGAAAATTCAATAAGGATACCCACTACAACGTGTGAATTTACTACACTTTAGGTGGTCATTAGCAATTTTGTTTGGTTAAAATCATTCTAGTCATACATGTACTCTGAAGTTGATATTTCAAAGATGCTTGAGTTTCTGTGTCGCTTTCGGAGATAATGTCTTCCAACAATTTGTTCGAATTCCCATCAATAAACTTTTATGAATTTTTTTACCATATCAGAAAAAACGGAATTATGATTTTTTTTTTTTAATATATATTTTTTAATGATGGAAAATTTCAAGTTGTAAATTTTGATTTTACCAGGGACAGTTAATACAAAAGTTATTGTACAGCATGCTAACTCATGGTATGACATATTGTTACTATAAAAATGCAATTTAAACCAAAAAACAAACATTAAAGAGAATTAATTTTTGGAAGAAAAGGATACATGCACATACACAACCTAACTAGAATTTCAATCTAATGTTTTCTAAAATGTATGTATCATTGCCCATTTTTTAAAATCTATTATCAAAAGTATTTTAATGTATTAGTCAGATAGAAATGGCGTACACAGACATGTTATCTGCATATTTCCAATATTTTCAGTTTATGCTCTTTGGTTTTAGTCCAACCTTAAGGTAGGATTCATCTCATATTTCTTGTATTTAAAAATTAACAAAATTTTCACAGAATCAAAAAGATAATATCACTGAGTGATGTTATCAGTGAAATTTAATTTCACCGTTTTATATTAGAGATAAGGTCAGGTCATAACCTTTTTCCTGGACATTAATAATAAAAACAACATGTGTTTGTGACACACTATGCGCCCGACGGCAACAAAAGCTACTTTTGCAGGCTCTATCTCTCATGATTCAAAAATTATGGTAAAGGTTCAAACAAGCTATTTTTAGCATAAATGTCACAGTCAAGGTCATAAGGTCATTGACCTTGGTGTCATTTGAAAGAGCTTAATAAGTGTAGTAAGCATATTAAATATGAAGTCTTTATCTTTCATATTTAAAAAGTTATGGCGAAGGTTAATGTTTGGAGACAAAAAGCTATTTTTAGCATATAGCTCACAGTAACGATCACAAGGGCATAAACTCTGGAATCATTAGAAAGAGATCAATTAATAGATTATGCATACCAAATTTGAAGTCTCTATCTTTCATGGTTTAAAAGTCACTGCGAAGGTTAAAGTTTGCAGGAAAAAGCTATTTTTAGTATATAGGTCACAATCAAGGTCACAAGGTCATTGACTTTGGTGTCATTTGAAAGAGCTTCATTAGTGAAGTATGCATACCAAATATGAAGTTTCTATCTTTCGTGGTTTTAAAGTTATGACGAAGGTTAAAGTTTGCAGACAGACAGGATAAAAACAATATACACCCCGGACCCATCGATCCGGGCCCAGAAAATAATGTTGTCAATTATGCAGTACCTACTTGTTTTTAAAAAGATTGAATGGTCTTTCTTCTTGCATAAAAAGATACTGCCATAAAGCGCCTATAAGATGATGTTACAAAATTTAAACAAATAATGTGACTGAAATGTATGTAAGCTGATCCAAATTTTCTCTACTTTTCCTAAATTTTTAGGATAATTATATTATTTATTTTTATATGCTTAAATTTTTCTCTTTTTCGCATATGGTAAAGTTGTCTTATAGAGATACAAAATGATACAAAAATAAAAAGTTTCGATCGTTTACTAAGAGGGAAAAATACTTTTCACGGATTTAAGCTTAAATCTGTACTCAGATTGGAAGCTTATAAAAGCCAACATACAATGTAGTTCTAGTTTGTTTAAAAAATAATATTAATTTGATATTTAGGAACTTTAGTCCCTTATTATTAAATAAAGTTACATTTGAAAAGTTCATCAAGTCTTTGAGTGTTTCAAAACTATAACTAAATTCATTGTTCTTTAATAATTTTTAGAGGCAGGAAAGCATTTTCATACGTTACCATTGCGTCAAAAATATAGTCCCTTATAGTTTTCTATTTAAATTTGTTGACCGTTGGTCTTCTGTTCAATCCATGTTCATTGTATACTTCTTTGTATATTATGAATAAAATACTTCTTTAACTAAAACTTAACTATTTAAATTTGTACAATTGTGATGGTCTTTTTAATCTCTTGCACCTAACTACCGTATATAAGACATATTAGCAAATGTACTTTAAATATTTCATCTAGTCAGAAAGCAGCGAAGACTACTACCTTAAAAGAAAGAAAAACATTCTTTTGTTAATATTTATGTCTTTTTAATCATATAATTCTACAACGTACATTCATGTATGTGAAATATTGTATTATTGATGTGTACGTCATGGTACATTCATTGAAAAACCATTTGCTTAAGGTAGAACAAAACACCCCTGGATTCTATTTTTACTAATTTCTTAAAAGATACTGGAGAGAAAAAAAGAACAATATTACTTTATTGACAACAATGAATGACCCCTGTAATAAAAATAACAAATTTTGTCATGATTGCATCATATTTCGTGAAAAAATCAGAGAATTCTATATTGGTCACTTGGGAGCCTACATTTTGGAATGTGTTTACGCTATCTAAGTGCAAAAAACAAGCATGTAACAGTCTGATATAAAATGCAGTGTAACTTTTGTTCCATAAAACGTAGAGGGCTGATATTTGGAGACATATATAAGGAGTCTCCGTTCTTTGCGTACTCTAAAGGTCATGGTCGTATAAAGAGGTCAAAGGTCAAATATTGTGACGTCATCTACTGAATCTTTTAGTTTTTTTTTGCCTTTGAATCTTTTTTAATCGACAAAATGTCAGAAACCATCGGTTCAATTTTCTTTATTTTTACATATTTTATTTGGGGACCCATATAAATCATTCTGTTAATTTTTTGCAAAAATTGAATCATACATTTTTTCTTTAGAAAACTTTAATTGAGGATATTTACGTGTGAATTTTTACATTCCGACGCTACGTATATTCTATTTTTAGTTAATATTTTTCTCAAATGGTCCAGTATCAATATGGCTTACTAAATTAAAATAACAAAAAGGTTATCTTAATCAAAATTATAACACAAACTTGCAATAGATCAATTAATAATTCTAAAATAAGGCTCATTTTCAAGTCGAGTGTCTGATTTCACAATCTTCTTACAGGGGTCTGATCAATAGCCCATATTCCAGACAATGTGGACAAAATATGTGCGGTTGAATTTCTTTCATATTATATATTAAGAGAGATTTTGTATCCTAGAACAAAATTTCAAATTTTCAGAAAAATTGAATTTGAGGAAAAATTTGACCCATCTATTGTGTCCTACCTTAAGGTCTCCTTCACACATAAACAGAATGATTAAAGAAAGTGGTTATAATGATTATTAAAAAAAAACTAAAAAAAAAAAAGGATTCAGTTGATGTAAATAAAGAATTCTTTAATTTGTATTTTTATAGCTTTTTGATGACGTATTCTCAATATAAAATATATTAATATGTCAAACATTTCCAGTATACTTTAATTTGAGGGCATATTATCATATCCATGTCCTTCTCAATTTTATCAAACAAGTGCAATTTTCTGGTCTTTACTCTTTAAATTAAGATAGAAACATCGACAAACATATCTAACAATCATACATTTACCTGTATTTGTTGTTTGACGCATTCTGTTCTATGATCTGTGGCTTCTTTTATTCTGTGATATGGTTCCTGTCTGAGCGATTCTTCATAAGACCGTAAAGCCCCGTGTAAGTCTCCCACAAACATGCTGACAGATTCCTAGTATCTGCCAGGATAGGTCTCTGATTCGTAAAGGAACATATCTCCCGTTATCATAGAGCAGCAGTGTCTGTAGGTCTGTCAGTGACTGTAAACACTGAGATCTATTGCCCAGTCTATAGTGAGATAACACAGACAACATCTCTACCATAATAAACGGTGATACAAATAAGAGTGTGCCTCCGTTTTGTTGACTTCACAAACTGTTCTAAACATAATTCTTCAAGAAAGGGGACATTTTTACGCACTGAACGCACATCGACAACCCAGGCTATCTTCATTCTTCTAGACAATGGCATATTACCTACAGCTTTATGGTACCTCTGCTTATCAACAGTTTCCATATACATAATAAATGCCTGCGATAGTCTTTGTTTAGTGATATGAGTGATATGAAGTGTTTTATCAAATCTCCATGTTCTATAATAATACAATGCTAGATAAAGTAAATGAGACATATGACCTAATCTTGCTGCCATTTTCAACATGCCACAAATTAATATATCTAAGTTATATATAGTTGTATGCGAGCAACATGAACTACGATTTGTCATTATGAACGCTAAACGAACAAGAGTCTCAGCAGTACAGAACTGTAATGTTAACAACTGGTATGAAGAGAGTGATAAACGAGATAGTTTGTTAATTGACTTTAAATAAAGATATGACTTTGATATGTCTTCAGATGAAAAAGATAATTGAATTATTTCAGTCATTCCACATATATCTAAATCACTCAAAATTTCTCCCTCAACAGAAGATAACACATAGTACGGGCTACTGAGAGCTGGTTCTAGTATTGATCTGAGAGTTGGGCTCAGCAGTAGACAGGAAACGCCCATTCTGTAATACTGATGAAGCTGCCGTAAAAGAGATTCACGTGCATCACCAACAACTTTGTGAATGAACATGTTGTTTTGTGGAATAAAAAAGTTTGGAAAATCTTCTCGATGAACACAATGTATGAGATATTTGAAACACCTCCAAAAGCAATCTAGTATGTTGTTTGGGATCCATTTCATGTGACCTAATTGAATCATCCAGAATATTGTGGTCTTCATGAAATATGAACACAGTAGTGGTTCCTCCCTTAAATTAATGACGTCCTTCAGAAATATTTTTTAAGATTCCGTAACATGAAAATTGTGTATGATACATGGCACACACTAGTTGTTGCTCGGCTTGTGAATACGATAATCTCCATTCCAGCTCGTTATAAGGCGATTCAACTTTACTTCCAATAGCCACACAGTGACATTCATTTTTTAGAATTCTTTCTATCACTGATGCAGACGGCCAAGTATGTCTTAAGCATCTGTCAACCCAACTTCCTAATGGTTTAGGCCAAGGAAAAAAGGATAGACAACAAGCTTCATCGAATTCAATAGAATGAATGACACCACTTCTACAAGGACCATGAATTTTTACATTTTCAATCTTGAGGCCTTTTTTATTCATAGGTTGAAAATGAATTTCTCTCAACAGACGGCTAGATATATAGGCATTACCATTACATAGAACAAGACAAGATATCGTGATACTGTGTCGTGTTGGAGTCAGGAGGCGTAATCTGACAAACCCTGGCGGTGTATCAGAATCTTCTATTAGCACAACTCTATATTTTGATGTATTATAAAGCCACGACTGCGATATGTCAGTTATCAATTTATAATTACAAAAACAGATCATTGAATCCCTGTCCGATGATCTCAACCTAAATCCTTCTCTATAACTACCACTCTTCATCTCAACAATTCCAATATGATTATAAACATTTTTTTGTATCATCTCCTCCATGTCCATCACATCCCTTATGATCGCCACTTCCGTCGGCGTCCCTATCTTACGATGCAGACCGACATACAGGACCTCTGATAGATGAGGAATGTAATCCATTCTGATATGTATCTATAAATAGAGAAAATTGTAGCAATGCTGTATTGCTATACATTGGAATGGAAACTGAGTAAAGATTTAAATGATTATGTTAAAAGAAACATAGTTACCTTTTTGATACCCGATTTTTTGCAAATGGCGTTCTATACATGTACTTGATAAATAAAAAGGATATACCCAGCCCACCTACTTTCGTTTCGAAGTGTAAGTTTATGGAACGCCATGACTTCCTCACGTTAGTTGTTTTATTGTATTTTGTGAGTCTCTTCTAATAAACTGTGGTTTAAAACAATGTATTAATAAGCTGTGGTTCGATTATTATATGATGTGGTTGCATAATTATATGCTGTAGGTTTACAATTATATGTTTTGGGACGATTATTATATGTTCGTGTAAATGAGGTCAAAAACTTCCAAATTTCTTCCTTTGTTCCTTTGAAAATAATGTATCTATGATCCCTAAAATCTGTCCTGAAAAAGAATTTCGTTGAAATTAAGATTCAATATATCCAGTAATCAGGCCCATAAGTGTTTTTCACAAGACCACTGTGGGTTAAGAACTGATATTATTACCTTCTTTTACAGGAGAGTTCATATTCAGTTCATAACATGAACGTCTGTAGCATCTTCCTTTGCTCTTGATGACGTAAGACCGTTTCATAGGGTTCAAGTCTTTAACGAATCCGCTTGTCCATTGTCCTGATTGGCTCCTGCCTTGAGAGGTTTAAGTGTTTCCTTCTTAGCATGTCTGTTAAAGTTCTCTTCCTGTTTTTCCTGTTGACATTTCATCTTGACCAACATGTTGTCATCTACATGTGATTTCAACAGAGGGACTGCTGTAGGTAAGATAGACTTCAGTCTGCGTCCTAGAAATAGCTATGCTGGTGACATATCAATACCATCAATCTTGGTGTTCCGATACTCCAAAAGAGCTAAGTATGGATCTTGCGATTTGATGATAAGACGTTTCATGGTCTGAACCATTCGCACTGTCTGTCCATTACTCTGAGTATGGTACGGACTGGTCTTAGTACAGTGTATGTGTGATGGAATATGATTTCACAAACTCTTTGAACTCATAACTACACACATGTACTGAATTGTGGTCCATCATCACTAATTATGATATCTGAAATGCTGTATTTGGAAATCATGCTTTTAAAATGAGTGATCACACACTTAGAGGTAAGCGACTCCGGTTTGGCAAGTTCTGCCACTTAGATAAATAGTCAACTACCAGTAAGTAATGGTTTCCACTAAGTTAAAAAAATCGATTCCAATCTTAGACCACGGTCTTGACTGAAGTTCACTTTGGATCATTGGTTCCTTAAGATTAGCAGCCTCATATTTGGCACTAAGTTGCACATGAGAGGTTCTCTATGACTTTTTCCATACCGTTCAAAAAGAGAATCTCTCTCGCTTGGTTTTTGGTCTTCATAATTCCTTGGTGTCCAATATGTACCTTCTCCAGCATTTCATTCCTCATCGACTTTGGAACAATCAGTTTGTGCGACTTGTAAAGAATACCATAAATGCCTGAAAGTTCATCACGGAAATTTCAGTAGGCTCTAATTTTCGGTGCTAGGTCTGCTTTGTTGTTTGCAATTGGCCATCCATCCAAGATAGTGTCCAAGAGTTTCTGTAACTCATCATCTTGACCTGTTTCCTTCCGGATCCTGTCCTGTACTTCCTAAGACACAGGTAAGTATGAAGTAAGATGTATCTCATTCACCTGTAGATCTGGTACGAGGGCTTCCTTAGTCTCTTTCAGATAGGAACGACTGAAAAGTTCAGCCAAGAACATTTTCTTTCCAGGTTTGTAAACTACTTGAATGTCATACTTTTCAAGTGCTAACTCGAATCTTTGTAGTCTTGGAGGTGAAGATAGAACAGGTTTCTTGAAGATACTTTCCAAAGGCTTATGGTCTGATTCAACCAGTACACTGTGACCATATACATAATTATGGAATTTTGTACATCCATATAGAGTTTCTTTCTCAATCTGGGAATATCGTTGTTGTGTTTCTGTCAGTGTGCTTGATCCGTATGCAACTGGCTAATCTTCCTGAATTAACACTGCACCTAGTCCTTTAGAACTGGCATCTACTGACAACATAACTGGCTTGTTTGGATCAAAGTACTGAAGGATCGGTGCACTAGTAGTCATGCGTTTCAATTTCTCGTAGCTTTCTTCCTATTCATTTTCCCATTTCCAGAGAGTATTTATCTCCAGTAACTGTCGTAATGGACTACTAACTTCTCTTAGATTAGGCATAAACTTCCCTAAGTATTGAACAAAGCCCATAAATGTTTGCAAGTCCTTCTATTGGGGCGGTCCATTTCCTGTACAGCACTTTTTCAGGATCGGGTTTCAGACACGAGTCAGTAAATCTGTGTCCCACGTACGTCAGCTCTGAGCGTCTGATCTCACACTTGTACACGATGAGCTTCAAGTTGTTTTGTCTTGCTCGATCCAATAAGGCTTTCAAACGTCTGTCATGTTCAGCTTCTGTGGTTCCCCATATAATGATATCATCAATACTCGGCTCTGTTCCATCGAGACTCTGAATCATTTCAGATATGGCACGTTGAAACACTTCAGGTGCGAACTTGATTCCGAAGGGCATTCGAGTGAATCAATAACGTCCAAATGGAGAATTAAATTTGCAGAGTTTCGAACTCTCGTCATCTAGTTTGGTCTGCCAAAATCCAGAGGTGGCAACTTATTTGCTGAAAATCTTGGCTCAAAGCATCCAAGTCCACTTAATAAATCCTGATAATCCTAGGGAATGTCATGTGGTAAAGCACGGTTTTTCCTCTCAATGCTGTGTATTCGCTGAACAAGTCCTAGTTTGGAACATGTATCATGTAGAATGTAGAATTTCACATATGGCAACACTGCATCCTTCTATACACAGGGTAGTATAATAGTACCAGGAGAACGAATGTAGTGTCCAGAGAACGACTTCAGTGGTGTGAAAAGGTTGGAGCAACTTTCAGGTTTTTGTCTTTTTTCTTGAGATCAGCTGATGAAAAAACATTACACTCTGCTCCGGTGTCAAGTTGGACGTGAATATCAGTGTCCTTCACCTTCACTGTTTCATAACATTCTGCATCATGATTTCCACCATTAACATTCACTGAACCAATAAAGAATTCCTCATCTGATGTGTGTACTGCATGCCTAGTCTTTGACCTGTTGTTTTTCTTTGTACACGCTTTTTAGCTGTGTGTCACTTAACTGCAAAGTGGTTTGGATTTTCACCTTTTTTCTATATATTTCACCATATGCAGGGTATCGTTTAAACTCATGAGTTTGGACACAATATTTACAGTCTTTCACTATCGATTTCTTACATTCACTTTCGATTTTAGTTGGTGCTGACTTCTGGCTTGGTGTATCGTACCTTTCGAGATTCCATGTACCGATTTGTCTTCCATAGACTGTATTTGCTGCTTAGAAATTTCACATGTACGTGCAAAGTTCATAGCTTTCTCCACGGTCAAGTCTGAACCCTAAACCAATGCATTTTTCACGTACCTTGTGATCGCGATTAACGAACACGATAGTGTCCCTAATCATATCGTCCTGGTCCTTATATCCACATTCTTTCACTGAAAGTCTGAGATCTGTCAGAAATTTTTCAAACTTTTCTCCCTCCTTCTGTGTCCTACTGAGGAACTTGTTTCTCGAATAAACACGATTTGACTTCGGTTTCACGTGGTTTTCAATTTTCTCCTTTATCACTAAGAATTTAAATTCTTACTATCTTGCTCTGATAGAATCCACGTTGAATAGATATCTTTTCTCTTGTCGTCTATCCATATTATCAGGTGATTACAATGCGCCTCTTCCTTATTTTTGCTCAATGGACCCTTTATTCAGAATTCCAAGTGTTGTATAAACGTGCGCCACTCCTCAACGAGATCCTGGGCCTCCCCGTTAAATTTCGGCGTGAAAGCTGAATTCATCGTATCCATCACAATCCTTGAATCCTCTTCTGTACAACTGCAGCACTTATTTCTGCAGATGGCAATGGAAAAGGGGAGATATCAACCGCTTCTGACACCATGTAGTGTATTCACAACACCATTGTGGGTTAACAAGTGATTTTATTACCTTCTTTTACAGGAGAGCTCATATTTAAGAACAGTAACTCTTAATAAAATTAGAACATACATTACAATAAGAAGTAATATCATAATTATTTCCTCCCTATACATGTATATACCGGTATACCACCGCGTATATGATAAGAAACCAACAGCATTTAATAAAAGAACCACAGCATATAATAAAAGAACCACAGTATATAATAAAATAATCGGGAATAAAACATTATTCAGCAATGGCATTCCATAATATTTGCTTCTTTATACATTACTCAGGTCGCGTATATGGAAAAAGAGCACCAAAGATCCAGATTTTGACATCATTTCCTGGTTGAACAAGATGAAGCAGAGTAATAAATGGGTAGGCTTTACCTGATTGGCTGAATTGAGGTATGTAAATATTTTCATTTTAAAGCAAAAATATTAATGTTTGAAATAAATGATGGAATGTGGGAATATTACAAAAATTCTAGAAATACCAGGGGAGATTGTAGGAGTGGGGATTGATATTTTTGGCAGGGTGTCATTTACTGCCGATCTCTGTAAGTTCTAAATAACTGCAAATTTGACCTATAAACGCCGCGGAACGGTATATTTTTTTTCGTGTTTTTAATAAGTGCTTAGAACGAACTTTCAAATAATACCAGTGATTTGTTTGAACGGGAATTAGTAAATTACTTGGAGGGCAAAAGGTTTGTATAGAGTTCTATGGGAAATTAATTGGTACTCTTTTCCCTATAGAGACCCCATTTTTTAATAAGTAAAGTGAAGTGAAAGTCATGAAAAGTTATTTTTAGCAATTTATTTGAATATTGAAGACATTTCGAGAGAAAAATTAGCAAAAATTTGAATTATTTATCTGTGGAATTAGGGTTAGAGGTGATTTTGGGTCTTTTGTAGAGATTGGGGGGGGGGATGGGGGGGGGGTACAGAGGATGGAAATTGGTAAAACAATGTGTAGTTGACTTGGCCGTAGGAGAAAGGTAAGTTAAGAAAATGTATCAGATTGATCTTATAATAAATGTTTGTATGTATTCATAAATCTATGTATGTATTTTACATGTACATGTAATTGTGTATTTATATGATTTGCTATATATGTGTACTTTTGGCAGTGTAGGATGGTGGCCTGGTGTTAATTTTTGTTTAGTTTCTTATACGTCTGCACGTTTGGTATCTTTTCGAATAATTTATTCGGCCCTTAAAAGTGCGTTTCGTGGTGTTCATGTGAAAGGAGGTCATTTTCTGTCTTGACGTATCATGTCGGTAGTGTATGTGATCCTCTGGATTGCCTCCCTTTGACTGCGAGGGGATCAGTTTGTAGTTTGGTTGTTTCTATATTGTAGCTACACAAAGGTATGTGTTTTCCCTCTTTTTGCTCTTTGTAGTTCCATCAGGGTGACTCTCTGCAACTCATTTTCTACTGCTTTCCAGTTTTTGTACTTAGAGTTACTTCCCTTAGACTAGCTAACCAGATATGTAGAATTTCAACATGATATAATCTTAATTATTGTGACCTTAGGCTTCTGATTTTGTTTTCTTGAATTATTGAAATGGCATTACTGCATGTATCACATTTGACTTTTTTAATATTTACATGTAATTACATGTAAAATGGTAAAACATGTATTCCAACCTTGACGGATCCATTTTTTAAACATTCGGCCATGTAGAAGATATGTAATTTGGTAATTTTTCAGAAAACTTGAAAAATATTGCTGTTTTCTTTATGATTTATGCTTAATTTGACTAACTTTATTGATTTATTTTCATTTAAAGACTATAGAGGACTTTCATATTTCAGCTTCCTGGACCCGGGAGAGCTTGGTATCTGATCGGCGGGGGGCATTTTCTCTATATAAGAAGAAGATGGAGACTCGCTACCCACCCGATATATTTTGTCGGACAGATTTCTGTACATTTGCAGGTAAATTTTTCATTTATTAACTTTTCAGCCTCTTATTGTGGTGTACATTTTGGGGTTTTAAGTCAATTATTGTATTTTTTAATTTTTTACAAATTAATCTGAATTCCCCTTTTTAAAGCATGAAATTCAATAGTGTAGATTATGGTTGTACTGTATAAGACTATAAGACACTGCACTTTGATTTGTTATCAAAAGTATTAATTTTCTCTTGTCTGAATTAATTGTAAACAAATATAATAGGGGGCACCTGCTATTTCTCTAAGTGTCTTTCACTGGGGGGTGGGGAAACTTTTTTGTATATACTTAAGCAACAGGAGGGGTTAGATAAGAATCATTTAGTATATCAGAGTCTCAATCAATTTACTTTTCATAAGCATAAGAAAATTTCTATATCAGTCTTTTTAAAACCTTTTAATTTTGCTTAATTAATTATGATTTATCAAATTTTGGACCTTTTTTCTTTATTCTGGGTAGATTCCACCCCTATGAAAAAATTGACACAATTATGACTTTATATCATTTTATTAACATCAAAAAACAAAATCATGTTATTTTATAAATATTTTATTCATTACAGTGACAACTGTATCCAGATTTCATCACAGGAATGAAAGTTTTTCACTCTTTGGAAAAGCACCTGCAGCAGGGAGGGGACATTCATTAAGATGGCCACAGATTCCAAGACACTGAAGTGACAGGCCTCAAATTTCATACATGTATATTGGTAAGTATAAGGTCTTTGAAAATTACAAAATTGACTAATTCTGGGATAGGTAAATATGTAAGTATAGGAAAAAGAGCACCAAAGATCCAGATTTTGACATCATTTCCTGGTTGAACAAGATGAAGCAGAGTAATAAATGGGTAGGCTTTACCTGATTGGCTGAATTGAGGTATGTAAATATTTTCATTTTAAAGCAAAAATATTAATGTTTGAAATAAATGATGGAATGTGGGAATATTACAAAAATTCTAGAAATACCAGGGGAGATTGTAGGAGTGGGGATTGATATTTTTGGCAGGGTGTCATTTACTGCCGATCTCTGTAAGTTCTAAATAACTGCAAATTTGACCTATAAACGCCGCGGAACGGTATATTTTTTTTCGTGTTTTTAATAAGTGCTTAGAACGAACTTTCAAATAATACCAGTGATTTGTTTGAACGGGAATTAGTAAATTACTTGGAGGGCAAAAGGTTTGTATAGAGTTCTATGGGAAATTAATTGGTACTCTTTTCCCAACAAAATTAGTTCCCTGCACTGTACGTGTTGTGTGTTAGCGCGACGGCTAGTTTTACTGTATACGCTGTTGAGCTTTTGTAAATGACCCAATCCAGACACCATAAGGTACACTAAGTGTATATACGCGACCTGAGTAATGTATAAAGAAGCAAATATTATGGAATGCCATTGCTGAATAATGTTTTATTCCCGATTATTTTATTATATACTGTGGTTCTTTTATTATATGCTGTGGTTCTTTTATTAAATGCTGTTGGTTTCTTATCATATACGCGGTGGTATACCGGTATATACATGTATAGGGAGGAAATAATTATGATATTACTTCTTATTGTAATGTATGTTCTAATTTTATTAAGAGTTACTGTTCTTAAATATGAGCTCTCCTGTAAAAGAAGGTAATAAAATCACTTGTTAACCCACAATGGTGTTGTGAATACACTACATGGTGTCAGAAGCGGTTGATATCTCCCCTTTTCCATTGCCATCTGCAGAAATAAGTGCTGCAGTTGTACAGAAGAGGATTCAAGGATTGTGATGGATACGATGAATTCAGCTTTCACGCCGAAATTTAACGGGGAGGCCCAGGATCTCGTTGAGGAGTGGCGCACGTTTATACAACACTTGGAATTCTGAATAAATTACCTTTATTCAGAATTCCAAGTGTTGTATAAACGTGCGCCACTCCTCAACGAGATCCTGGGCCTCCCCGTTAAATTTCGGCGTGAAAGCTGAATTCATCGTATCCATCACAATCCTTGAATCCTCTTCTGTACAACTGCAGCACTTATTTCTGCAGATGGCAATGGAAAAGGGGAGATATCAACCGCTTCTGACACCATGTAGTGTATTCACAACACCATTGTGGGTTAACAAGTGATTTTATTACCTTCTTTTACAGGAGAGCTCATATTTAAGAACAGTAACTCTTAATAAAATTAGAACATACATTACAATAAGAAGTAATATCATAATTATTTCCTCCCTATACATGTATATACCGGTATACCACCGCGTATATGATAAGAAACCAACAGCATTTAATAAAAGAACCACAGCATATAATAAAAGAACCACAGTATATAATAAAATAATCGGGAATAAAACATTATTCAGCAATGGCATTCCATAATATTTGCTTCTTTATACATTACTCAGGTCGCGTATATACACTTAGTGTACCTAAGGTGTCTGGATTGGGTCATTTACAAAAGCTCAACAGCGTATACAGTAAAACTAGCCGTCGCGCTAACACACAACACGTACAGTGCAGGGAACTAATTTTGTTACATAAACCAGCATCAGGATCAGCATAAGTAGGATCAGGATAGAACTAGCATCAGCATCAGCATTTAAAAAAACAGCATTACTTGGATCAGCATCAGCAAGCAAAGGATAGAACTAGCATTGACCAAAGTGAAAACAGATAAAGGAAAGTCATTTAATACAAATTACAAATAAAAATTACCCCAAAAATTAATTTTAATGGCTTAAAATAGCGATGCTGTTTTTGAATTATCCACTTCCGGCAGAATAATCCTACTTCCGGTAGCATTACTAGCATTGACCTAGTTTCAAACCAGCATCAGGATAAGGATCAAACCAGGGTCAGGATAAGGATAACTAGCATCAAAATCAGCAAGCAAAGGAAGCATCAAAATCAGCAAGCATAGGAAGCACCAAAATCCGCATTGATGCTGTAACAAAATTATTTCCCTGCACTGTACGCCATCACACTAACAACAACTCGTCGTCGCGCTATCACAACATTGAACAATACTCTGTCACGCTAACACAAGTTCGCACAACGCAACTTCGCGCGAAAACACGACATGCCGTCACGCTGACATAATTTCGCACAACACGCCGTTGTGCTAACACACAACTCGCGATGGCGTGTTGTTTGTTAGCACGGCGGCGTGTTGCTTAAAGGTGTGTCATAGCGACGGCGTGTTGTTTGAAACCGTGTTAGCGTAATGGTATGTTTTGTGTAAGGGCGACAGTTTGTTGCGTGAAAGCGTGTTAGCTAAATGGCATGTTGTGTGTTGGCGCCATGGCGTATTTTTTTCCGAACGCGCAGTTGAGCTTTTGCATATGGTCCTATACGGAAACCATACTACCTTATATGGAAGGCAGATTTAAACATGTGGCGATGTTTACGCCACACCGGTTCTCTAATTTATGAAATGAGTTCGAAAGCATGAAAGTCTACTTCGTTTTTACGATTCAATATCAACAGTTTTCGTCGATTTACTGCATAATATTTACTTTGTCACCAGCAAAACCGCAGAACTTCTATTATACTATATATATAAGGCCAAAATTGAAAGATTATATTCCAATAACATTGCTTCTTGCTCATATGTATGTTTTATGTGATAGACATTGCTTGAAATACTAAACAAACACTTTGACGTTTGCATTTACATAAATAAGTTTGATAATATTGAGAGGTTAAATAAAATTTGCGCACCTTGTACTGCTGTATCAACAATGTACACATATACCGGTATCACATGAAAAAACTTCATGTTTAATCGACACTATAGCACATACGTCTCTTCAAACAATGGTTAAGGCTTTAAGAAGCAAATCTTGTAAACGTGAGCATAGAAATAAAAGTTTATATCATTTTTAATATTTATTTCGTAAATCTCAAAAAAATATCAAAAATGATTTCCAAGGGACAATGCAAGTTCCCCTAAGTACTTGTAGTTGACCATAATGCATAGCAACTCATGATCATTTATCAGTGGGTAAAGCTGAATCTAGCTGTCTCGACCAGTTAATGGGTCGATGAAGAATAAAATGAGACTTTTGAAATTGTTTAGAGGTTTCAATGAAGGATCGTTTTGATATTTTTAAGATAATTAAAAAACAAGCTTTATGATAAAGGTGATGACTTCAACTTTTTAATGGCGAATTTTCCTTTCTTATATCCTTATCACCAATGCACGAGATTTATGTCTCTCAGCTGATCCAATACGCAAGGACATGCTCGTTTTTTATTCATTGTCTTCGTTACTCCTTCTGGTTCCACCTTTTGAATTTCCAGGGGTCCATGATAATGCCATCTTCACAGATTTGTATTGTTAAGACATTTTTCTTATTCCCATGTAAAACCTTGATCGTCAATTGTAGCCCAAGCCTACCCCGAGGTCTTGCTCAAATCTTAACTACTAGATAATGTTTCCATATAAATTTGACCACTCCGATTTAGTTGTTCCTTCAAGGAAGTTTTTCTTAAAGAGTATTCCCAATAAATCCCAATGAAAGGTTTTGATTGCTTAGTATGGCCCAATCCTACGTCTGAAGATCATGATGAAACAATTTTGAATTTTCACTTTCTGAGAATGTTTCCAACTACTATATTGTAAGTTTCATCTTTCTTGGCCTCAGGGTTCTTACGGAGAATTAAAAAAAAGCTATATTTTTTTTCACTATTTTGCAATAAATCCCCTTTGAAGAAGGAGCAGCCCTTCATTTGAAGAAATATGATTTCACTTTTCACTTACTTTAGGGTAAGTTTGTGTTGATACATAGAAGAAAATTAAATTGTAAAAAAAGAATAACAAACAGTTAAAAAGAACAAAACTCTCTGTCGAGACTTTAGCTCTACCGGTTTGTACTTATCACAAAGGGAGAAAAAAGAAGCAGTTGGGACTTGAAACTTTACAACAGCAATAAAAAGAATAAAGATCCTTGATAAAGTCTTTTTTGTAGCTAGATTGCAATAAGACTACAACTTTATGTGTAGCTTTTAATAAATTTAACAGAATTTTCAATAATGTTTGATACTATGGCAACAATATTCATCAAAATATAAAAAAAAAAAATAAAGACAATCTATATGTATCTTAGTGTAGTCTCCTTGCATTATATTGTTATCAGACTAAAATTGTATTTGGAGTAGCATTTTGAAAGAATTTAACAGAAATTTCTATTTTTAGTAATCACGGTAACACAGTTCGTCGAAATCAAAAACTGATGTACAGAATTATGTATCTTAGTGTTGTTAACTAGTGTGCCAAATTATATTGAAATCAGACAAAAACTGTTGGAGGAGTAGAATTTTGAATGTGTTTACCAGAAACTATTTTTAATAACCATGGAAACGCCGTTCATTGAAATCAAAAACCAATACACAGAATTATGTATCTTCATAGGCGTCGGAACCGGGGAAAGGGTAGGAGGCTTAGACCCCGACACCCCCCCCCCCACACACACACACACTATTTTTGCTAAAATTGACATGATATAGGCATTGAACATTGGGGCGTAGTTTAACCCCGCACTTTCCACTATAACGTTGCAGTTTAGGTCCAAAAAGGAGGAAGTGGTAGTGCTTTGGAAAAAAATGTCACTAGTTTGAAGGAAGTTCGAATCTCACAACAGCCCCCCCCCCCCCCCCCCCGAAATAGGATTTTCGTGTTTGGACAATAGAACTATTTTCTTCTCTTTGTAGGTCTGAATTTTTTTCTCTTACACTTAGCCCCCCCCCCCCATTTCAATTTGCTTCCAATGCCAATGATCTTATTGAAGTCTCCTTGTGTGTTAAGTTATATTGAAATCAGACCAAAACTGTAAGAGAAGTAGCATTTAAAAAAAAATGTTTACAGACAGACTGACGACGGAGACATTACTATTGCATAAGCTCCTTTGGTTTCTGACCAGTAGAGCTAAAAATATTAACGAAGACGATAACCACAACAAGGACTACGTCAGACAACGGACAAATTGTGATCCGAAGAAGCACACCTCAGGCTTCAGCTCAGATGAGCTTAAAGTGAAATTAATGGGGGTTGTGTGAGATTTTTAAATTGATCATTTTAAATATTTAAAATGAATTTGATAACATTCCATACTCAAAACTGAGATGATAAAAATCTATTTTTAAAATACGTTAATTTTTTAATCGGACACGTGTAAGAAGTCATTTTGTAAGAATTATGTAAAAGTTCTAATTATGTAAGAAGTGCAAATTTTAAAATGAAAAGCTGGTGTTTCTAAGCTAAACATGACGAAACACGTGCGCCTTAAAGTAGTAAAAAAACTGAAATGACTTTTGATTTGCACTTCTACATTTGGCTATCTTTTAATTTGATTATATCTATCGAGAAATATATAGATTGATCAGATTATGACGTGATGAATGAACTTAAGAGATTTACGATTTTATAATTATCCAAAAAAAAAAGAATCCTTCGATTAAAACAGCCAATGGGACAAATGTTTGCCGTATTTCTGTCGGCAATAATTTACACTTTATACAGCAAAACAGTAATTACTGAATATAGCCACGGGCTTAAGTAGAGGAAAAGAAGATTTAAAAATCTATCGATTGGGTTTATTTTCTTACCGTACAAAAAAGTGAAAACGTTATTGATTTTTTTCTTCAAACGAGAAATCCTGCTGATACGGTGAAGCAAGATAAAGTAGCGGCTTTGACATAGAGACGCCATTAACCGCGACATGTAATAGAAAATTAGCTATATATTTCGTTCTTGTATATCCTTAGTTAGGCTGCGCTTTCAAAGAAGTTAATCGCTTTGTCTGCACATTGATGCTGATTTCTGCAAGGTCGTGAAGCATATAATGATTTAGAATTCTTTAGATACATTCTAGCTCTGGGACCATTAACCGATAAAACATTATCTACAAGTATTCTTTATTAGAAATAGGAAATTATAAAAGCATTACGGTTTCAACGTCCTGTGTTTTAACTTGTTTATTATAGTTTATTATGCTCTGCGGATATGTCTTTCTAGAAATACACAACGCATTCATGATTTTGGTTGATGTTTATTCATCAATTTTCATTACAGGGAAATGGATGTTTTTGTGTAATTTATTTTAGGCTGATAAGTCGACTTCTACGATAGACCATCAATTTAATAAGGACAATACATGCATGAAATTTTGTGACTTCCAATTACTGTGCAATCAATTTTAAGAAGGGTGGGATATTAAAAAGAATTCAAATAAATCATCAATGATTATCTTCATAAAAGTTTAAAGTATAAAATGGCAATATTCTGGTTTGGAAGCAAACCTGGATTTTATAGATTCAGTTGACCTAAAAGGTCACTATATCAGCATGCAAAACAGGTACTTACATTGTCCGTGTGTGCTCTGCTCCTATTTTTTATTGTTTAATGGACTTTTGATTTTGAATACTGTTAGTTATCTCCATATGTTTTGTCTACTTGTTTTGGACCACAGGGTTAATAGGCACTTCTGGAAAATATCTTGATCTGTTCGGATCTATGGTGGTAGAAAGCGTTTATGAAGAAAAAATAATTTTTACATAAATAATGGTCACAGTGGTAGATATTAACTCATCAGATCACACAGGAATATTTATAAATTTAGATCACAATAATGATACATGTACGTAGCACATCTGGTAAATACATGTACCTTTACCTGTTTTGGTCCATAATACCCCAGTAGTACGGCACATTATACCTTTGGTAAAAGTCTTTAAAGCCTGGCTTTGACACTGGAATTCAACTCAGCTTGCTCTTTGCTATATCGCTATTGCCCCTTCACGAAAAGATTCTTATATGCTGTGTCATCTTCTTTTTAAGCCATGTCGTTATTATTGCCTAGGAAAAACCTTTGTTATGGTCGATATTAGTACATGTAGAAAGCGCTATTTAAACTGTTTGGTCAACAGTTAAAGATGTCGCATTCAGAAATAAATTTAAAATTTTTAGGTCCTCGGTGAAGAAATTATACGAGGGCTGTCCCGTAAAATCGTGGACAAGTTGTCTAGTGTGAAAAAACAAGAATCATTGCGTTCTGAAATTTTCATTATTATTTAGTACATATTTTAGTAATATACATAGCAAATTTCAGATAAATATATGCATAAATAAACAAATTATGAGATTTTATGCCATGTATTGTATCACCTTACGGCGCATTGATTATAACGTCAATGTGTCTAAAACGGCGTCACGTTTTATCTTCGCCGAAAATGAAGTTGGATGAGTCCGACTTTAAATTTAGGAATTTCATTGATATACATTCTTTAGTCTCCATAAACGGTCGAAGAACCAATTGGCACCCTCATGCGACCCTCTGAACATTAATTAGTAAGTTACAGACAATATTCTGACCATCATTCAACTAATAGAAAATCTCATATCGGCGGTCCACTGTGACAGCGTCTTTTGCTATTACATTATGAGTTTGTCCGTATGTTTTGTACTCCCCAGGGACTCAATCAAAAAAGACTTCGCTAAGAAAACTCCCATTTCATTTGTATACTAAAGATATGGTAATATTTTTATAATCGTTTTTCTTCTATAGTCATTTCAACTCTCTAAAGGTGTCGTTACAACATCGAACTACAACTGAACTGCTTTCCGGTGCGCCGTAACGTTATAAAACGTCGCCATTTCTCGTGTGTTGTGTTTACCACTTTCCCATTTCGAATGCTCGAGAAACTGCCAAAAATTAACCAAATGCCTTAAAATTTTTACAAAGACTACAAAACTGAATGTGGAATTGAATTAGGATAATTCTTATCCAAATCTTATGTATTTAAAACTTTTATTTTGAATTCAAACTTGTGTATTCTTTACTGAAACCTTGGTTTTCTGACCGTGCGCCGTAGGACAATACCCCAATGCACATTCAAGCATAATAAAATCTTTATATTTGCCTATATTTTATCAAAAAAATTATCATGCACTTAAATATGATAAATAAACATTTACTGAAATTTTCAGATTAGTGTGCCCATTAATTTTCGAGAAAAACGCTTTGTCCACGATTTTGCGGGACAACCCTCGTATTTATGCATGGTCCACTTGTAGCGGAAAAAACTTTCGTAAACTTTATTCAATTTCTTTTTGTCCTGTTTGTGACAAACACCTTGAGCAATCAAACTGGATTTTTCTTTAGTCGATATAAAAAGTAAAAACGACGTACCTTTTTGCACATATAGGTTTTTGTCGCCAAATATAAAATAATAATAATAATATGAGTGGATCTAGAGATAAGAAAAACTTTCAGGATTTATAACTCCTCTGAAAGACTTCTCCTCTGCAGTCTGCCTGAGTTTTTCAAGGATCCTGCGATCAAAAATTAACTCATGACCATTTGATTGTTGGGAAGTTGCTAAGGTCTACAGTCATAGAAAATGCTCAGGTGAACATATTATCTGTTCATGTTTGAAGTTTATAAAACAGATCTAGAGTATTTTAACTGTTTATGACTACAGTTATAGATAACTCCTCTCTTGAACATTTTTATTTGCCTATGTCTACAGTCAATTATATCAAGCTCCTCTCTGGAACATTTTATCTGTTTATGTCTAGAGTGGTAGAATGCTCCTCTTTAGAACATTTTATCTGTTCATGTCTACAGTGATAGATAGCTTCTGTCTAGAACTCTGTTCATGACTATAGTTGTAGATAACTCCTCTCTAGAACATTTTTATTTGCTTATGTCTACAGTCAGTGATATCAAGCTCCTCTCTGGAACATTTTATCTGTTAATGTCTAGAGTGGTAGATAGCTTTTATTTAGAACATTTTATCTGTTAATGACTACAGTGGTAAATAGCTTCTATCTAGAACATTTTATCTGTTCATGACTACAGTGTGGTAGATAGCTTCTATTTAGAACATTTTATCTGTTCATGACTACAGTGGTGGATAGCTTCTATCATTTATATGTGTTTCGGTAGTGGTAGAAAGCTCCTCTCTTGAACATTTACTCTGTTTATGTCTACAGTGGTAGAATACTCCTCTCTTGAACATTTTTATCTGTTTGCTTTAACTGAAGTAGAAGTTAGAGCCCCTCTAGAACATTTCAACTGCTCATGTTTACAGTGATAGATGGTACCAATGCATGAAAAACCAATCTTAATTTTCTTTGGTCCTCATTGATAGATTGCCTCTCTGTACATCCTTATTTTTGACCTATTTTGGACCATATTGGTGGATAGAGCCTTGCATAACAACTTTATTTGGTTCTCTTATCATGGATACAACTTTTGTCTCGACCCCGGGATTTTTCCTAAGCTTGAGACATTTTTTTCTCAAGGGTACTTTGATAGAAACCCTTGTTCACTTACAAGAAAACATGGAATTTAATGCAATGTGCAAATAAATTCAATGCTCACATTCTCATACATTTTTTTTTTTCCATTAAGCATTTTTGTTTCGACAGAAAGTATCTAAGTCTCCTGGTTATTATTCCTTTATTTTTAAAGTATGGCTTTTAATTCAATATTCACTATCTAAATGTATTGTTCGAAACTTAATACAAATAAAATTTAATAAAACTTAAAGATTTCGAAAATATTTTGTGATTTTAGCATTTACATGTAATCATTTTAATTTTATAATTTCAATTTTTTTTTTAATTCATTTTCGAAATTATGACAGCTTAATTTATTTAAAAAAAAAAAAGATCAATCTCACACTAAATATATATATATCTTCATTGTACCAGGCACTTGGAAATCGTAATCTTGCATAATTTCGAATTAATTTTGCAAATAATAAACACAAAATTGCATTTTATTCAAATTTTTTATTTGAAATCGGTTGCATGATTAATTGAACGATAAATGAAAACACAATGCATAATAAAGATAATCGTACCTAGCAAATCGTGTACAGAGAGTTATTTGGAAAGGTGATCTATCTGATGAAAAGAATGTTACTATTGGGGTTCCTCAAGGTTCTATTTTAGGCCCACTATTTTTTATCTTGTACATAAATGACTATCCACAAGCACTGAAACATTCTCATGTAAATATGTATGCAGATGATACCTCACAAGATGTAACTGATAAGTCTGTAGAAAACATAGAGTCAAAGATGTGTGAAGATCTGCAACGGAGTATATGTTGGATTGAGCAAAATAAACTAAGTATAAATTTGTCTAAAACTCAATGTATGGTTGTTGGAACGTCACAAAGATTATCAAAATGTCGAAAACTAAATTTAGCTGTAAACAACCATGTCATAGAATGTGTTCAAGAGTCAAAATTACTTGGTGTTATTATTGTTGAAACTTTGTCCTGGAAAAGTCACATTGAAGCACTTGTATGCAAGATCTCTAAGAGAATTGGTATTTTAAGAAGAATAAGATATTTTATGTCAAATGATGCATTGTTGAAGATTTTTAATACCATGATTTTTCCTCATTTTACGTACTGTTGTACTATATGGAGTAATCCAAAAAATGCTGAAAATGTGAAAAAATTATTAATATTACAAAAACGTGCTGCTAGGGTCATTTTGAACATCAGAAATTTTCAAACGCCGTCTACTGTCATGTTTACAAAACTGTATTGGATGCCCCTATCAGATTATTTTATCTTTAGAAAAGTCACTTTAGTTTATAAAGTATTACGTGGATTGATGCCTGATTATTTGAACGTGTTTAATTATGTATCAAATGTTAGTCAAAGACAAACAAGAAATTCCAATTCAAATTTATTGTATGTACCAAGGGCAAAAACTGAGTACTATAAGAGATCTTTTGTTGTCTCAGGCAGCAATCTATGGAACACACTGAGTGAAAATATAAGAAGTGCGACAAGTGTTTTATGTTTCAAAAGAAACTATTTAAGAGAATACCACCATGTGTCTTAATTTTGTTTCATATTCTTTTATCTTAGATTTCTTTTCTTTTTTTTTAAATTCTTATATGTTTTCTATTTCTTTTAAACTGTGTTTTACTAATACCTGTCTGTATGTATGTTTTAATGCAGGACCATATTGAAAACTAGCATTGTTGCTAAAGTATGTCATCCTGGATAAATAAAGGCTTTATTATTATTATTATTATTATTATTATATGATTACTTTTGAATTCTTGGAAGCGATTTAAAACTTCAATGCATTCTCTAATGAAGAGACTTACTTTTACAATCGACGACTGAATTCTACAATTTAAAGAGAGACAAATTCCAATTACTGAAATGTAAAAGTCAACTGTCGAATGTAAAAGTAAGTCTCTTCATAAAACTCCATTAGCAGCATCGTATGTAACATGTGTAAGTTTACAGAATTTTCAACCGGGTTTTCTAAATGCCTAACTTATATATCTCTGACATTGACATTGATAGCATAGCTATATTGTGGTTTTATGGTTTGTAAACAATTTGAGCATTCTGTTTCTCTTACGCTTGCACACTGGGCCCCCGCACATTTATCTACATACCGCACAAATAATTCCTGTCAATTTGTCTCTAACCTTAAATGCATTAATTATGCGGTGTTGTCTGTATGTATGTTTTAATGCAGGACCATATTGAAAACTAGCATTGTTGCTAAAGTAGATCATCCTGGATAAATAAAGGCTTTATTATTATTATTATTATTATTATTATATGATTACTTTTGAATTCTTGGAAGCGATTTAAAACTTCAATGCATTCTCTAATGAAGAGACTTACTTTTACAATCGACGACTGAATTCTACAATTTAAAGAGAGACAAATTCCAATTACTGAAATGTAAAAGTCAACTGTCGAATGTAAAAGTAAGTCTCTTCATAAAACTCCATTAGCAGCATCGTATGTAACATGTGTAAGTTTACAGAATTTTCAACCGGGTTTTCTAAATGCCTAACTTATATATCTCTGACATTGACATTGATAGCATAGCTATATTGTGGTTTTATGGTTTGTAAACAATTTGAGCATTCTGTTTCTCTTACGCTTGCACACTGGGCCCCCGCACATTTATCTACATACCGCACAAATAATTCCTGTCAATTTGTCTCTAACCTTAAATGCATTAATTATGCGGTGTTGTCTGTATGTATGTTTTAATGCAGGACCATATTGAAAACTAGCATTGTTGCTAAAGTATATCATCCTGGATAAATAAAGGCTTTATTATTATTATTATTATTATTATTATATGATTACTTTTGAATTCTTGGAAGCGATTTAAAACTTCAATGCATTCTCTAATGAAGAGACTTACTTTTACAATCGACGACTGAATTCTACAATTTAAAGAGAGACAAATTCCAATTACTGAAATGTAAAAGTCAACTGTCGAATGTAAAAGTAAGTCTCTTCATAAAACTCCATTAGCAGCATCGTATGTAACATGTGTAAGTTTACAGAATTTTCAACCGGGTTTTCTAAATGCCTAACTTATATATCTCTGACATTGACATTGATAGCATAGCTGTATTGTGGTTTTATGGTTTGTAAACAATTTGAGCATTCTGTTTCTCTTACGCTTGCACACTGGGCCCCCGCACATTTATCTACATACCGCACAAATAATTCCTGTCAATTTGTCTCTAACCTTAAATGCATTAATTATGCGGTGTTTTCAGTGAAACATAATCAGCTCAGTGACTGGTTTTTGTTTTAAATAAAAAAAGGGCATAAAACTAATCGTTGAGTAAACAAATATAAGAAATACATTTAAAATATAAAAAAAGTGACATTAGTATATATTTGTTCAAGGATGAGAATAATATTCCCGATGGGCTTAGTATGTGCTAAGTAATGGCTTATAAAGCTTGTAAGAATCTGAATTCACAACCAGTTTATAAATTTAAAAAAGTCAGGGAAAAAACATAAATGGAATTTATTTAATATTACATAAATTAAATATCATGGTTTCCTTTTTGTGAAGCACAAGTTCAACAAAATCGAAATAAAACAGTGTACTTTAAGTATTTAATAGTTACTTCGACCTTTTGTATCATTGGATACGTAAATGTATTCATTTTTTAAAATGACATTTTAAACTTTTACCAGCAATGACATTTTTGTTCTGTATTAATCGCAGTGTCAGGCATTCTATTTCCATTCTCAATATAAATATCTAGTAGCATTTAAGGACTAAAAAACATGATTTCAGCAAAATATAATGCTATAAATTTAGACAAAAATTCATATTCGTAACATTTGTTTTGTGCAATGAGTTCAAAACTTGGTTAAAATGAACCTGGTAAAAGTTTCTGAGTGTAAAGTGACGTAACAAAGGCACGCAATGACATGGATTTTCAGTGCAAGAGATGTTATCGTCTGCTATAACGATTCCCGTGAACTCTCTACGAGAAATAGAACCTTTGTTATACAATGCAATTATCTGCACTCACCCTCAACCAATTTCATTTTACCTGGGACAGTCTAAACATTTAGATAAATATGATAAATGACAAACACTAATGAAATAAAAGTAATGCGTATGCATATTTTCTTTTAAGCTTGTAATGAAATTTTCTCGGGGTTATTTTTTCATAAAACAAAGTTTTCTTTTTTACTTCCTCTTTTTTTCTTTTTTAATGACGATTAAAGATTTGATAGACATACAGGCAAACGGAAAACATAAATTACTTAAATGTTTCTTCAAAAAACCCTTGATTTATTCCCCTAGTGAAGTACCTACCGCTCTAGTAAAACATATCTTGGAATGAACCAATCATCGATTCGTGCAAGATTTATAATACTTAAAAAGTGGATATATTTATCTTGGGACAATAACATGTATAAGTAAATCTGAGTTTGAATTTATATTAAATATGTTCACGTTTTTAATTACAAATATTTTAAGCCACACATCTACAAATTTTACCCTAACTAATGATATAAATTCATGTTTTACCCAACACGAAATTAACGAGAAATGCGTGTATAAATAATAATCAATTCTTATAATCCATAAACATTTCTTGAAGGTAAGCTGCAAATATAATAATCAAGTAAATTTTAAATGATTTTAATATGAAGATACGTATTTAACGAAGAATGCAGTCGTCTCGTGACAAAGTGATTAGTTTGAATGATTGTATGTTGTTTCAGTAGGTCTTAACATCTAGTTCGAGAACTTTTCACTCGTTAATTAAAAATGTCACCAAATACCAAATTTAAAACTATTATACTAAGCACTCTGGGTCATTGAGCAGTGTGGTTCTTTATCGTACCAACGCCTTCAATGAAATGATGCCTCGGTTTTTTTTTAAATCTCATCTGAAGGACCTGTAACTTTAATTTCAAACTGCCGAGTCCTTGGCGAAGGAACAGTTGCTATATATTTTTATCGACTTAAGGACGCAAACATACGAAAGTAAGCGCAGAATGAGACGAGATGGTTTGGATTCATTGATCGAGTGATTGTTGTTTTACGTCCCATTTGAGAAATATTTATAGTTTCGCATAAATAGAGAAATCACCATATTATGATGAAGGGCTTCGCATTAAGACCTTTACTTGGCACTCAGGGCCATTGAGTACTGAAGGTTCCCTAGTTAAGTACCTTTCAAGTAAAACATTTCTTGAAATGAACCAATCACCGATTTTATTATTCATAAAATATCTATAGGACTTAAAAAGTGGATGCACTTATCTTGGGAAAAAATTTAATTTATAAGTAAATCTGACTTTGAATATATGTTATATAATTATGCACACGTTTTTACTAACACGAATATTTAAAATCACACATCTAAAAATTTTACTCTAACTAATGATACTTGTTCGTGTTTTGTCCGACACGAATATAACGAGATTATAATCAATTTGTATATTCCATGAATATCCATAAACAGAACCTGCAAATATAAAAACCAATAAAATTTTAAATGACTATTATATGAAATAACGTATTTAACTAAGAATGCAGTCGCCTCGTGGCAAAGTGGTTAGACTGATTGATTGTGCGCTGTTTCAGCACGCCTCAAACATCCAGTTCGAAACATTTTGACTCATTTAAGAGATATCACCATATACTAATGAACGGTGTCTTTGGAACTATACCCGGCACCCAGGGTCATCGAGCAGTGTGGTTCTATCGTGCCAACGCCTGCAATGACATGACGCCGCGGTTTTCTTCATCTC
Organism: Saccostrea cuccullata; assembly: GCF_032062105.1. Lineage (NCBI taxonomy): Eukaryota > Metazoa > Mollusca > Bivalvia > Ostreida > Ostreidae > Saccostrea > Saccostrea cuccullata. The sequence continues at coordinate 215,490 of NW_026938498.1, read as the reverse complement.
AGAAGACCTGTAACTTTCACTTCAAACTGCCAAGTCCTTGGCGAAGGAACAGTTGCTACCTATTTTTCTTCTCGACATAGGGTCGCAAATACAAGACATTCTGATCGAGAAGTGCTAGATGAGTGCTCTACAGAATAAGACGAAGTGGTTTGGAATCATTGATCGATTGAATGTTGTTTTACGTCCCTTTTGAAAATTATTCATACATTACCATATATCGTTGATGGATTGCACATTAAGACCTTTACTTGGCACTCAGGGCCATTTGGTAGTGAAGGTTCTTCGTAGTTCCAACAACTGTATGTACTGTAAAACAGGGCCTCTGTCTCAAAAGTCTCGACCATGGACCCGCAAATTTAACATGAAAATGCCGAGCGCTTGGCGAAGGGACGGTTGCTATTTTTTCCTATGTCAACCGCGTCTGTGCCTCAAACTTATACGACCTTCCGATCACGAAGCAAGTGCTTTACAATAATAAGGCGAAGGGGTTATAACATTTGATCTAAGAGTCGTGAGATTAGGAGTTGATTCTCTCGGCTCTCAGCCCGAATCCCGATGATGCACTTCAGGGTACATGTATCTGTCCTTCTAATATAACCGTATAATCTGAAGTCCTGTGTCAATAAAAAAAGGAACAAAAGGATTTCTCACTGCTTAATTGCAAAGACCGTACGAGCCCTACACTGCCTGGTCATTGAGAATGGATTGAGATACTAGTAGTTATTTGGACTTCAGTCTTAACGTCACCGATACATATTTTAATAGAACATATTTTATTATTTATAAAGCACATTTTGCAGGATTATTTAATCATCATAACTGCTCTTAATAAGTAAAGATATATAAAAAGAAAAATTAACAAATTTGAAAAATATATACTGAATTGAAAGAACTTATTTTACATAATGTAATCGGTTCAAAATGTTTAATGGGAATTCCTATCTTTTGCAATTACTATTCAAAGAAATAATTTTTGCATTTATTTTGTAAAAATAAGACAAGCACATAATACAGTAATCCAGGTGAATTTATTATGAACAAAACATCCAAAGACAAACCGTTCTTTATTCGTTAACATACAATTGAATCAATTTCATCTAAATTTTATCTGAATACATTACTACCGATTTTGTAAATCAGTTTATGATTTTTATACATCAAATCACATATCATAAATTCTGAAAAGAAAGGTGTCCGATTGTCCAACTCCGTTGGGTAAATAGTACGAGAGACCAATGAGGAAAGGAGAAATTCACATTTTTGAAATGTGAAATTTACAATGGAGATCACTGTTACTCAGGTTTATATATGGATGTATTTGACCCGTTTATTTTAATTTATAAAACAACAAACAGTTCAGAGACAAAAAATTTTAAAAACCATTAATAAGACTTTCTCAACAAAGTGAAACAAGTTAAAATATATAAAAATATTTCAAATCTAACAAATACTACTGTATAGTTTGTTTAATTATTTGTATGTACAAGATTATCGTTAAAATAATCGTTGTAAAACTAATAATCAAATCTTTAAAAATGTCAACAATAATGTGTAACTCAGCTTGTTTAATTAAATTCATGTAAAGTCTTATCTGTTTTTATTTTCTAAAAATCCATTAAAAGAAGATATTCCCTGTTTTCAGGAATTAACATTTGTATTTATTATTTCATAAACACCAAAACCACACATTAAAATGATAGTTAACTGAATAAAAATGAATGATTATGGATTGCCAACATTAACGACAATGTAACAGGAACAATGAAAGACAATATAAAAGAAGAAAACAAACAACGAAGCACCAGAAAATCAGATCCGTCAATGAATTCATGTCAACAGTTATATGACCTTTGTTTGTAGTCGTTATTAGATGACCTTTGTTTGTAGTCGTTATTATGCCATGCAATTTTTTTTTTAAAAATTCAAACTGTTTTCCCATAGCACCCAGTAAATAAACATTGACACAACTTTTCATGTGATTTGACGTTCATTGGACGACACCCAATGCCCTATGCCTTTCAGATGTTTCTTCTTCTACACGAACATGAGACAGACATACTAAAAAGTTTTATGCTGGGTCTGATATCTATTTAATAATTTCTTGTGAATTCTTTCATTTTATTTTGACAATTATTGTAAATATATATTCTGAAAGTCAAGGAAAAATTTGATCAAATTTTAACGTGAAATTAACACCTTTTGGTAATACATGTACAATGACTGTATCTAAAAATTAACATCTGACATGGACCCCCACTTTTGTTTTTCTTTTCTGAAAGTACAAGACAACTATGATCAATATGCTTTATTTCAGCAAAAATTTAAGACTTGAAATAAATTTCTTGCTTGTTAAATTTTCATTGCCGGAAAAATCACATTTTACGAGTCCAGAACGGTCAAATTATTGATTATGCGAAGCATTTTAAGTCTCTTATTTAAATAGACTAAAAGTTTATTTTGTCCCATGATTTATTTTTATTAATAAAGACAATGGAGATAAAACGTCAGAGATGTGATTTTTAACTAAGACACATATTTTAGTGCAAAAAGGTCATATTAGAATGAACTGTATCTCCAAAAGAAGCATTTTGACCCCTTTTTGATTTGAATTTAAATTCAACTGTGTGTTAAAACTAAAAATATACTTGACAAAGAAGTTTAAGATTTTAAATATCAGTATGCAACATAGTATTTCTTTAATAGATATACATGTTAAATACATATATAGGCATTTTGTATGTGATTTCCACGACTCCCTTTGCTAGGTTTTTTTTTTCATACCAAGTGCGTCACTAATTAGTAAAAGTACACTTCGTGTTTATTTCACTTTACTAAACATAGACCAGAGCGCTTGAATAGTTTCGATATAAACAAATACATTTTTTTGCCTTTCTATTATGGCTCTTAATTTTATTGCGTTAATTTGAAACTTTTTGTATCATCTTGAGAATGCCAAAAGTATAAATGTCATTTTGAAAATCGTGAATGCTTTTATTTAAAGTAATAGAATTCGTGAGAAAACAATTACACAAGCTACGATTTTAATTAATACGCTCTTGCCGTGTTCATGTGCCTCTTCTGACAAATAACTTATTGTTTAAATATAAAACTGCATTTTCATACAAACATATTTCTACTATTAATTGAAATATAAATAATGAGAATTTTTTTAACAAAAATATTAGTTTACTGTACGTAGCATCAGGTATTTCTGTTCTGTTAATTTTAAACATAGTCTTTTTATGCCCCCGTTTCGGCGGTATATAGTTTTTGTCGGGTCCGTCCGTCTGTCTGTCTTTCTGTCTTTGTCTCTTTGTATGTCTCTGTTTGTCTGTTTGTCCACAAAAAACTTTAACCTTGCTCATAAATTTTGATTTAGTGAAGCTATCATAATGACTTTCATATTTCACATGTGTATTCCTTGTGACAAGACCTTTCTTTGGGTACCACCAAATTTGACCTTTTGACCTTCACCTTGGAGTTTGACCCACTTTTACACAAAATTTCCAAACTTTTACTTTGGCCATATCTTTTGAACGGTGGATACCAGGCCTTTTATACACATATTTTTTTTTTGGAAAGAACTTTCATTGAATACCACAATCTTTGACCTTTTAACCTTGACCTTGTAGATTTCTGTACTTATGAAAAAACTTTAACCTTGGCCATATCTTTTGAACGGTAAGAGAGAGAGCTTTCATACTTCACATATGTAATACTTGTAAGAGGGCCCTTCAATGGATATCCAGAACTTTGACCCTTTGACCTTGACTTTGGAGTTTGACCTACTTTAAAATAGCAAAGCGTGGCGAGAATTTTTAAAAGGTTAAAGGTAGTGCTTTCATACTTTGCATATTTAATGCTTGTGACAAGACCTTTCATTTGATAGCAAGACCTTTGACCCTATGACCTTGACCTTGGAGTTTGACCTACTTATTAATTTTTCTAACCTTGGCCATAACGTCTGAACGTTTAGAACATGGGCTTCCATACTTTATATATCCTTCTGGAAATACTTTTCAATAGCTACCAATCACCATGACCTTTTGACCTTGACCTTAGGGATTTTCGTACTCATGAAAAAACTTTAACCTAGGCCATAACATTTGAACGCTAAGGGCTAGTGATCTCATACTATGCATATGTAATCCTTGTGAAAAGACCCTTCATTGGATACCAAGATTTTAAAACTGATGAAAAATTTTTACCCTGGCCTGATTTCATATTTCAGAGCTGTATTTCCAGTGAGTTTGCATTTAAGAAAAGGTTAATCTTAGCTAATGTGTTGCCATACTGGGAAATCAATGTTTCACAAACACATCTTGTTTTTAATTATTACTCACATGAACAACACTTTTTACCAATTTTAATTGACCACCCTCTATTGATTGAAGGTGAGAGTGTGTGGGATTTGTGGCGGGGATAACATTTAAAAAGTACATGTGTATCTTCATGAATTAAAATGATATTATGAAGTACCCAGAACACAAATGGTTATGTTGACAGACATATTTTAAATATGGTAGTGAATGTACTTTTAATATTATGTTTTATTAACAATGAAATATATCTTCAAGAAATATTGAATTAAGAAAAAACCTATTGGGTTTTTTTTCAATACAAATGCTAATGCTATTATCTACAGTAACATGTATGATATTGTACATGTATTTTCTCAGTACTTTTAAAATTATTGCATATTTGATGCTTAGAAAAATAAAATATTGCTCCCATTTTTCACAGAGTCCATTTGCTTGATGCCAAGAGTTTGTCAGTCTATGGGGTATGCATGCCAAGAACGAATCCTCAAGGAATCTTTATGTCAGGTCATGCTACCCAGAGGTCAAGGGATAAATGTCAAAATATACCAGCAGTTCCCCCAGGTAAAATGGAGTTCTAGGTTTTTAATTCATGAACTTAGAATTTTCAGTTTCAGCAGTGTTGCACATCTCCTGAAAAGCCGCCTGGGTTAAAACTGTAGACAAAAAAATTAAGCTAATAGTTATTAATATTTCTATAAATATCTCTAAATATTGTTAAAATTCACCATTCCATGAATTCTTTTGTTGACTTGTTTCTAAGTATAATGTATGGTTGACAAAATATCAGCATATTAAATGATTTAATTGATATTTATTACGCAATTTTTTATTTCGAAAATATATTCACATTTGTAGGTGGAGTTTGACAGAAGGGCATTAATCATTTTATATAGCGAGCATTTGGACATTAATACATTGCTGTTAAAATAATTCCTTTGACATTTCCTGAAAAGAATGTTTTACATTATTTTGAATCCCATTTCCGTTTATTCATAGTGACAAGTCATACATTATAAAAGATGAAAGGAAAAAATATGGTATTTATATCAAGGTCAGATACTATTGCTACAGTGTCCTCTTTTATGTACATGTATTTCCTCTTACATAGACAATGCATTGCGTGTACACAAAGAAAAAAATTGACTGTACAATGGTATATGGTAAAAAAAACCCAACTCATTGAAAGAAAGAAAACGTTATTTAATCACTAAATTCCTTTCACAGATATGTAACATTGAACGCCATTTACATACGTGTGAAGAATGCTTTTTGAATTGGAGAAAATTATAGTTTTTACCATACTAAAAAGAAAATACTGAGTTGATCCATTTCATTTTCAACATGGGATATATGTCCCTCTAATTTTCTCTAAGAAAAATGTAAAAGACAACATAGTTTTTACGAACAGACATTGTTTAATAAAATAGGAAAAGCTTATACAAATACATTTTTAATTATTCAGTGTAAATTTCCATTCTGTTTTAAATCAATGGGCATGCAGGTGTCTCTAACTGCATAAAAGTACCACAAAGTCAGAACTCGACGGTATGCAGTGTATTAGATTCAATAACTTAGTTTATTTACAATGTACCATACTGGAGGTTAGTAAGTAATCTTATAATACGTATAGAAAAAAATGTTGATACTGTTTTACATTCCCCGCGTTCTGGCGTCAACGAGGCGTCAAAACCAGTGACGAAGCGCCCCTCTACAGCGCCGGGTAAAAGGTTACTATCTTCCGGTTCTTCACAGCACCCTGGGGGACGGTCCCGCAGTGCATGGGGGGAACACTCCACAACATGTCACTTGGTGCACAGGGACACTGAAAATGAGAATGAGCAACCAAAGAAAAGTTGGTGGCTTTAGTGGTAGCACGTGGTGGTGGTCGCTATATTGTAGACGTGTCACTTCTCTAACCATCTCTAGCTTTTCTTTTCTATTATTTTGGCTTATAGCATATAGATTGTTTTGATTTTCTAACTAGCATATGTAAAAATCATTATCGTAGTCATTTGAAGTTGTTTAGAAATATAGAAATATCTTTAATTAAAACATTTTTATGACGTCATCTTTTGTTAAACCTGGTTCAATAAATTTGTTATTGTCCTGCACCCCGTCCAATAAGTTACCTGTAGGTGTCCAATAAGATTCAACTTATTGGACAGGTACAGGTAACGTTAAAATGAAAACAAAGGGCGAGGCAAATAAGTAAACAGCACTTAAAAGACAATGACAAATCAAACAATTTTTAATATGAACAATGTAGGAAATTAGTAGCGTTAAATGTTAATATTTCACAAAAAATTCCTATTGAAAATGGCACAAATAATCCAGTGACTTGAATGTCTCAGATTCATTATTGTAGACGCATTCGTGGCTCCAATCATAACTTTCCTAAATTCACCGTTCATTGCTATATAATAGATTCATTTCTCAATGATTGATCCATGGAACATATATAGAATCCAATGGACACAAAAGATGAACGAGAAGCATGCGTTTTCACTTCTTACACACAACCTTGGGCTTTTTGTTTATTGAAATATCCATTTTTTCCGCATTTAGCACAAAATTTAGCTCATGAAATTCCAACGGAATCTGTAATTTTGTTCGGTGACTTATGACCATTTGTCCACCTAGTCCTACGTCGTTTGAGCGAGTGTCGATCGTTCTTTTAAAAAGGAGTGGCTGGAGTAAAATCCTTCCGAGTTTAAGACCTGCACACAAAAGAGAAAGTGTAGCATTTAAAATAAATACATCAGAAATAATCTCCCAATTTCATAGAAAATACTGAAACATTTGTTGGAGTAAAATCCTTCAAATCCTATTACTTTACAAAAATTACCTGTTCGGGGGAAACTGTTTCTTGCAAATTCCGAAACATAAGAATGTATATCCGGATTTCACAGTAGAAAACTTGAACTGAGGAACTGAAATCGATAAATGGCATCGTCAAAACACCCGATTATGAAGGTTTTTTTTCAAAATTAAAATGTACGTCGTCATCCGTGGTCGTTGCGTTATAAAATAAATAAATTGTAAAGAATTCAGTAGAACTGACTTTTACGCATGCGTAGTATGTATAAAAAAATGTCGCAATGCGGATAAATAAGACTAAACAAAGTTAATGTTCATATTTATCGATATAAAACGCCTCTCGATGATTCCTACTATTAATAAAGACAAAAGAAAAACCAAAACTGGTTTTCTTTGGCCTAACTTGATGAACAGTGCCAGGTAGTCATCCAAGCAGAACGAGACCTTACCTGTGGCTGTCCAATAAGTTAACAATGGAAGTGTTCGATAGTGGTGAAATGTTTTAAGTAAGTTATAAGCCTCAAACTGACCATTATGTCAGATATTGGTCACGCGCCTCGGGTCGTCTAATATCTGACATAATGGACAGTTTTCGGCTTATAACCATTACTTAATTAGTAGATGTAGTTCATAGACAGATAATAAGCATACGTGGCATAGAAGGTCTTTTATCAATCTTGTATTTTTAAAAAAATATTTTGACGATTTCCATTTATGGACATCAGAAATTTCAAACACCTCCTCTACACTTACACTGTAGCAAACAACTTACTATATATTCTCTTGGTATTACTACAAAGCACACCACGAAAAAATGAAAGGAACACGCAATTTTAATAAAACTCCCCCCGAAACTGTGCAATACAGCCTGTATAACCATGAAAACATTTGAATCAAATGTAATGTTAATCACTGGCCTATGGAAATAATTATAGCATTCTGAAATCGTTATAGTAGCTTAATAATGATGGTTTTCATTCAATGATTTGCATTTCATGTACCATATATATATGCCGTATTACATGTAAATAGACCGGTAACGTTAAGGTCTCAAAGAAAATTTGCAGAAAGTAAAATTTCAAAAAAAAAAAAAAAAAAAAAAAAAAGCCATTTATAAGGAAATCTTTACAGATATTTTTCCTTAAGATTCTTTACAAATTTGAATGCTTTTCATTTTCTCTTCATAATGTATTCATTTCTTTGGAAAATACATATTCTTGTTGTATAACAATATATTCCAAACATTGAATATACAGTGTAAGTAGACCAAGGAATCCGTTATGATAATATTTTGAAAAATAAGATTAATGGTAATAGCATTTTGTAAAGCCTTTAACATTTATTTTGTGAAATGAGATATTGCTATTTTTTTTCATTAGCAATATAATAGTAACTAACGTTTTAGTACAGTTTTTTTTATATTTTACTTCTGTTATAAGAATCGATGATATACTGGCTAAGATTTCATTGAATTTTGTCATAGACAGACAAAAGCTACTAAAGGACAAAGGACTCGAGTTTAGAGTTAAATTTCTCAATGCTTTCAAAATACCCCCCCCCCCCAAAAAAAAAAAAACATCAATGCCTAAAGTGGGATTTAGGAGCTTCAGTAATATGCATTTTTATTACGCACCCACCCCTCCAAAACAGTAAAAATAATGAAGAAATTATTTGCGAGTAATTTATCACATTTGTGTACAAGTGTCTTATTTTTCTTAGTAGTTTTATTTGCAGGATGAATTAATTTTGTTTGCTTATTGAATAATTTTTGCTTTGTTGTGTCATTCTGCGTGGTAGAATTACGTTGTAGTTCTTTTTATTAAAAATTTAAGTCTTTTATACATGTATAGAATGCATGTTTAATTATCAGTCTTAGAGGGTTTTTTCATATACTGATAAACTGTATAATATATTCTCAGAAATCATTGATTTAAGCATTAAAAACAGACAAAAACAAATAATGTACTGGTATATGTAATAATGTTCACTAATTTTAGAGATATTAACTGTCTGAAACAATGAACTTTGTTAGTTCGTTAACACAAGATTTATCTTTATTTTTTACAGAGGTAGTGCTGGTGACCTTCAAAGGGAGTAAACATATGAAAAATCCGGAATCCGTTCTTCCATCCGTCACCGGTCGCACTGCACCAAAAACGCACTTCCGCCGACCACGAGAAATGGCAGACGATTTTGTCTCATTGCATGCTCAGCCTCGACCTACCCCTGTTGGTGCGTTTTCGGTTCGGGATGAAAGTGAACATGTTTCAACAGAATCCGGACGAGAACATTTGGATTCTGTTGAACCAAATGCTGAGGAGGTACCTGCGCATGCAGATGTTGACCAAAGACTAGATAAGATAATAGAAAAACCGGACATTGATGATCAGATATTAGATAAAGTATTAAATGAACAGGACGTCTTGCTAGAAAAATCAAGGCTAACTTCGTTTGAAACAAAGAATGGCATAGATACCGAAAAACCGAAAAACCAGAACCTAGCAAAGAAAAAAGTAAGGAAACGAAACTCCTAGATATTACTGAAGCGACTTTAAATGGCCAAGACTCAAGCAAAGTAGATAGTTTAACCAATGAACAGAAACCAAAGGATGAAATCTTCATCACAAACAATGAAAATCATGTCTTAAACGGCGACGATGATAACGTTGTCGATGCAGGCAAAGAAAACATGCCTTCTGACTTAAAAACGGATTGCATAGCTGAGGAAGAAATTCCCACACAGATTCACGTGACCATCACGGAAAAACCGCATGATTCTACACCAGATTAACTTCCGATTAATGCCATTATTGTTCTTAGTTCTTCAAAGAGCACCAATCTAGAATTTGTTTGTGACTTTTGATTGACAATGTACATTTGTACATGCATATATATCTAACATCATGAAATTTAATCGAAATAACACGTAACCTAGTTCTAATATTCCAATTATAGATAGCTTTCTTCATTTAAGAGGAATGAACCTGTTCAATTCATTTACTCAATATATGGTGATTAAATGTTACCGGATTTAATAAATGTTTACGACTTCTTTCCGTTCGCTCAGCGGAAAATAATAATGATTATTAAAGAAAAAATCTGGATTTGATACTCAATATATTCCCAAATGTACAACTAAAATGGTATACATTTGGTGTACCAATCATTTTGGCTGTTTCATTGTGTCGTTTTAAATTACTTAACACCTACACTGTTACATAGGCATGTAAATGTTACACCTATTAAAGCCTGCAGTTTGGTTTCATTTTTTCTTCTTAGCTGACTATGACTGATCATTAACAACATGGAAATAAACCTTTTAAAATTTGTATGATGAAAAAAAAAGAACAAATAAGACAGTATTCTATATAATTTTATATACCTAAAAGTTTTGCGGTGAGAAAATACATGTAGTTCATTTCGTCATTTGTCTCATGTTTTTGTCTTGCTAGTCTTTTGTCATGGAAGTCATTGTTTTACCTATGAATACCGAAGCTTTGTTTTATTTGACAATCACCCTTTCATGTTGCATTTATGTATATGTATTCCGCATAATAAACCGAGATTATAGAATGTGCATCTTTCCAATTTTTAATCTAAAGGTTCCTGTACATGAACATGCTTATTTATGACATTTATCAGAAAAATAACCTTTTTCACATATGGTTTACCAAACAACATCAAAACGAACGACTTTTCCATGTTTGTACACTTATAACTCACGATAAATTACCGTTCAGCCTTTTTGACATTATTGACTTCATTCATAGCTGCTTTTACAATAAGTTAAACTCGTAAATGAACTTATCTTATCCTTTGTTACTTACAACATTAATTTGTTCCAAACGTCGCGATTATAGATACATGTACACGTACTCTGAAATTTATTTTAAGGATGCTTGAATTATCAATATTATGTAGTTTTAGGAGACAAGGTCTTCCAACAATCTCTCGGAAATCCCAACGGTACTAATTGCACAATATTGTTAGCAGTTCTATATTTTTATTCATATGAAGCAGAACTTATTCGAAATCTTAAACGTAAAAAGAAAACACTTGCTTTGGCCTTCTTCAATATCACTTCAATTCAAATGTCGACTCTATATATCCAGTGAGTTAAAATTTAAAGATATCACAGAGTCTGACACATATCTGTTAGCTGCTTCACATTTAGATATTTTACTAAATATATATTTTGTTACTTTACAAGAGGAAGACGTTAATGGTAACTTAAAAACAAAGCTTTCAGATTAACGTAAAGACTTCAACTTTCGAATTGTCAACTTTCCTTACTTTTAAAGCAATTTACTCTTATCACTTATATAAAGGTTTATGTCTTTCAGTTGATTCGATACGCAAGAGTATTCTGTAGGTACACTATAGGTTTCCTCTGAGTCTGTCCGTCTTTCTGACCGTCAGTCAGGTCCATTTGTTTTTCCACACTTTTTTTCCCAAATGATTGCAGATATTGAGCTAATTTTTGGTATGGAATTGTATCTTGATGAATTACAAATCAAATTCAAAAATTTCGTTTCGTGTCATTATTTTTCATGGAAGTATGGCATTGTTAATTTTTTTTAATGGGTCAAGGGTTCTGGTGTTAGGCTGGGGCTCTATTGATTATATAGTGAACATGCATTATTTCTTTGAAAATCTTCTTTCTTTTGGACATTAAATAAACTAACCAAGTACATATTTATGTTGAATAAGGCTGTCTTTTCCAAAACTGTGAGTTTCATGGCCCCTGGGTCGGGGATTCTGGTGTTAGGGCGGGGCTCTATTAATAATATTATAATAGTGAAAATAAACCAATTCTTTGAAATTCTTCTCTGCTCTTGGGTATTCAACAAACTTAAACTAAGTACAAGATCTAAGAACACATTTATAATGAAGAAAGGTGCCTCTTCCAAAATGGATAATTTAAAGGCCCCTGGGTCTGGCGTACAATTTCATTTGTTGGAAAGTTGTAACAAGAGACTCAGGTGACCTATAAGGCCTGTGGGCCTCTTGTTGAACATTTTTCCTCTATATTTCAATGTAAAACTTGGATTTCCTATTGTGGCCCCGCACTACCACGGTGGTTGTGATTTGAACAATTTAGAATCTACACTACCCCAGGATGCTTCCACATAAGTTTCAGCTTTTCTAGCCCAGTGGTTCTTGAGAAGATTTTTGAAGATACCCACAATATTTCCATATAAGTTTCAGTTTTTCTGTCCCTGTTGTTCTTAAGAAGATTTTCCTTTTCTAATTCTGTCTTTTCTTGATTATCGGACGACGGACAATGGGTGATCAGTACAGCCCACTCAGCTGTCAGCTAAAAAATGAACAGAAAGACTTAGTTAAGTCCACTTTTGTTAAAGTAGATCAGAAAAAAAGAGTTTTGAAATTTTTTCTCATTTGTAAATGATGGTATCTTTCAAGTTGTAAATTTGATTTGCTCAGGGACAGTAAACATAAAGTTCACATGACTTTGTCATGGTAGGTCTATCGTCATATCGGAGAATTAACTATTGCAGGAAAAGGACATGCACATACATAACCAAATGAATTTCACACTTAAGTTTTCTCAAAAGTCTGTATCATTGCCCATTTTTGTCTATCATTAAATATTCTTGAATGTATCAGTTACATGTAGATAGAAATGGCGTATACATGTCTGCATATTTTCAATATTTTCAGTTAATGTTCTGTGGTCTTAGTCCCTCATTAAGCGAAAGAAAGACATTCTTTTGTTAATATGTATGTCTTTAATTAATCATATTATCATACAAAGTACATGATTAGGTATGTAAAATATTGTAGTACTGTTCTGCACGTCATGGTACATTGGTGGAAGAGCCAATTGCTTATGGTCAGACGAGACGTTCCTCAATATCTGTTTTGTATATCTTCTTAATGTATGAAAAATATTCAAAATCTTTATAACATTCTGATTTCTAAACCAGTTTCTAAACGTTTTTACAAAATCTAAACACTTAAACGTTTGAAATTGGAAATTTTTTTTTCTTCCCAAAAGGATTATATACGGAAAACTACCCCTGGTATCTTGCAGAAATTCATAGTAAGGTACCTCAATTTTTTATGAGTAAACATGTTTAAGTAGCAATACTTCAATGACAAAATCTTTGAAAAATTTATCTTTTATTAAGGAACGTCTCATCTGTCCTTAAGAACCCTTTCATACAAATCAATCAGCGTTAACAGAATGGTTAAAGGAAGTGGTTATAATAATCATTAGAGGTAATGGAAAAAATATTCAGTTAATATTTATATATAGAATTCTTCTGTTGTTTTATAGCTTTTTGAAGACGTATTCTCAATTTATAATATATCAATATATTATAGATTTTCAGTCTACTTTGATTTTAAGGTATATTTTCATACAGTTACTTTTATCTGTATCCTTTACAATTTTATCAAACAAATGCCACTATATATGGAATATTACTCTTTAAATTATGATAGAAATATTTAGAGACATATCTTTACATGTGTCCATTTCTCTGTAATTGTTGTTTAACGCACTCTGTTCTAAAGTCTGTAGCTTCTTTTATTTTATTGAATGGTATCTGTTTGAGCGACTCTTCATAAGACCGTAACGCCCCGTGTAAGTCTCCCACAACTTGCTGACAGATTCCTAGTATCTGCCATGATATGTCTCTGAATTCTAAAGGCACATAAGACCCGTCATCATAGAGCAACAGTGTCTGTAGGTCTGTCAGTGACTGTAAACACTGAGATCTATTACCTAGTTTATAGTGAGATAACACAGACAACATATCTACTTTAACAAACGGTGATACAATTAAGAATGGCTCTCCTTTTTGTTGACTCACAAACTGTTCTAAACATAATTCTTCAATGCAGGGGATATTTTTTTTAAAAAGTACATTAGTTACCCAAGCAATTTTCATTCTTCGTGACAAAGGCAGATCACCTACAGCTTCATTGTATTTCTGAGTATCAACAGTTTCATTATATATAATAAAAGCTGGCGATAGTCTTTGTTTAGTGATATATATGACATGTAGTGTTTTATCAAATCTCCTTGTTCTATAATAATACAAAGATAAATATAATAAATGAGACACATGACCAAATCTTGCTGCAAATATTAACATGCCACAAATTATTGTATCTAAGTTATATATTTTTTTATGTGTGCAACATGAAGAACTGTTCGCCATTATGAAAGATAAGTGAACAAGAGTCTGAGCAGTATAGTACTGTAATGTTAACAACTGGTGTGGTGAGGGTGATAACTGAGATAATGTGTTAATTGATTTTAAATAAATATAAAACTCCCATATGTGTTGAGCAGAAATTGGTATGTTAAATATTTCAGTAATGCCACAGATATCTGAATCTGCAGCACTCATAAAATCTCCTCCAGCAGCAGATATTTCGAAAGACGGGCTACTGAGGGCTGGCTCTAGTATTGATCTGAGAGTAGGACTTAGCAGTAAACAGGACACACCCATTCTGTAATACTGATAAAGCTGTTGTAAAAGAGATTCACGTGCATCATCAACAATTTTGTTTATGAACATGTTGTTCTGTGGAATAAAAAAGTTTGGAAAATTTTCTCGATAAACACAATGTATGAGGTATTTGAAACACCTCCAAAAACAATCTAGTAAATTGTGTGGGATCCATTTAATATGACCTAATTGAATCATCCAAAACATTGTGGTCTTCATGAAATATGAACACAGTAGTGATTCCTCCGTAATATTGATGACTTCTTTCAGAAATATTTTCAAGAATCCGTAACATAAAAATTGTGTATGATTCATGCTACACACTAGTTGTTGTTCGGCTTGGGAATACGATAATCTCCATTCAAGTTCGTTATAAGGCGATTCAATTTTACTTCCAATAGGCACACAGTGACATTCATTTATTAGAATATTTTCCAACACAGATGCAGACGGCCAGCATATGTCTTTGACATCTTTCAACCCAACTTCCTAATAGTTTAGGCCAAGGAAAAGAGGCTAAACACAAAACTTCGTCGAATTCAAATGATCTTTTGAAACCACTACTACAAGGACCATGAATTTTTAGAGTTCCAAGGTTGAGGTCTTTCTTTTGCATAGATTGAAAAAAGGATTCTCTCCACAGAAAACTAGATATATAGGCACCGTCAGTACAGGGAACAAAAGAAGATGTCAGGAATGTTTGTAGTAGTGATGTCAGGAGGCGTAATCTGACAAATCCTGGCGGTGTATCAGAATCTTCCATCAGCACAAATATATATTTTGATGAATTATAAAGCCGAGAATGGGATATGTCAGTTATTAATTTATAATTACATAACCAGACCATTGAATCCCTGTCTGATGATCTCAACCTAAATCCCTCTCTATAACT
Source organism: Saccostrea cuccullata (assembly GCF_032062105.1). NCBI lineage: Eukaryota > Metazoa > Mollusca > Bivalvia > Ostreida > Ostreidae > Saccostrea > Saccostrea cuccullata. The sequence continues at coordinate 199,975 of NW_026938498.1, read as the reverse complement.
ACCGCTCTCCACCCTAGCATATCCTTTATAATTATAAATAGAATTCTTTATTTTCTCCTCCATGTCCATCACGTCCCTTCTGATGGCCACTTCTGTCGGTGTCCCTATCTTACGACAGAGACCAAGATACAGGATCTCTGATAGACGGGGAATGTGGTCCATTCTTATATGTATTTCTATAAAACTTTAGTAACGTCGTATTGCTTTACATTGCATTGCAAATTTAGAGTAGATTTAAATGATTATGTTAAAAGAAACATAGTAACCCATTTGATACCTGATTTCTTGCAAATGGCGGTCTATACATGTACTTGATGAATTAAAAGGGAATACCCAGTCCATCTACTTTCGTTTTGACGTGTAATAGATGCTTTTTCATGCATTAATCAGGTCAGGTATACTTAGGTTACCTTATGGTATCCGGATAGGGACATTTACAAAAGCTCAACAAACAAGTCGTCACACTAACACACAACACGCCATATCACACTAACACATAATTCGCACATTTTTTCTATCAACAAAATTTAAAATTAGACTGTCACGACACATATTCAAACATTTCGTTAAAGGAAGCAAAATAATTATCTTAAGTTTTAAAACTCGATGTTATAAAAGGGAATTTGCTTATAAATTGTAGAAAAAAAATTAAACCTACAAAATATACAAATTAATTAATCGGACTTATTTAGATACAATTTTATTTCAAAACACCACCAGATAGTTATTTTTCTAAAATCTTTGAACATTTTTCAATAATTGTCTTGATTTTGTGGAAATGAAACCTGACAAAACTTAATGTTCAATGCTGGATAGGATAATAAAGTACATGTATTGTTGTCTTTCAACAAAGTGAATTGTATATAATGAAAAGAAAATTCTCTTTACATTTATGGTCTGAAACTTGGAAATTTTGTGTTGGAAGGTATTTTTCAAGATGCTAGATTTCATAACACGCAGCGGCGTGCGTGTTGTGTGTGTTATCACGACAGTGTGTTGCTTGTAGTTTGATGGCGTGTTGTGTGTTAGCCATATGCTGTCAGAAAATACAGAAGTAACATGAATTGCATTTTCTGTACCTTGTCAAGTTTTGCTTTAAAATAAACGTCCGAAAAAAAATTCTCTTACACTTAGCCCCCACCCCACTTTCAATTTGCTTTCATCCAAGAGTGTAAAATTGTGTGATCTCATTTTTTTTATGTTTAAAATAATGCCGTTAAGCTTTTGCATAAATCACTTTTAAAATACATGTACCTTATATGGAATGCAATTTTAAACACGTGGCGATGTTTTCGTCACACCCTTTTCCCAATAAATTAAATGAGATTCAAAGCATGGACACTCTTCGATTCAATATCGATTTAACCTTATGCATAATATTTACTCCGTCGCCGAAAAAACCGAAGAGCTTCTTTTTATATTTGGAAAGGCCTTAATTTTGCGAAGATTATATTTATAAAGACATTGCTTTTTTTTAATAGTGGAGGTTTTTTGTTTTATATAAATATTATTACATATACGCTGTTTCAAACACTTTGACCTTGGATGTACATAAAACATTTTGATAATATTGAAGGGTTAAATAAAAATTGCGCATCCTTTACTGTTGTCTAAATCTACATGTATGTACAAGTATATTTATCGATACCATAGCTGCTACGTCTCTTAGAACAATGGTTGAGGCTGAGATTTTATTACTTTATAAGTTGATATAAGGCTTCTTGAAGCAAATTTCTTTTAAATGTGAGCATAGATATTGAAGTATATACATCATTTCAATATATCTTCCGTACATCAAAATAAGAATTTAGAGAAGAAGCTACAATTGTTTCTACTATTTTGTAATTATCTCCCCATTGAGGAAAGTGTGGAGCTTCATTTGAAGATAAATGAAGTCCCTTTACCCAAGGATACTTTAGGGTATGTTTAATTGAACTAATTAATCAGTTGTTCTGTAGAAGAAGATTGAAATATCGAAAAAAGTTTGACGATTTGATAAAACAGTTTGATAATATTAAGGGGTTAAATAAAACTTGTTAGGTACACGTATATTATTTTTAAAAACTCTCAATACGTTATCGACACGATAACATGACGCTTTTAAACAATGAAATGAATGAGAGTCATATTTTTATATTGATGATTTTAAATATTTATTATGAATTTGATAAAATTCAATATTTAAAAATGAAATGATAAAGTCTATTTTAAAATACGTTTTTTTTTCTTAATATGACACGTGTGAGAAGTCTTTTTGTAAGAATTATCCAAATGTTCTAATTATGTAAAAAGTGCATATTTTAAAAATAATGCATTGCGACTCATTCATAAATGGGAAAAGTCAAATCTAACGGTCTTGACCTATTAATTGGTCAATGGAAAATAAAAAAATGAAATTGTTTTGATTTGCACTTTTACATTTGGCTGCACTGTAAAAAACAAGCTTTATGATAATAAACACTTTAATTACGTGTTAGAAATTTTCCTAAACATGTTTATCGATTGTTTTAACGGCTAAACACATTTAACTGTATGTGTCTGTTAACAACAGTTGCCAAAAGGCTTGATCGCGAAAAATAATCGTCGCGAACTAGTTTATCCCTAGTAAATCGCGAAATAAAGTCGTCGCAAAAAAAAGTTGGTTTACAGTAAACTTGATGACTTCAACTAACCCAATCGCCAATTTCCCTTCCTTATAGCAATATACCCTTTCTCACCTATATATGGGGATTATGTCTCTCAGTTTAATCAATACGCAAAATAATGGCCAACGTCTAAACAATTTCAAATAAGGCAAAATATCGGATTTATAAAATCATGAATCAAAACCAAAGTGATAATCAGGAAGGGATTGTAAAATGCACACAATGGCCTTGTCAATACTACAATAAAATGGTCAAATGTTTCTTTACATTTTTCATAAATTGACACAACTGTATTTACTTCCTGATTTACCTATTTTTTGTTGTATTCCATGAAAGCTAGCACACGGCGTTGATATATTATAGGATATTCACTCCTTCATAGCACCTGATTATATCTTTGATGTTTTGGAGGTCCGGCTTTAATCTGCTTGTGATTTGTATTGTTTTAATGGACTTTTGAGTATGAATTCTTTTCGTTATGTCCATTACTCGTTTGTTATTCATTGTCTTCGTTACTCCTTCTGGCCCATACTCTTGAATTACCAGGGGTGTGTGTTTATGCCATCTTCACAGATTTGTATTGTTAGACATGTCTTCATACAGGTATTCTTATGTAAAACTTTGATCGTCCATTGTAGCTCCAGCCTACCCCGGGGTCTTGTTTTAATGAAACTCTAATCTTAACTACCAGATGATGTTTCCATATAAATTTGACCAATCCGACTTGTTGCTCCTTCAAAGAAGATTTTTGAAGATTTTTCCTTATGAATTCTATTGTTCAGCTTATTATTGTCACATTCTGCCCCTGAAGATCACGATGAAGCAATTTTGAATTTACTCTACCTGAGGATACTTCAAAGTACATGTACTATATAGTAAGTTTCATCTTTCTTGGCCCCATGGTTCTCGAGGAGAATTTTTTTTTACAAGAAGCAATGATTTTTTTTTACTATTTCGTAATAATTACTCCTTTGAAGAAGGAGTGGATCTTCATTTGAAGAAATATGTATTCCTTTAGCCAAGGATACTTAAGGGTAAGTTTAACTGAAATTGAATCTGTTTGATTTATGGAAGAAAATTGAACAGTAAAAAAATTAATGACGATGATGATAACCAAAACAAGGACTAGGCCAGACAACGGATACATTTTGATTGGAAAAAGCACACTTCAGCCATCGTCTCTGAAGAGCTTAAAGTGAAGATAATGAGGCCGGGTTGCTTGAGATTTTAAAATTGATCATTTTAAATATTTATAAGAAATTTGATAACACCAAATTATTAAAAATCATGATAAAAATCCATTTTAAAAATACGTTTTTTTTAATTGGACACGTAAGAAACTTTTTTGTAAGATTTATGTAAAAGTTTTAATTTAGAATGAAATTAAAATACAATGAAGTGTAAATTTTAATAATCAAAAAGATGGTATTTTCAGGTTAAACATGACGAAACACGTGCGCCTTAGTAAAGTTAAAGGAAAAAATGAAATGACTATCGATTTGCACTTCTACATTTTGCTATCTTTTAATTTGATCGTATCTTTAGTGAAATAGATTTCTCAGATTGTGACGTAATGAATAAACTTATGAGTTTCATGATTTTATAATTAACTGAAAATAAAAATGAATCCTTCGATTAAAACAGCCAATGGGAATAATGTTTGCCCTTATCTCTGTTGGCAATAATTTACACTTTATATAGAAAAACAGTAATTACTAAATATGGCCACAGGCTTGAGTAGGAATAGAAGATTTAAAAATCTATCGATTGGGTTTATTTTCTTACCGTACAAAAAAGTGAAAACGTTATTGATTTTTTCCTTCAAACGAGAAATCCTGCTGATGCGGTGAAGCAAGATAAAGTAGCGGCTTTGACATAGAGACGCCATTAACCGCGACATGTATTCGAAAATTAGCTAGATTTTTCGTTCTTGTATATCCTTGGTTAGGCTGCGCTTTCAAAGAAGTTAATCGCTTTGTCTGCACATTGATTCTGATTGCTGCAAGGTCGTGAAGCACATAATGATTTAGAATTCTTTAGATACATTCTAGCGCTTGGAACATTAACCGATAAAACATTATCTACAAGTATTCTTTATTAGAAATAGGAAATTATAAAAGCATTACGGTTTCAACGTCCTGTGTTTTAACTTGATAATTATAGTTTATTATGCTCTTGGGATATGTCTTTCTAGAAATACATAACGCCTTCATGATTTTGGTTGATGTTTATTCATAAATTTTATCACAGGAAAATGGGAGTTTTTGTGTAATATATATTTGGCTGATAAGTCTACTTCTACTATAGACCATCAATTTAATAAGGAAAATACGCGTATATACGTGATTTCCAGTTAATGTCCAATTAATTTTCAGAAGAAAAAGAATCAAATACATCACCAATGATTTTCCTCATAAAAATTTGAAGTAGTAGACTACATAATTGCAATATTCTTGTTTGGAAGCAATCTGATTAAAATCAGACCCTTTGATCCGCTCACATAGATCGCTACACAAGGATCTGAAGAAACCCCATTCAGGGTCATCTGGTGACCTTTGAATTATCCAATCAAATGTTTACTTTGGAGAATTGGAAAGTATCTTGGAATTCATTTACAGAGGGGAAAGGCCCGATGATACACGAATGGAAAAATCGTGACCTAGTTACTGTAGCCTGTCAAGAGAAGGACCACAGTCTTTTCTGTACAGTAATATAATAAGTACTTGCTTTTGTCTTGTTTTTTAGCTCTTTGTTTTGTACGAAACGATAAGATCTTCTCCGCAGCTACTTTCACTTCTAATTTCGTTTTTCCGAATGTCGCTCAAGTACAACCTCTCTGATTGGTCAAAATTTTCATGAATATTTTTATGAGAAAGGTCACCAGGAGATGACCCTGAATGGGGTTTCTTCAGATCCTTGTGTAGCGATCTATGTGAGCGGATCAAAGGATCTGATTTTAATCAGATTGGTTTGGAAGCAAACCTGCATTCTACAGATTAAGTTGACCTTGAAGGTAGATACATTGAAAAAAAAAACCAATAGCTCCAAAATGTCATCCTCTGTCTCATGATTATTGCATCTAATGCCTCTAAAGAGCATTCTAACCATTTTTTGCTCTCGATGATTGTTGGCTACTCTGCAGAACATCTCAACTTGTTTTGGTCAACAGTGTTAGGAAGAACCTCTGTTTTTGGTCCATCGTGGTAGATAGCACATCTAGAAAGTTTTCAGCCTACGTAGTTCCACAGTGGTTGGTTATGACTCCAGAGAACATACAGTTTGTCATTGAGTCGGGTGCTGGCGTACGTTTTTCGTGCTGATTAGTCCATCATCTATACACTGAATTGAAGACGGATTTTTCCGTTATTTCCCGATCATGGACGGTCGACAGGGGAATCTCACTCCTCCATGGCACCAGATCCCACCTCTGATGTTGAAGAGGCCCGTGTGTGCTCTGCTTTATGGATTTTTGATCTTGTATACTGTTCGTTATCTCCATATGTTTCATCTACTTGTTTTGGACCACAGGGTTACATGTAATAGGCACTTCTAGAAAATATCTTGATCTGTTCGGATCTACGGTGGTAGAAAGTGTCTCTGAAGAAAAAATAATTTTCTGGTCACAGTGGTAGATATAATCTCACCAGATCATGCAGGTGTATTTATATATTTAGTTCACAATAATGATAGCACCTCTGGTAAATGCATGTACCTTTACCTGTTTCGGTCCATAATACCCTGGTAGTACGGTAGATTGTGCTCTTGGTTAAAGTCTTTAAAGTTTTGCTTTGGCCCTGGACTTCAATTCAGCTTGTTCTTTTTCTTTACAGTTCTTTGCTCTATCGCTATTGCCCCTAAACGAAAAAGATTCTTTTATGATGTGTCATCTTCTTTATTAACCATGTCGTTATTATTGCCTTGGAAAAACTTGCTTTGGCCGATATTAGTAAAAAGCGCTATTTAAACTGTTTGGTCCACAGTTAAAGCTGGCACATTCAGAAATTAACTTAACATTTTATGTCTTCGGTGATAAATTATATATATGCAAGGTCCACTTGTATTCGACATACCTTCATAAACTTTATTCAATTTCTTTTCGTCCTGTTTCTGACAAAGAGAATGAGCAATCAGACTGAATCTTTCTTCAGTCGATATAAAAAGAAAAAACGACGTACCTTTATGCACATTTAGAAGGTTTTTGTCGCCAAATATAAAATTATAATAATATGTGTGGATCTAGAGATAACAAAACTTTCAGGATTTGGAACTTCTCTGAAAGATTTCTCTGCAGTCTGTCTGTAAAAAATGGAATGAGTTTTTCAAGGGTCCTGCGATCAAAAATTAACTCATGACCTTTTCATTGTTGGTAAGTTGCTAAGGTCTACAGTCGTAGAATATGCTCAGGTGAACATATTACCTGTTTGGCCTTAAGTTTATAAAACGGATCTGGGGAGCATTTTATCTGTTTATGACTACAGTTGTAGATAGCTTCTCTCTAGAACATTTTTATCTGTTTTGTACACAGTGGTTGAATGCTCCTCTCTAGAACATTTTATCTGTTTTGTCTACAGTGGTAGAATGCTCCTCTCTAGAACATTTTTATCTGCTTTGTCTACAGTGGTAGAATGCTCCTCTCTAGAATACTTTTTATCCGTTTTTTCTACAGTGGTAGAATGCTCCTCTCTTGAACATTTAATCTGTTTATATCTACATTGGTAGAATACTCCATTTTTATCTGTTTGCTTTTACTGAAGTAGAATTAAGCGCCCCTCTAGGACATTTCAACTGCTCATTTTACAGTGATAGATGGTGCCAATGCATGAAGAACATCTTAATCTGCTTTGGTCCTCATAGATAGATTGCCTCTCTGTACATCCTTACCTATTTTGGACCATATTAGTGGGTAGAGCCTTGCAGAACAACTATATCTGGTGGTCTTTTCATAGCTACAACTTTTTGCCTTGACCCCAGGATTTTCCCTAATTTTGAGACATTCCTTTCTCAAGGATACTTTGCTAGAAAGCCTTGTTCATTTACAAGAAAACATGAAGTTTAATGCAATGTGCAAATGAATTCAATGCTCACATTCTCATACATTTTTTTCTGTTAAGCTTTATTGTTTCGACAGAATATATCTAAATCTCCTGGTTATCATTCCATTATTTTTTAAGTATGGCTTTTAAATCAATATTCACTATTCAAGTGTATTGTTCGAATCTTAAAACAAATAAAATGTAATCAAATTTGAAGATCTCGAAAATATTTTGTGATTTAAGCACTTTCATTAAATTATTTGAGTATTATAATTTCAATTATTTTTTCAATTCATTTCCGAAATTATGTCAGATAAATTTATTTTTAAAATAACGATCGATCAATCATCTCTCACTAAATATACATGTACCAGGCACTTGGAAATCGTAATCTTGCATAATTTTTTTCAAATTAATTTTGCAAATAAAAAAAGACGAAATGGCATTTTATTTAAATTTTTATTTTGAAATCGGCTGTATGATTTATTGAACGATAAATGAAAACACAATGCATAATTAACATAATATCAATGATTACTTTTAAATTCTTGGAAGCGATTTAAAACTTCAATGCATTCTCTAATCGCAGCATTGCATGTAAGTTTACGGAGTTTTCAACCGGGTTTTCTAAATGCTTTACTAAATAATCTCTGACATTGACATTCATAGCATAGCTATCTTGTGGTTTTATGGTTTGTAAACAATTTGAGCATTCTTTTTTCTCTGTAGCTTGCATACTGATCCCCCGCAAATTTATCTACATACCGCACAAATTATTCCTGTCAATTTGTCTCTAATCTTATGCATTAATTATGCGGTGTTTTCAGTGAAACATAATCAGCTCATTGTTTTTAAAATAAAAAGTGCCTAAAACTTAGCATTGAGGAAACAATTATGAAAGTGACATTAGTATATATTTGTTCAAGGATGAGAATAACGTTCCCAGTGGGCTTAGTATGTGCTTAGTAATAGCTTATAAAACTTCTAAGAATCTGAATTTACAACTAGTTTATAAAGTTAAACAATTAGGAAAAAACACAAAATGGAATTTATTTAAGATTACATTAATTAATTATATATCATATCCATATGGTTTATTTTTTGTGAAGCACAAGTTCAACAAAATTGAAATAAAATATTATGTTTAAAGTATTTAATATTTACTCCGACCTTTTGTATCATTGGTAAATAAATTCATTGATTAAATGAAATTTGAAAACTTTTTCCAGCAATGACATTTTTGTTCTGAATTAATCACAGTGTCAGGCATTCTATTTCTATTCTCAGTATAAATATCTAGTAGCATTTAAGGTCTTAAAAACATGATTTCAGCAAAATAGAATGCTATAAATTTAGACATGTCATATTCGTAACAGTTGTTCTGTGCAATGAGCTCAAAACTTGGTTAACATGAACCTGGTAAAAGTTTCTGAGTGTAAAGTGACGTCACAAAGGCACGCGATGACATGGATTTTCGGTGCACGAGATGTTATCGTCTGCTATAACGATTCCCGTGAACTCTCTTCGGGAAATAGAACCTTTGTTATACAATGCAATTATTTGCACTCATCCTCAACCAATTTTGTTTTACCTTGGACAGTCTGAACATTTAGATAAATATGATAAACAACAAACACTAATGAGATAAAATTAATGAGTATGTATATGCTCTATCAAGGTTGTAATTAAATTTTCCCGAGGTTATTTTTTCATACAACAAAGTCTTTTTTTACTTCCTCTTTTTTTTCTTTTTTAATTGCGATTAAAGGAATTTGAAACGAATACAGGCAAACGGAAAACATAAAGTACTTTTTTTTTTCAAAAACCCTTGATTTATTCGAATACAGACAAACGGAAAACATAAAGTACTTAATTTATTTTTTCAAAAACCCTTGATTTATTCCCCTAGTGAAGTACCGCTGAAGTAAAACATCTTGGAATGAACTAATCACCGATTCATGCAATATTTATAATACTTAAGGGTACATTGACACAGATTTGAATTTAATATTTTCTGTATAATATCATGACTTATATATTTTAATAGCATTTCACGCAAAAATAAATTTAAAAATTTATATTTCATCTTAAAGTTATTGAAACTTCAAATTTTTGGATGGGTTTGATTGACACATCCTTACACTCTCACAAATTTGACTTTTATTCTTAATACTTAGGAAAAGTGTTTTAATGAAAAATATTAAAACTTTAATCCAGAAAAGTTATTATTGCCTGACGTCATGGCGTCAGGCTGTATAAGGATTAATATTTGCAAGATCAGAAACTAATAGATTATACGTAGAGAGGTAGATTTTGTGCAAGCTGATTTACATTGGAATTCTTTACCTGCATTTAAAAAGAAACAGTTTTCAGAAAAAAGAATGATGTTACTGATGCAAAATACTTTAGTGTTTACTTCCTTTAATCACTCCTCATGCAGATATTGATTGATTTAGTCAGGCAAGCTCTTTGAAAAGCTGTTACTTGTATTCAGAGAAGAAATGTTAGAAAGCAAAACCCCTTCACAAGTATCGTCATTCCGCGCTAAGTTTTGTGTACAGAGTTTAGCAAATTGATCACACCCGTGAAATGTACACAGTTTTTGTAAACAGGGCACGAGCTCTGTTATTGTTGATGTTTACGATTCATCGGGAGCGTTCAATTGTTCAAGTCTGCTCACCACAACTTCACGGACTGACAATATATTGTGTGTATGTTTTGCCTTAGAACATTTCTACTCTGAATTTTCTGGATTATAGTTTTAATATTTTTCATTTTTACACAAGATTGCCACTTTTCCTAGGTATTAAGAATAAAATTAAAATTTGTGAAAGTGCAAGGATGTGTCAATCAAACCCGTCTAAAAATCTAAGTTTTAATAACTTTTAGATGAAATAAGATTTTTAATATATTTTTGTGTGAAATGCTATTAAAATATATAAGTCGTAATATTAACTTCAAATCTGTGTCCATGCACCTTTCATAAAAAGTGGATATATTTATGTTGAGACAATTAAATTTATAAGTAAATCTGACTTTGAATTTATGTTTGGTATGTACACGTTTTTACCAACACATATATGTACCCTAGCTAATGATACTAGTTCATGTTTTACCTAACACGAAATTAACGAGAAATGCGTGTATAAAATAATATAATCAATTTATAATTCATAAATATGTGATGAACGCAAGCTGCAAATATAATAACCAAGTAAAGAACTATATGCGGTATATTGCATATATTTGCCCCCACAAAAGTCAAATTTTGAAAACTTCCTGAAATGCGCTGAATTCAATAAATTGTATGAGAAATATAAATTAACAGAAAATATTGTAGTGTCAAAGCAGTGGATTCACAATTTTTGTTTTTATGACGTCACAAACTAGTCCGATTTTATATCCTTTTTCAGAAAGAGGACAAAATGGACAAAATTTCAACAATTTTAGTTTTAAAATTTATAGAGCGCAAGTTTGTTCAGGAACAATATTGACATATTTCATTGATATTATCATTCTACACATTATACCAAAATATTGATCCTGAACACACATGCGCTCGGTGACTTTTACTCAAAATATCCACGAAATATGTACATTTTTCTGTAAAATTCATAAAAAACTGAAATTTACGTCATGTTTGTGACGTCATTACGTACATATGGCGTCATTAATTATGAAAATATTCAGTGCTTTGAAGTCAGCATATACTCCCCTGTTTAAGAACTTAATTAAATATATCTCCATCAAAGTTTGATTTGGGGGGCAAATATTGGTTATTACCGAATAAAGTTCTTTTAAATGATTGTAATGTGAAAATACGTATTTTACGAAGAATGCAGTCGCCTCGTGGCAAAGTGATCTGATTGAATGTATGTTGTTTCAGCACATCTCAACATCCAGTTCGAGAACCTTTCACTCGTTAATTAAAGACGTCACCATAAACCAAATTTAGAACTATTATACTAGCAGGCACTCTGGGTCATTGAGCAGTGTGGTTCCTTATCGTACAAACGCCTGGTAATACATGAAGCCACGGTATTTTTGGTCTCATTTGAAGGACCCGTAACTTTCAAATCAAATTGCCGAGCGCTTGGCGGGGAACAGTTCCTTCCAATTTTTATCGACTTAGGGACTCAAACACAAGACATTCTGATCAAGAAGTGGGCGCTCTACAGAATGAGACGAAGTGGTTTGGATTCATTGATTGATTGAATGTTTTACGTCCAATTTGAGAATTATTTCTTGTTTCACTCAAATAGAGACATGCATCACCATATATATCGTTAAAGGACTTCACATTAAGACCTTTACTTGGCACTCAGGGCCATTGGGTAGTGAAGGTTCTTTATAGTTCCAATAACTACATGTGCCGTGAAACAGGGCCTCTGACTTCAAGGTCTCGTCCGAGAAACCCGCAAATTTAACATTAAAATGCGGGGCGCTTGACGAAAGAACAGTTGCTATTTTTTTTTCTAGGTAAGTCGCGTCTGGGACTCAAACCTACGACCTTCCGATCACGAAGCAAGCGCTTTACAGAATGAGACGAAGGGGTTAGAGCCTTTGATCTAAGAGTCGTGAGATAAGGAGTTGATTTTCTCGGCTGGGGTCCGAATCCCGCTAGAGCACTTCAGGGTACATGTATCTGTCCTTCTAATGTTACCGTATAAACTGAAGTCCTGTGTCGATGAAGAAAAAAAGAAACAAAAGGATTTCTCTTTGCTCAGTTGCAAAGACCGTTTAAGCCCTACACCACCTGGTCATTCAGAATGAATTGAGAGTTATTTGGATTTCAGTCATATGAGAACGTCACCGATACATATTATTATAGAAACTTATTTTATTATTTATTAAGCACATTTTGCAGGAACTTTTAACCATTATACATGTAACTGCTCTAAAGAAGTGAAGATACTAGTATATAAATAGAAAATTTATCACATTTTAAAATATAATAAATTGCATTGCAAGATATTTTCTTTTTTCATAATGTAGTCGGTTCCGAGTTTTTACTGGAAAATACATGTACTTACCTTTTGCAATTAATATTCAAAGAAAAATAATTTGTGTATTTATTTTGTAAAAATAAGACAAGCACGTCATACAGTAATCCAGGTGAATTTATTATGAACAAGACATCCAAAGACAAACTGCTCTTTATTCGTAAACATAAAATATAATCAATTTCTTCTAAATTTTATCTGAATACATTACTACCGATTTTGCAAACCAGTATGATTTTTATACATCAAATCACATATCATAAATTCTGGGAAAAAAAATGTGTCCGATTGTCCAACTTCGTTGGGTAAATAGTACGAGAGACCAATGAGGAAAGGAGAAATTCACATTTTTGAAATGTGAAATTTACAATGGAGATCACTGTTACACAGGTTTATATATGGATGTATTTGACCCGTTTATTTTATTTATAAAACAACAAACATTTCAGAGACTAAAATTTGTTTTTAAAAACCATTAGACTTTCTCAACAAAATGAAACAAGTTAAAATATATAAAAATATTTCAAATCTAACAAATACTACTGTATAATTTTTCAATCATATGTATGTACAAGATTATCGTTAAAATAATCGTTGTAAAAACTAATACTCAAATCTTTAAAAATGTCAACAATAATGTGTAACACAGTATGTTTAATTAAATTCGTGTACAGTCTTATCTGTTTTTATTTCCTAAAAATCCATTAAAAGAAAAAATTCCCCGTTTTCAGGAATTAACATTTGTTTTTTATATTTCATAAACACCAAAACCACACATTAAAATGATCGTTAACTGAATTAAAATGAATGATTATGGATTGCCAACATTTAACGACAATGTAACAGGAACAATGAAAGACAATATAAAAAGAAGGAAACAAACAACAAAGCACCAGAAAATCAGATCCGTCAATGAATTCATGTTAACAGTTATATGACCTTTGTTTGTAGTAGTTATTATGCCATGCACAATCTTGAAAAAAAAAAAGAAACTGTTTTTTCCATAGCACCCAGTAAATAAACATTTGACACAACTTCTCATGTAATTTAACGTCCACTGGACAACAATCAATGCCCTATGCCTTTTAGACGTTTCCTTTTCTACATGATCCTAACACAGACATACCAATAATGATCATTTTACAAACATGTACATTTAAAAAATACAAAGTTACATACACACCAAAATTGTTCCAACAAATTAACTTCGTATACATCATATTCTATTTTTTGTGTTTAATCTTTGAAGCAGACGACTTGGAAACCAATTCGATGTTGTCATGACGATACTTGACAACTTTGAGATCAGTAGACGGTTCCCAGGAGTTAAACTCGTCGTCTGTGGATTCGTCAGTAGAAGTCAGATCGAATACTTTAAGGGACGATTTACTTTTAACAATCCCTGGTTGACTTTTGTCTTTAACAAGCCCGCTTGTAGAAGGCTTACCAGAAGCCCAATCTTCCGAAAATAACTTTTTCTTGTATGACAGAGACTTCGAAGAATCTTTCTGTGAATTTCTTTTCGCAAAAGCAGTTTTTTGTTCAGACGACTTTTCTTTAGAAATGTTTTTGGGTGAGTGCTTGTAGGATTTTGTCGGTGAATTATTTTGTTTTTGAGGACTTTTTGTTGTGCTGGTTCTCGCTTGAAACAAAGACGATTCTTTCTGCAAAGTTTTTGAAGGTGAAGAGTTTGTAACAGTAGTTTCAGCACCATTAGACAATCTTATACAAGTCTGTATTAATTCTCCAACACAACCCTGGCTTACAGCAGGTAGTTGTGTTGTTGATAACATGGACAATTTTTGAAACAGAAGACAATTCTCCTTATTCTGAAGAATATCTTCTTTAGACAGTTCACTGATATTTAAATGCTCCAAATGCTTCAGAGCATCAGATGGTTTGACCCTGTAGAATTCGCATACATCTCTCACCAGCACAAAAGATTCAGATCTATATAAATAAAGAATATGGTAAAAACTATTAGTTTTTTTGCATTATTATCACCTATGTACATGTAAAACAGGCAAATAAGTATTTCGCTTTTTTATATAATTTAAAATACGGTTAAACTTCGTTATCTTGAACATTGATAAATAGAACAAAATGACAATGAATAATTGAAATGCAATCCACTTTAGTTTTTTATGTACTTTAACCCCAATACATCAAATCCTGAATATACCGACGTTTTTATTGACATTTGAGTTCGAGATAATGAAATTTGACTTTATTTATTACATTTTTTTTCTTTCAATGTCAACAAACCGCCACCAACCTATTGACTTCGCCATTTTGAACTTTGATCACTGGAAATAAAGGAAGCGTGGCCTCCTCTACATATTGGTCCTTTGATTCTAAAGGAGGATCTTCAGGTATATTACTAAAAACCTCAGTCTCGGGTAAACAACCTAGAAAGATAAAAAAAAAAACCAAGTCAGACTGGAGTAAATTTCAATTAACATTTTCAGAATTTCAACAAAACAGGAAACCTTGAAGCAAACGGCCTTGTAAATGATTATTTACAGACTATTTTATTTCCCACGAAAATGAAAACTAAATGTATAGTGAAGGGAAAAATAACTAAACCAATAAATACCTAAGTGATATGCAATCAGCAAAATGTCAAATGCATAAAATCACAGTGAAAAGTACTCTGGAATGTTGCCAAATGACTTTACCATCGTTTTAGGCATTTATAGTATTTTTTTCTGTCAAATTATGACTTGTAAGTGCACAGTACCTTTGTTTTTTTCCTAATATTTTAACATTGTTTGAAAAGAACAACCTTTGTATTTCTGTGACCTTGACCTTTTATTAATAATCTAAATGACCTTGGGCGTGCAAGGGATTTAGTAATCCTGGCGAGTTTGTGGGTTAGTCGGCATAACTAGTGAGAGAGTTGTTAATACTGCAGTATAAATCTACATTGAGATCGGTGTGCTCTTTGCGAAGGGAATATTCCGCTTTGTGGTACCTTTGTTCACCTTTCCGCTGTCATTGTGAAATAAATAGGGCCGATATTTACCTAATGGTCATTGATCGTTAATAGATTGATAATTGAAATTCCCTCAGCGGGATAAATAACTAATATTATTTCCGTAAAAAATGTTGGAAAGAAAGGCCATTTCCTTCAAATTATGCCATGCAGGGTTGCTGAAATTGAATACATTTTAATCAAAATTAGAATTATTTTGGAAAACCGTTAGTGATAAAGCAAAAAAAATATGCTAGGAAATTTAAGCAATTGACACTGCAAGTGCAATTGGATGGTCATATTCCTAAAATCAATTCTATCAAAATAGATGTTTTATGTAAATAATAAATATGATCATTCTTTAGAATGATGTCACGTTCGTACCGATTTCATGGCTTAAGTGAACGAGAGTGTAGCGCAAACTATAGACATTTACAAGGTGTTAAACACGAAGTACTGAATTCCGATAACATGCACGAAATGTTTACAATTCCCAGAAACATGAACTATCGTGATAACAATTCCCTTTTAATCTCTTGAAAATGTGTCAAGATTTACTTTTACAGTATTCAAGAACACGTGGACATTATTGGCAAACATTTTCGGAAAACAAATTTAACTAATTATAATGACTGAGGAACTGTGTACAAGCTCAGCGATTTTTATTCATTCAGAGACAATGATAATATATTGAACATAATTCTTAGCAAGTTTTTATCAATTCCTCAAATAATTTCAGTGCATTTTTGCGAAATCGATGATGTTTCATTATTAAACCGTTGTATCTCAGGGAACAGGAAAGTCTTTCGCCGCATGAGAAGGAAAATTAAACAGGTTTATTTCCGCCTAAAAAGAGTTAAGACCTTGAAGGGTAATTCTTGAATAAACTTTTTTCTTAAATGTTGATTTGACGTAAATGTTTGTATCTATCGGCAAGGCGGTAATTTTAGTGTCCTAAAACTATCATTTTTCGGTTATCATTATTGTCTATTCGTGAAGCTAAATTAAAAAAAACCCATTCAATTCATGGTATAAATTACAGAAAATTTGTTGCTGATTAACCACAAAATATTGCTTTCGTTGCTTGTTCCGATGTTAAGTGGTGCATTTATCTCGAAATTCAGTTGAACCCAATATTCAGTGTTAATCTCAATGCACGCAACAGCCGCATGAAAAGTGCATTCTTATCTAAAATATCTTTGAAGTTAATAGCGAAAAAAAAATCGATGCATGAGGTTAGTTATTTAAATAAACGAGGATGTTAGACCGAGTACAATAAACGGTGACGAGTGCGTTTTAAACCCCTCTGAAAGTTTCTATTACGTCATCTTGCATTGAATTGGTACATAAAAAGATAAATATACTTATTTACCTGGTCCGTATAGATCAAACTCCCACGCAGTTCGAATCTGGTCCCCGGAAAATCCGTTTATATCACCTAAATAGCCTGAAAATAACAAAAGCGTAATAGAATGTTTCAAAAAGTAAAAGGAAACGTTCCTTAAATAACTTTTTTATGTACTGAAGGAAAAAAAAGAAAATCATATTGGCTATAAATATAATACAGCGCTTATGTACATTCTATACTTCATGCAAGCTATGTGCTGGTGTTACTTGAAACAAATCAATAACCCATAAAAACTGAAAACGATCACAGGGTAAAAAATAATAAAATTTCAAATTTTCATTTTTTTTAAAGTGAAACCACAATCAAAAGAAGTCCATAAGCAACAAAGCTCACTTTAATCACATTTCCCTTCTAGCATGGCAATTAAATATGTACAAGTGCTAACTAGTATATTTGATCTCCATATTGTGGTGAGGTCTACAAAATACCGGAAATCAAGTTGGGATAATCGTTAATTTACAATACCAAAAAAAAACAAATTTTGCTTAAAACATACTGAACCGTACTGAAATACTTCCAGGGGCAATTCGACTAAACATTCATGTTTCAGTGAAATTTAAATCTCAATTGTTGAGGTTGTAGAAAAAGATGAAAAGTGAATAGTTTACACTGAAATCGTCAATGTCACAGACTTAAAAACGTGAGCCTAACAATTTTATACTATGTACCTTTATATCAACAAGTGATGTAATTTAATATCATCGCGACTCTCCTATAAAAACAAATACAAGCAATCCATTTTCCGTTTGCAGTTTTTATTAATAACAGCTGGAGGATGAAATAAACTTCTAAATTTTCATATTATCCCAAACTGATAACAGTTTTTATATCATTTTTATCAATTTTACGCATAAATCTGATTTAGCTTCGAGGTTTTTTAAAAACAATTTTGTGTTTCAGAAAGAGTACACGCATGATCATGTTACAAATACTTTTTAGTTCTTTGTGTATTAAGAATAGATATACTAGCACAAAAAACAATTTGCAATTTAAAAACAGTTGGTTGAAACTGTCATTTATTTACAACTGTAAGCTTGAATAAAAATTGTGAACAAGGGCGGGGCAAGGCGGGGGAACCAGACGCAAATAGCATATCGATCCCTATGCATACGTCACTTCCTTTTTTGTAAAGAAGAAAAATAACTCACTCACCGACAAACGAACACACACGACTACTGTTTTTAGGGGATAAACGGCTATACAAGACCATCAGTAACAATTGCCACACTTACCAGTAATAAGCGATCTCATGCCCTCACTATGTGCAATTTTCAGGGGAGATGCACCAGTATATGTTGCTAAAGTTGGATCAGCCCCATACACAATTAGTAAACGGACCATCTCAACATTATCGTTTTCCACAGCATCATGTATGGGTCTGAAAATTTCAATTTTTACGAAAACGTTAAATAATTAATTAAATGAAATGTGCTAATTACTAAAAGAAATGTGCTATGTTCAGTGCAACACTTTCAAATCAATGAATGTGAAGAAATTTGCATTTGATAAACGCCAATAAAGTTTTCATTAGGAGGGTGGAATATTAAAGGCTACCTGATTCCGTCTTGTGATGCGCAATTGACGTTTGCCCCACGTGATAACAATAAGCGCGCTATTTCCAAGTTTCCGCTGACGCAACACTCATGAAGAGGTGTATAACCCGCATTATCCTTTGTATTCACATCGACATCCCCTGACTGAAGGCAATATATAACCACATCCTGCAATATTGAAACGAAAATTAAATAATTAAAAAAACACAAACTTGACACATGTTGAAAATGCTCAAGAAACAAAACTCAATATACGCATTTAATAGGGTTATTCTAACCCCAACCATCACTGCAAATGAGAAAAAGAAACAAATTATTTTAACAAATACGACTTCGAATGTAATGGAGAACTAGAATTATAACTTTTGAATGAAGATGATAACCAGCCTAGCTTCATGTGTTTGAGTGTGTAAGCGGCATGTTGTCCAATGATCAAGGTTTGAGTATTATATGTATGTGGCCCTTTTTTTTTACTTTGTACACAGCTTCTTCAATATTGGCTAATTGAATTTGTTTTCATTAGGTCTGAATCCCTATTGGGCCTCACTTAGGCCCCAAAGACCACGAACTGAATCCCTAAGTGTGGTCCTCTTCTTTTAGAGAAAATGTTTTTGAAATACGTGTAGTTTTCTAATATGCTTATATTTGAATTGGACTCTCGATTATAGTCTCGTTCTGGGCCCTGGGTCATTATTGAACAAAATTTTATGTACAATGTAGCTTAATATATAAATTTCCTTACATAACGTATGACTAATGTGTGTATGTGGTGTTACTGTTTATTTTTTCATAATATTTTCATATGAAATCCTGACTCCCACTTGCCGTCCATTCCAACCAAAGAGACCACGATTTCTGTGCTATAATTATAATGACGCATTCACATACATGTAGTTTGGGTACGTCTTTTTTAGCCCAGTAGTTCACGAGATTTTTAAATGACCGAATTATATTTAATTTTCATTTAGGCTTAAATATCTGACTAGAAGAAAGGGTGTTGTAATTCGTTTAAAAAAAATCTGCATCCTCTTCACCATTTGATTTTGTTTTTTAATAAGTTTGGTCCAATGCTCTGGAGAAGATGCAGAAGATATAAGAAGACAAATTATGAAAGACGACAGACATAAGGACAAAGGACACTTGCATCACTGAGCCTTTGGCGAGCTCGAAATAGTTATTTCTTTAAATAACCCAGTGTTGACGTAAATCCAAGAGTTCTCTGCACAGTTCCAGATTTTATTATCAAGAGGAATGTATTATTAAATAAAATTTGACCGCTTTTTCCGCACTGTTCAGCTGCGTAATTTCTTTACGTAGGTGCAGGACATCTTATATTGGAATTTAAACCTTTCTCTGTTACTTTCTTCGCCGTCATTTCGTACACTGGTATATGTCAAGGAGCCATACACTACCCTATTATTTGTTTACAGTCACTCAGATTGCATACCATAAAGACAGCTAATATAAATGTTGAAATTCCAGGGCCTAGTATGTTTTATGAACGCGTTGAAAGAATGAAATATATCTTTTTTATGTTTATTTCATTCTAGAGCAGATGGCAATGTTATATACACCTAGTAAGGTAGCAACCTTAGTGGAGTGACATTTCAAAGTTATGCCCACCAGATGTCCAAGTCGAGCAGCGCGGTGCAGCATTGTTTCTCCAGTGTCTTTACACACGACAAGTTTCTTGATTTCTTGGCCCACTCCAGGAACCGGAGCGCTGGTATGTGGTAGATCATCAGAAGTGTCAACATTCGCTGACAGTCCAAACACATCCTGATTAATCAATACAAAGTAAAAATTATTATGGAAATCTAACACAAAAAATCAATTGAGGAGAAGAAAATTTATAATCATTAAATTACTAGAATATTTAAGCTAAAACAATAAACTTTTTCGTACATCATTTGCGAAGACGTCATCGTCAATATCATCCTGAAACGTCAATGGAACAATATTTTTCTTCATTATTTCCTTCTTCCGGAACTTCGTCCTTCGTCTGCGACATTTTCCGATTCTTTTTGTACTTGATCTCCTTCGGAATCTTCGCTTCTGTTTTGGACGGATTAGTAATTTCATCGGCACACCATGGGAATCAACTTCCGGTTGCGCAGATGCGGAACCCTTCTCTTCCGCTTCCTGTGTTTCCTGTTTTGATTGAATTGGTCCATCATTAGAATGTCCCTCTCCACTGTTAACCTCCGCTATGTTCTTATTCACACAATCCGTAAGAGCAATGGAGGCGATTTTCAGCGAAATACTGGTTGAACATTCTGTATTATTTTTAACTTCTTTGCCACCCTCTTTCTTTTTTTGCAAGGTATCTTTGCGAACATTTCTTTGTCCAGATTTTTTATATACACGTTTTTTGAACCGTCTGATATCGCCTTCATCTTCTGTTTTATCGTCCGAATCTGAGGGAATTTCAGTTTTACCTGTAATTGTATAACATACAAATTAACTCGCAAGAATATGTGAGAGAAGATAGTAACGTACTTGTCTTTGTACATACATGACTGGATAATTTATACTTTCATCATAAATCGAATACTTAATCAGTTAAGTAAATTAATATTGATTGTATTTATTTGCGGAATCAATCTTTCATTTTAATTGCGGTATAAATTTTGTTCACTTTTTTTTTACATTTAATTAACACCAGTTGAAACCGCTTTCCGTAAAAAAAACCCTAATCTTGCAATTAAAAGCTCTGAATTACAAGGGTAAAGGTATATACAAGTACATCATAATAATAACATGTAGATTTATTCGCTACATGTATTAAACATGTACTACATGTATATCAATAACGTAAATGCATCACAACATAGGATGTACTTTATACAATTATGTCTTCAGGGTAAATCCTTTTGAACAGTATCCGGGTTAACATAGCTTACATTCGAGATCATCCAATACCTGTTAAGTACTTACAAGCATTAAGTCATTAATTATGTCACTTTAATTAATATACATGTCACACTTCTTCGCTAGCCAAGGGTTTCTGATATGCTACTCTCCTCATAGCTATGAGGAGAGTAGCGTATCAGAAACCCTTGGCTAGCGAAGATGTATACATGTATGAATAAAAACAATATTTCGGTCTTAAACCTAAAGTTGGTGCACTTTGCCCTAATTTCTTTGGAACAAAGACTGACCATTGCTATTTTTTGAAATTATGCAATCACTATATGTCTTTAATGATGTAAAGTGAATACATGTATGACGGTTGACCCATCCCTCATGGATTTTGATGTTTGACTTACTTATTTTTAACTTTGGAATCAGATGTTAAAAACGTGAAAGGATCGTTATAATGATATTTTATTGCTTTCTTAAACAGTAATTTCTCAGCAAGACGATTTTTTAAAGACTGCAGAATGTCATTCATATATCTCCAGAGGCTGATAATAAAGAATAATTATGAATTTTCACAAAAATATTAGACTTGACTTGTCATGGTTTAAAGTGGGGGGCTAAACTTACGGATATGTTCAATGTCTATAATAAGTATATATTTGGAAAAAAAGTTTTATGCTTGACTTGTCATGGTTTATATTCGGGGTGGAATTTTAAATCATTTCTATTTTCTTCAAGCAGGATATTCTATTATATGGTGGATTAATTTACGTTGTTCGAAAGAAGAAACTCACTTGATTGACTGTGCTTGATTAAAATACAAAAATAAAACCCAATCAAGACTTTGGCTAAATCAACTTCATACTTTTTGTAATAAATTGTTATCTGTCGAATCCTTTGTCCTTAAAAAAATTGACAATCACATTCCAAAAGGAAGAGAAAACACGCTGTTCATTGTTTACAGACAAGAAAATGATAATTAGGCTCCATGTAATTTGAAGCAACTAATCAGAAGCCGAGAGGAAGAGGAAAGATACCAAATGTCATTTGAAAAGTACAACATTGATTGAAGTTGTAACAAAACTTACAAGTTTTGGTTCGGGTTCGATTGACGAGAACTTCCGGTTTGAAATCGATAAATCCGCGGGCTTTATCCTGACTATGTCGTCTGCTTTTGATATAGAGGGATTGATTTTCTGGAAGAAGAGGAATAAAACTTAATCATGACATGTATATATGTATTTTTAGCAGTCAAGTATCTCTGCTCTTTGTCCCTTAATTAGATATTCTCTATTACAAGTTGTCTTATTGAAAAAAAAAAACCAAAATGTCATATTATTCATTTTTTATACAGATGTTGAATGCCCTTTCCGGACATCCACTTGTTAGGTTTCCTTCTAGTAATGAAAAAAGAACTACCATGGGATACAGGGCTCACCTGATTAAAATTCTTAAAGTAAGTTATCTCATAACTTAATTTCTTAATTCAGTAAATGTGTTAATTATTTATAGGCCTGATATACTTGAATGTTCCAAGATATCTAATAATAAAAGTATATCGAGTACCAATTTTAGCAGTTCTTTTTGAGGACCTTCGGAGGGACATGTTTGTCAAATTTAATGCCCCTGTTGGCAATTTTATAGATATAAAACACTTTTTCAATAACCGATGGAAAGCCTTTTAATCCGATGAAAAAAATTTATTCCCTATATGTAATTTTTACTCAAAAAAGATTTTTTTTAAATAAGGCCCAGATTGGAATGGAATACACAGAGAGTGTACGCGTGATTAACCTCGCTCGCTACAGAGAATTAATAGTAAGGTGAGCTTAAACAAACGAAGAAATATTTTTAATGTCTTGAAATAAACTAAAGTACATGTGTGTGTACCTTTAATGAAAAATAACTTTGTTGAAGGAGACAGTTAATTTGAAGAGGAAAGATTTATATGTCGACAAGAAATTAATAAGCCTTCTCCTTGACTTTTTTAAAAAATGCATTTGTTTACAGTGGTGTTTCCTCTTTTAAATCAATATTCCATATATAATTTATTTTCACATATCGCATTGCAAGTGAAACATGTGACAGAAAAAGCAGAGCTTGTCCTTCAGAATAAATCAAAGCTTTATTTTTCTGTTAAACAAATTGCCTACTGTAATCGATTCACTGTCACAGTTTCACCTTCAAGTATTCCTTAACGATAATAGAACATTGTTTTATAATGCCTCTCAAGTAATAAATGTAATATATAAATGTCAGTGTACTTTTAGCCTACACTACAGCCTGTTTCACTTTAATGCTTACAAAACATTCTGTTTTGCATATTTATGTACTGTGCATGTGGTGTTATTTACAAATTTTAAATGGGGAATAAAATATAAATATATCGGTCATATATGTGTACCGTCTGTGCGCATTAGTGTGTATACATACGTCAATAAATTTAAAGTTTATGAACAGTTATGAAACACATTATGTTTTGAAGAGTGATAAAGTTGTACCTTTTTTTTTGGGGGGGGGGTGTTAATGGGAGTGTTTATTTTAGTCAACTCACCCTGAAACTGCTTATTTCTCTGACGTTGTTGATGTCTTTCCCGCGCGCGACGACGAATATCGTCTGCCTGTGTATAAGAAATGTGTCAGATATTTAGCTTAACAATCAAATGTACTTTACGCTTCAAGTTAACCGTCCGTGTTGCGTAAATACCTTTTTCTGTGTCTTTGATGTAGAGCAGATTTTACTGCGGAATGTAGGACGACTGTCTATCTTTTCATCTGTTATCTGTTTATTCCGAGAAAAAAAGGTACATTTAGAAATATAAAAATCGTAATCAGGATTTTAATGAATGTTGTCTTTAAATTAATGAAAATATTTTTAAAAGCAATTTTGATCTGATACTTTGAAATAGAAATAAAAAATTTAAACACTTCAATTTTGCATCTGAAGCAAATTTGAGAGTTTAAAAAAGTCTGGTTTATACAATGTTATATAAGCCTTATAGTTTTTGGTAATAGACCTGCAACCATAACTTTTACCTTGTCTACTATCTGAAAAATGTATGTCCAATTCAGCATTCCATTACATTAAAACTATTTTTTATAGGGCTCATAGTTTATTGGAAATGAAAACAATTTTTCACTCATCCACAAAAAGTAGGTCAGATTCAGCAGCCTGGAAGTATGCATCCTGTGTATCATCTATGCAAGATTGATTAAAGAACTCATAGTTCCTTGGAAATGAAACCTGCACCAAAAACTTTTAAGTAATCACTCAACCAGAAAATGTAGGTCAGATTCTCCCATATGGTTATAACCATGCAAGTTTGAAAAAAAGTTACTTGCAAATGTTTTCCTGTGGCCGGGAAACCCTTAGATGTATCATCCATGCAAGTTTGGTCATGTGTCACCAAAAACTTTAACAAAAAAATGTAAAATAGGAGGTGCACAATGGCAATATGTAATAAAGATTCTGGAAATGAAAGTTTCATCAAATTTCATTCAGTGGTATGAGAGGTATCATCCATGCAAGTTTGGTCAACATAGGGCTTATAGTTACTTGGAAATGAAACCTACACCAAAAACTTTAACCTGTTCACTCAACCGCAAAATGTAGGTCAGATTCAGCATCCGAAGCAAGCACGGTAGTATGCATCCTTAGATGTATCATCCATGCAAGTTTGGTCAACATAGGGCTTATAGTTACTTGGAAATGAAACCCACACCAAAAACTGCACCAAAAATGTTAACCTGCTCCAAAAACATTAACCTGGTAATTCCTTTGCTGAAATTGCAGCATCTGAAACTTTGTCTGGTACAATAAAACACACTAAAACCATCTTCCATGCATGTCTAATCAGTATATAATTAGAAAGAAAACCTCCAAAAAACTTAACCCGCTTTTTCAAGCGGCCTACAGAAATAAACACTTCAATTTTGTCTTTAAAAAATATCTTTTTCCGGTCGATATGTTCTTAAATCTTCACTTCTTACATTAAAACTATTTTTTGAAGAAAACAGTAAAAAAAAAACTGAAAAGGTCTTATTATAGCAGAGTCATGTTGCCTTTTTCAGCCTTGATCAAATAACGAGTGCGGATAAATACCCAAATGTTTAATATAAGCCATTGGTAAATATTTGTTCAGTGAATAGTATGGCTCATAATAAATTAAACAGGAGTGACTGAACTCGAGTAAGGTCGAAGTCCTGGCGACAGAAGTATTATTGACCATTAATTTCCGCTAAAAGAGCCTCTCGTTACCATCTGTACGCAGGAACGATGAAACTGACTCAGCGATTAAAAAATAGGTTTCCAATAAATAAGAGTTACAAAAGATGGCATTCAATGCATTGTAGAAGTTACAGAGCTGTAAAATATTTCTGTTCATTATTATTTATAAGGTCGATAGATTCTTGGTTAACTAACCGTGGTAAGCCTAGTTTCTTATTCTCACTAAACATGAATAAAAACGCTTATCCTTTTTAAAAATACTAAAACATGGAGGATTTCTTTTTTTAAAAAAATGCCCCCCCCCCCCCCCGGTACACAAATATTTGGGATGATAGAAGATAATAAATAGTACATGGATAACAATATTATTACCATAAAATTCTTATGTTCTGGTATTCTTCCACTGGAACTTGATTCTTGAATCAAAGACTTATGACGTCTTTCAATCTTCAGTGGCTTGTAATCTTGGTCACAACCATCAGATGATTTGAGAACACATTCAGAATCCGACAATCGTCTGCCTTTAACGATTTGTTCCCTTTCTTT
The DNA here is from genome assembly GCF_032062105.1 of Saccostrea cuccullata. Taxonomy (NCBI): domain Eukaryota; kingdom Metazoa; phylum Mollusca; class Bivalvia; order Ostreida; family Ostreidae; genus Saccostrea; species Saccostrea cuccullata. The sequence continues at coordinate 173,723 of NW_026938498.1, read as the reverse complement.
GATAACATCAATAACACTAAAATCTGTCTCGTTTTCTCTTGAAAAATTTACAGCTGTTTCAGAATTTTCATTTAAATATGTTTTGATTGAGGACGTTATATGTTTGTCAAATGTTTCATCTAGCTTTCGTTTTTGACCAGTGTTTCCATTTGAGGTGATGGGTGGAGTATCCTTTTGCTCCTCTGTGGAATTTTCGTGAACCATCGGTGCAACGTTAGCAATAGGTATCTTCTTGTAGTGTAAGAAAGGTCTATTTGCAAACACGCTGTTGGCGTGTATGGAAACCTCGTTTTGAGTTTCGCCGGATTCTTCTTCCTCTTCTTCGTCTTCAATCACAGGCTGTGTTTTCTTAGGAAGAGATGACAGAAGCCTTATTCTTTTCTTATCCTGACAATACGATGCGGTACCGGAACGTCCATACGAATCGTGTTTCTCGGAACCATCAATGTCAAGGGTAGGTGGTTCCGTGACTTGGTGAGACAAACATGATGGTTGAAGTTTTTGTTGGGGACTTAAAGTTGGCATTTTAGGGGATTCTGGGCCAATGGGGGATGTGGTTTGAGATCTTTTGATATCTGGATTGGAAAAAATAACAGTTTTGGGTTTTTCGGAATTGCTAACAATTTTCCGAAGATCTTCGTCTCTGTTAACGGCATTCATAATTAATTGTTTCTTGGAGAACGGTCGTGGTTTACTTTCGAGCTTTTCCTCTGTTTTACATGAGTTGGAAGTGTTAGGTATCGATATTGAAAGTGGAGACGATAAGCGCTCGACAACATCTGTCTTGGACCCTGACGATTCCTGAGCCTTTGTATCTTCACGAGGAACTTTAGTTTCCTCCCTTTGTTTCAATGTTTCGTTTAATAGATTCCCTCCCCCGTGTGTTATGATTCCTCTAAAAAGTTGTGTCACTAGCCTATTGTCGTTTAAGGAGTCATCACTTTCCTTCTTTTTCACTGGTTCTTCTCTCTGTACCTTATTAATCTGTCTCTGTTTTGAATATTGGTCTACTCTTGATGATTTATGACTAGAAACGGGTACCTCATGCCCATCGCAAGATTTTTGACATTCACTACTATGTTTCGTGATTCCTTCATGTGTTTCAAACTGTTTTGAAGAAACTTTATACAAAGCTGATTTTTGTAATCCATTCAAACCATATACTCCACTGGTCCCCTTCATTATTGACCTCTCTGACTGATGAGGCATTTGAATTTCTGAAGAAGCTCTAGAACAAGAATTCCGTAACCCTTTCATTTGATGAGGGTTACCAGTCATCATTACATCTTTAAGAGCATTTGAGGAATGTTGAATCTGGGATGCTTGACTAAGATAAGGGTGTCTCTGGTCCATCTGAATAGGCATTTCATTTCCTAACGGCTTTTTGTACCCACTTGCGGGTAGGAGATCGGGGTGCTCTTGCTTTATGGTAGCGTTGTAAGATGCCATTGGGTTCCTGTGCTTCCCAATGTTTATCACATGGGGACCGTCTACACCATGTTGTTGTTGGGCTGTTTCAGCGATCATACGTTGCTGTGCTGATTCAGAAAACCCTGATTTCCACAACTGCTGGTTATAATTAACATCGTTATTCAATGATGGCTTCTGTAAGTAAGCCTGCGCTGGTCTTTCCAAGAAAGGAGTTGGGTGAGACATAGTGCTGACTTTTGGGGAAAGTTTGGGTTGTGTTGCGGTTAATGATTCTTGAATTCTTGCCGTCCTTTCTGCAAAAATACGTTCTTTTTCCATCTGCTGTTTCTTTGCTGCATTTTGTTTCTGAATAGTTTGAAGCATGGCGTAGTACTGTTCATCTGAACTTGGATTCTTCATTCTATTTGGGTAGCGGATCTGAGATGTTCTTCGATAATGTTCTTGAGTTAAAGACTTATTTTGGACAATTTGTTGAGTTTGCCAAGGTGGTGTCATGCCTTGTTTCACCAAAGAGATATCTTGTTGACTAGAGTTTCTATGTGGCAGTAATATGTCTTGTTGCATCTCTGGATAACCCGTGTTTGGAGGATGTTTCGTGTAGTAACTGTCACTATATCCTTGTTGAAGATGTCTTTCTTCCCTTATTTGCCTTTGTCTTTCCTCCATGGCTTGCCTTTGTCTTTCCTCCATAACTTGTCGCTGACGATCTTCCATAGATTTTCTCTGTTCAAGCATCTGCCTATGTTCAAGAACCTGCTGCCTTTGTTCAAACGCTTGTCTTTGTTCCAAAGCATGTCTCTGTTCAAGTGCTGGATGATTACGTTCAATCAACTTGGTATGTTCTAAATACTGTCTTTGAAGCGATATATGCCGATCCATTGTCTGTCTTTGGTCACCATAATCACTAGTACTTGGTCCTTGTAAAACAGTTTGAGCTATAGGCTTTTGAAGGTATGGCATTTGAGTTTGTGTCGCATTTACACATGGTCTTTTTCCAAAAGAATACATTTGTTGATGAGCAAGATACATTTCCCTTATTTCTGCGGAATCTGCCTGACGTTTCCTCGTTTTCAATGATAAATCCAAAGGACTTTCCACTTCGCGTGGATTTTGTGAATCGGCGAACGACCCCGACAGATCCAAAGGGGTAGATGTTAAATGCCTTTCTTTCGAACGGTCAAGATTGCTTGAATTGGCTGTCACTTGTTCCAGTTTATTGCCAGAAGCATCTACGATGCTGTCGTCTTGCGCTGGCCAATACATGTTGAGGGTTACGTTTTGCAGTAAGAAGCGTCAGGTAGAGCTGAAAAAAAAATCAAGGAAATGCGTATTAAGATCTTGTTACGACTGTGTACTACAGATATTGACGTAAGACAAAATAACTTGCAAAGATTGATCGATATTCTTATCCATGTGCTTACTTATAACACCCGGATGTAACATTATACTCTTGCTATCCTAAAATTAAATAAATCCTCTTTGTATTTTGACAGGTAAATATAAGTCGGTGTCCACCTCCTGTTTTAACATTAAGCTGAGAAATATTCTTAATGCAATCATAAATGCCAATCCGATGTAAGCATTGTAAGTATTCAAATTTCTTAAAGCCCATGTAAGGAAGACTAAAATATCGATAACAGTCCTAAAATAGAACAATTACAAATCTAGCAGACGATCTAGGTAATCCTATCAACTGCTTGATGGGTGGAGGTTTTTACATCGACCAAAAAAAAATCCATCATGGGTAATTAACTTTCTAGGTCACGTTATTTATCGGTCTGATTTTTGCCGTTTTAATATGATTACCACGCTTGAGTGAAGATTATCTTGATAATGTCCGCATTAATGCAGGAGAAATTTTCAATTAATAAAGCGGTCAGGTATGTAAACAGCGATACGAGAAGGCGCGATATCAAGTTTTCTGTTGTGACAAGACGAGAAGATCGCACTCAAAAGTTAAATCTATCAAGATCTCTGAATTATAGCACACGACCTTTAACGACTTCCTTAAGAATAAACATGGGAAAGTGCGAGTCAGTGAGAACGAAGCAGTCTCAATTTCAAGCTTACGTTTTAGACTGGTATATATATTATCAACATATGTCTTAAGGTAGTGCATACCAGTACATGTTACATATGATAATGTATACAGAACTTTTAGTATTGGTTGTTCATTAAATGCATACATGTTTCTATGTGTACATGTATATGGCATAAATTAATATGTATCTTCAGTAATGGTCATTTGTAATTTAATTATGTGTAATTTATGAATATATCGAGATCGTTTAAAAAAACAGAAAATATAGAAAGTCGACGAGAAAAGGAAAAAAATGACACTTCAAGAGAGAGAGAGAATTGGTGGGTCACATGCAAAAAAACGATTTTTCTTGGAATCCAGACATAACAGACAAAAATACACATGTAGTCGCCATTATAATCAGAAATGGAGAAAACAGAAAAATACACAAGTAAACCAGTGTTGTCTCATTGGACAAGAACTAGGCTAGTCACTTAACGCGTGGGAGGGTCCACCGGGCGATTTCCTCCAAACAGCAATACACTTTTCAATCATGTAAGTCAATGCCTCCAGATATTATCGGTTACGAAATAAACATTATTAATACGATGACATGTTTGTACAATGCGACCAAAGTCTGAGGTGTATACTATATAGAACGTGTATAGCTAAGTTTGGTTTCAAATCACCAGAATGAAATGTATATCGATATGTACATGTACATGTATGTTTCTTATTTATGAATTTCGGTCAATATTTTTTCTTTAAAAAATAATATGAGGTAAATTTTGATAAGAAACAGTACTTTCAGAAACAATTTGATTGTAAAAAAAAAAAAAAAAAAAAAAAAAAAAAAATTCGTATCAAATACTGCACGAATTATATCCTAATTTTTATTATTAAAAAGGGGTAATTGAATTTTATTCGAAGAGGCACATGCAAGCTCTAAGCTTTGAATGCAATACTACAAAATCATTTTCTTTTTTTCAATCACGTTTATTGAATAACTTGTTTCCACTAGTACGCATTACCACATCAAAATGAAAATAGTATTAAACAGCGTCAGTTTTCAAAAATTTAATAGATTACAAGATACATTTTATCGTATTGTATATCAAAATGTGCCATTATCCCACCGTTTGATTTGTGGTTGGACCACACGAGCTGGTGCATAAACTAGAACAAAATAAACAGAGCTATTATAAACATACAGTCAAATACAGTAACACCCACAAGTTATTTTCGTGAACAACGTGAAAAAATTCGGCGGAAATAAAAAAAAAAATCCTACCTTAATCTTCAGCCTCATTTTCTTTCTTTATATAAAAAAATGTGTCAAAACCAATCAGTTTAAAATTATTTAGAATCGCTGTTCATTTGAAACTGCGGCTCATGAAGGAAGAAGTAGGCGTTGCGTTCAACGTTCTTATACACAGTCATGACGCGTATAATTAGCGCCTTTTGAAGTAATAAAAACTGAAAACACCTATTTACAAACTACTTTATTTCACTGTTTTATAATACCCGTCTAGGTATCTATTTCACTACATAGTTACACGTAATATAAGTATCTTTAAATGTTGTACTTTTTTTTTTTAAATCGTATCTCTAAATTTTGAGTTATAAGTTTGTAATGTACCACTCCAAATGCGAAAGGAAAAACGTATATTCGTAAAATTCGAGTATTTCCATGACACCCATCAGACGAGTTAAAGTTACTTGTCGTGCTTTGCCATATATATTATATAATTTATGTTTATAATGAAACAAACTAAAAAGGATGTCATCATATCGATTTTTAAATCCTAGCTCCCAAGAATTCAAAAAAAAAATCTATATTAGTTAAATGAAGTACATGTTCACTAAATACGACAACTGTAAAGGACATCTTGCTTAGCATGAATTAAAACGAAATGTGTTTGTGAAACACTGATGTTCACATGTGGCAGCACATGACAAAGACTTAATGTTCTCAAATGCAAGTCGAACTCTAAGGTCGAGGTCAAGAGATTTAAAATAATAAAGAAAGAGATTGTCACAAGGAAAACACTTGTGAAATAACAAAACAAAAGCCTCAATTGTTCACAAGTTATATCCAAGGGTTTTTTTTTGGGGGGGGGGGTTAAATCAAAAATTAGTCAAACTCAAAGGTTAAGGTCAAAATAAATGGTGTCCATGGAAGGTTCTGTCTCAAAAAATGAAATATAAAAGAACAAGAAAAAATCATTTAAAAATTATGGCTACGTTACTTTTTTCCCCAAAAGAAGATAAAACTCAAAGATCAAGGCCAAAGGGTAACAGGTGTTAGACTGGTTACTGCATGTATTTGGGCGAGAAAAAAACGTGATAGATCGAGGGCGAGGCTTGCGTGTCACAAAATATCGATATTTCATAAACCTTTGTTTATCCTGCAACAAAATTTTACATTTGAGCGTCCAAAACAAGCTAATTCCAGATAAAAGTTGAAACTATGACGCCATGGCGTAGACATTATTAAAATTTTTGGAACGTCGGAAAAGCACGAGGCTTTATTAATTAGGTTACGTTTATTAGATCAATGCAAGGGGTAGTTGCAGGATAAAAGGAAAGATCGTGTCACAAGGAATATACCAATGGACATATACATGTACAGACCCCACCATCAATCATTTCAAAGTTATTATCAAGGTTAAGTTTTAAAATTGGAAAGGTCTTGTCACAAATAATAAATCATTCAAATATGAAAGTTATAGCTGCAACCAATCAAAAGAAATGGGCAAGATTTAAGTTTTATAACACAAGCAGACAGATTGACGGAAAGATGGTGCACCATAATCTCCCATTACAGGGGCATAAAAATTATTCTAAATCACATTTTCTGTAAAAACAAAAAAAAAAAAAAAAAAAACCACTAGTAGCAGTTCCTGGGTGTCTAGAAAGTAAAATAAACCAATAATTTTATAGATAGTTCAATGTACTTTCCTCAGCCGCGTGATACATGTGGTGGTAAGCAAGCGACACCTCCCTATACGATTAGTAACTTGATATATATATTTTTTTAATGAAACTTTTTTTTGTCAGTTTCACATATTTGATCATTTTATCAATACAAACATACGTATTACACATTTGTTAAAGAGTACATGGAGTTAATCGAATCAAAAAGATAAATCAGACTTTAAAAGATATTCATGCAAAAGACTTTAATTCAAAAATGTCATAAATAAATTTGAATCTGCCGATTCACGACCTAACTTAATTGCCAAGGAATTTACGACGTTGGATTTAAATTTTTCAAATTTTAAGGAAAGCACAGAGGTATTTCCTGCAAAAACTTCGAAAATAATAAGGGCGATAAAGTTAAAACCAAGGATTAATATTTAAAGACTCGTGTATTGCATGTTACTCTGATTAATTATAAAAGGGTAGACAAATATTTACTTAATAATATATATAATAAAAAGACTTGCACGTATACACAAAAATCGGTAAATTAAAATCTTAATGTAACTGTGCAGATATTTTTTTTTTTGGAAAAATTCTCTCAATATACTTTGTAAAAGTAAGTCATTTAAACAGAATTATTTTTAGAACATTATGAAACGAGTTTAATAAATTAGATTTAGAATCCTCAAAAAACGGAAACAGTGCATCACATTTCCTTTTCGGAGAAAAAAAAACAAAGTGTTTGTCTTCTGTTTATCACGAGTCGTTCTATTCTTAAACTTTCTCCATCCTGGTTCATAGCACTGAAGATTTATCAATGCGCCAGATCACGAGACAGACCGCAAAATCATGGAACTGGACGAAATATATAGACCAGGTTTTCGGAGTGCGGGGATTTTTCCGATATCCTTTACCGCCATGATCAATTTTACACCATGATTCATGAAATCGTCAGAAATTGTTAAGCATTATGTCAATCTTTTTGCTGTACTATGCACATATACTTCCTAAGTATTCGGTATGCACAGGTTTTTCGAAACCGAGAAAATGCCAAATATGCAGTGCATGTTAAAGTACTATTATACTATTATAAATAATGAAATATGGAGGTATAACGAACAATAAATAATTTAATTTCACTTGTAACGCGTCATTTCATAAACGGTTTTAATTTCATAACAAATCACGTCACAATGCGTTACGTCAAAAACGTATCACTCCGCTTGACGTTATTTTTAAAATAATGCTCACTTTGAAGCCTTTTTCTGAAGGAAATATTGTCCCATTGTATACATTGCAATTAAATTTTAAGAAATGAAGCTGATTTCAACTTATGTTATCCGATGTAACAAAACTTGGTGCCCGCTTCGCGGTTTATAAAGGAGGATAACATAAGTTGAAATAAGCTTCATTCCTTAATTATACTTAAAAGTCCATAGCAACATAACAAAAATCAGAAGCGGAAAAAACAAAGACTCTTAGGTGGGATCAGGTGCCATGGAGGAGTAACCATCCTCTGTCAACCGGTCACACCCACCGTGTGCTCCATGTCATGATCTGGTAAACGGAAAAATCCCATCGACAATTCAGTGTAAAAATAATATCCTATTACAATGAATTTTCCAGTGCTTGATTCATATATTCAAAAAGAATGACATCTATTTTATGCGATACTGCGTGTGTACAGCAAGAAACACTCTAAATTGAAAAAAATTACAGTGTGTAGATAAAAATATACATTTATCATTTATTCTTTGCATATTTGATTATCATACGCAATGAATCAAACAGAACAGAAGTAATATCACAGATGTATTTATTTAACAGTTCATGACAAGTGCCCCCGGTTTCTCTCGGCCACTGGTCGTTGACACTGTTTTAGCCATACATCACTACCTCTGCTCATGGAAAGTACAGGGTACGAGTAAAAATGTTCGTTGGATATCTCATCCATTTCTCACCGATAAGAAACGATTTCGCCTCAATATCGCAAGGTAAACAGTCCCCCAATTGAAAACCTTGAAAAGGGGTGAGGAATTTGATTCCCTGCATTAATTTACAGAAATGACAGATTTATGTTTACACCTTTCACAATCACAGAGAAGGTATTATTACCGTATGAACGATTTAATATTGCAAACAGGACGCATTCTTTATGACAATTTGACAACAGAACAAATTCACGTGACGCGACATTATGAATAATTATGAAATATATACCAGGCTTTAAAAGTTAGATATAATTATGCCTGTCATGTTTAGAAGGCATTTAATATGTTTAAGCTAAATTGATGTGCTTTGTCATTCTCCGTACATTTAATAAATATGTAAACTTCAACAAGATTTTATAAATTATAAAAATTCGTGTTTTTTACCAAGTGTCAGGATTTTTTATTGCAATTTTTTTTCCATGAAATATTTTTTTCCTCTAGATTTATTTCCATGATTTCCGTACACGTTTACAAGTATAACTTCCTGAAAGATATGCATCAAGTTTTTTCCCTAAATGTTTTATCAGTAGTACAATTCGCCTTTTATTAATCAATACTATAACTTTAGAAATCAACAATTGATAACAGATGTCCCCTGTAATTAAACACACGTACATGTTAATCATGCTAATAGATATATATGGAAATTGAATTTGAGCATGTTCATATTACAATGTATATATTTACAATAGCTACGAAGGTAGAAATAGTCTTTGGACTGGACCTGATACTTAATGATTTGTAACATTATCATGATTTTACAATTTGTGGAATTATAATGGAACTAAATATTATGAGTTCACATGTGACACCCAACACACAAAGATTCCTCCAAACCCAAAACATTTGCTCCCTCTTATACATTAAAACATTTACAGCTCAGATAAATACAAACATTAAAATCTGGCTAGAGAAAGACACACCTCTTATATCAATAACACTTACCCTAAACGAAGTCGTCGACCGGCTTGATAGTAAATAATTCCATCATTAATTTATTAATTCTAATTCTCTATTTTCACAACCCTTGTTCACACATTGAGTTCTTATTATTCTACGATGGGAACTCACAACGGACGTGACCCCATTTTTGTGATCGTGTGGTGTAAATATATATTAAAAACGTGGCCGATTCGCTGCATTTATATATCTGGAATACATCCGTGAACTATAGCAGACGACATTTTCCACTCTAGATACTAAGCAAACGTCTCCAAGAGCTACATCGGTTAAAATCTATATCCAATACGTTTTTCCTGGAGTAAGATTGGAAAAAGTACGAAAATGCAAACAAATCGGGGAGCGCTGACGTCACACATTCAACTAAGGCGAAGGTCATCGCTCTACCTAATATTCGTCAGGCTGTAAAACGTATCGGAGCGAGATTTTTTAATCACATTAAATATTTCTCTACCACGACAATGAAGGAAATAGGAATAATGAGAGATGGTGAATAATTAAATTTTATAAAAAAGTTAATAGTATACATTCAGGATTTGTTTAAGCTGTGCATTTATATAAAGACCGGGAATTAATTTATCTTCAGCATCCTGCTACGATTTAATGACAGGCATAATTCGGTAACACATGTTATGATCTTTTCATACGCAAAAAAGTTGGGTTAAGCCTTTCCTCTGCGTAGAGGTGCAATTTATTTTATTTTTGTTTTATCCCTAATTTTTACATGCAAATTATGCATTTAGGTGCACTGTCACGACAGTTTTGGTAACTTACAACTACCTTCATTCTTGGCCAAAATAATTACACAGTAATGTATATATAATCATATATATTGATGATAACTTATCTTCTGTGTACATGTATATACGTGTATAATATTTCTTCTAAGATGAAAAGACAACCAGCATCAATTGATCAATAATCAATACTGGAAACAGTAAGTTATCATTTTCTCCCATTATGATTTTGTAAATTTTGCATAATCAATGGTTTATTTTTTTCCCATCTATAGCTAGTCAATTCCAAATTTAGAATATAATGAAATACTTTTGATTTCTTCAATAAATTAGTATGTTCAAAACACGTGCAAACAATATATTACAACGAACGTATAAGTTATATATAAGGTATACACTTACCAGTCTTGCAAAGATCAGTCATAAGGCTATTAAGGACTTTTAAAGTTTATATAATTTTTACAGGATGCGCATGTAAAACAGGTTACCAAAGTCCTTTTCGATCATATTTTTACACACCGAGTTCGTCACTTTTACAGAATGATGCATCTCCCATCAACAACAATTATCAATAATGCAACGTATTTATTCCTAAATTATATAATAATTATTTGCATTTCAAATCATGCAATTTTTTTATTACAATAAAATTTAATTGAATATGAAAGGAAATTTCCATCGATCAAAATGATTGCTACGGCCTCATGCGTCCTCCGGGGCACGGACAGGATAAGTACATGTAAGTAAATAAGTAAAATGATTGCTAAGATAAAGGTTAGAATTTTAGCTTTTTATAAATATATATAGAGAGAGAGAGACTTAGAATCGACAATAGCTTGACGGTGCATTTATGGAATGAAATGCTTTCCGACATATGTACAGGTGTTCGTCACGTTTTGGCGCTTTAAAAAAAAGTTATTAGTATGCGGTTAACGATTGCCTCGACAACGTTAGAAGTTATGTTTAGTTTTCAAGATGTGCACATCATCAGTAGTAAAATTTAATAGTGCTCAAAGAAATGGATAAAACTTCTATCCCTTTGTCAATTGATCTGCAGAGTATGATCCCCACTATTTGTGCTATACACTGTAGATTAACCACACTTTGCACTTCTTGTTCAGCTTGCAAAAATATGTTTTTACCACATGAAGACTTAGGGATGACAAACAAAACAAAGGAATACTCTCTTTAAATGCCAGGGTACTGTATATGAATCATAAGTGCTAATTTAGACAATTTCAAACATGTAGCATTATCAAATATCCATTTTTCTCTATTAGTTTTGGAAACGCCCCAGCTTTCAGTAGCTTGTCCCGAGTTCGCTCATCTCCACCACCTTCTTCCAACATAACTTCCAGAAAATGAACTAGCTTCCATCTTGTAATTGTCGCCCGCGTGGCGTAGTGTTTTTATTGTCTGCCTTAGATTCGCGAAGTAAAGAGTTTATCCTTACATCGCGGGTTCTGATCCTACTGTGGGACGTGGAGAACGGTCTTTCAGATGAGACCGTATAAACCGAGGTCCCTTGTCGCAGTAGGTGCTGACACGAAAAAGATCCTTCAGTGCTCAAAGGCCCTGAAAGCCGAGTATAGGAGAAAATTTGCAGCTCTCCATCGGCAAGTGGTGGCGTCTCCATATAAATGAAAAATTCTCAAGAGGGACTTTAAACAATATACATGTAGAATCAATCAATCTAATTGCAAGGTTGAAAGGGTAGGTCTGCAGGAGGAGCATTCGCTCCAAGACCGAGAGGTCGTTGGTTCAAATCCCGGTCGCGTTTGAACTAGACGATAAAAACTAAGTAGCAACTGCTTCCTCTGCTAAGCGCCTAACACTTCTAAAAGAAAATTTTCGAATCTTTCATTTTAGATCTTTTAAAAAAAACGAAGCCCCGTCGTAGGAAGGCTTTGGCCAATAAACATCCTTCACTACAAGTAGTGCCAAGTATATTTCAAAATGATAAGCCAATCACCGGTCCCTATTTGATTAAAAAAAAATGTCGAAAGGGACGTAATCACCATTTAATCCATCAATCTACATGTACTTGACACTTGCAAAATCTGGTTGTTTGTGATGGCATCTCGATTACAAGCATAATCCGCCTCGAGTATTTTCTGTTCTGAAAACTTCTATTATTAATGTTTTGACACCGGGATCATAAAATATCTAAGCTTAAGTCGACAACTTTGTGTTGTACTTGAATGTTGTAGAAGTCAACCAATCCAAATATAATTTTTATTTTTTGCATCACGATTCCTCGAAAATGTTGCTATCTGCAAAGTTAAAGATTGAATCATCTATTACAAACATTGTAGAACCGATTAAAAGCTTGATTCAATTGTGTTTCATGATCCTAGAGCTAGCACGGTATAGGACTTAACATTTGCGAATTTGAAACTCCAATGGTATACAGAAGTAACGTTTTCTGCACAATAAGTCTTCTAGTCATAATGCCAAGTCACGCTTTTCTCCTCTTTTTTCTACCACGGCTGTTGTTTGTCATCAACTTCAACAAAAAGAATGAGGAACAATCTACAAAAGCTTTGTACAAGTACACGGAGAACGTTAGGAAGATGTAGACACCTTCAATACCTGTGTAGTATTGAAACATTAGAAAGTATTAGGCAGATAAGAATCAATGAAGACCGTGATGAGTCAGCCATCTGAAAAAAATTAAGTCTTCCTTTATTTTCATTAGGACAAAGCTTAGGATCATCAATAATAACGTTTCCTTTCGTTTAATTAACTTTCCTGTCGAGAAATTTTCACACATATTGAGACGCCATCAATTGCTTGAAGAGGAATGCAAATTGAGTTTACACTCGGTATTCAAAACCATTTAGCAGTGAAGGAACTTTTTGTGCAAGCACCTATTGCGACACATGTTCCCTAGTAGGATTTGAATTCACGACGTCTTCTTGTGCCATCACTTACTGCTATACAGGGCCTCGGATTATACGGTCTCATCTGAAGGACCGGTCTCCACGTTCCCTAGTAGGATTTGTATTCACGACGTCTTTTTGTGCCATCATCTACTACGACACAGGGCCTCAGGTTTTACGATCTCATCTGAAGGACCGGTCTTCACGTTCCCTGGTAGGATTTGAATTCATGATCACCTACTGAAAGAGGTCAACTGCTAACTTTCAGAGAGAATTCACGACGAAAGGATCAACTGCTAACTCCCTGAGCTCTAACGAATGTGCCACTTGGGCAACTCAGTAAAAATGTAAAATCAGTATAACTTTATGGATCAGGATGTACGCTGAAAACTCGATAAAAAGTACAAGGAAGGTGAAAGTGTTGTAGATCAATTCCAATGGACCAAATGCACTATGCAACAGCGACCTCGGAGGTTTGTCAGGACAGAAGACGTTGATTATGTAGGAAATTGCGAGAGAAAAATGGAACGTGATCGGTCTCATTCTTGGAAAAGATTATCATAATATCATCAGCGAAGCATCTTTTGTACAGCCGAAGCAAAATATATAGGAGCAGACCACAGATAACATGGCGAGGAACAGCTGTTAGCAACCCGAAACAAATAGGATTGTCGTGGAGAAAAGTGGAAGTAAGAAAAACGACATTGGGTTGGGTGGATGGGCTATATTGCAGCCGTATGTTCCAGCTGGCACGAACAGGACCAGGTAAGTTGTTTTCTTCACTCATTCTGTTACAAGAAGAAGTAGAACATGGACAAGACTCAACATTACATCATCGCGGTCCGTATATAGAAACTGATGACTTGATGATTGGAATCCTATACAAATCGGATTATGATTCATATTCTTCCAGTGAACTGAGTCAAAATCCTCATCCACATAAGGGAAATACGTGTAAAGTCATGCCCTCCATTTGTTTGCTTGATCAAAATTAAATAGTTGTTCTGTTATTTCCCTTCCAGATCATCTTCCTGAGTTTCGTTCCCTTCTAAGACTTCTGACATCTTTCCGGTTGAGAATCACTCGCGGATCGCGTTGGTTATTATTGTCAACAGGATCATTTCACGCCAGTTGTTGCAGTCACTTTGATCAGTCTTCTTGGAAATTTCTTTTCTCTCTCACTTTTAAATGTCATTGGTTAGAATTCTGCCACTCAATAATTTTTTTTTGTATTTCTTTAGTCAAACTATGGTTGGCTCAGTGTTGCAGTAGTCCAGGTCTTACCTAATCTACTCTTGTGGCTTTCAACTTCTCCTTTTGTTCGGTGCTGATCTTATCTTCCTGAATAAATTCCCTCTATCTCTTATATATGATTCATTCCCAAAAATTGATCAATAAGATTTTTCAGGAATTCATTCCCCTCATTTGTCCGAAATATCTTACGCTTTCCCTTTTTTACGATTTTGATATTTTACGTGCCAGTTTCCTGGCACGTAAAATATCAAAATCGTAAATAAGCCTGGATAACGTAAGATATTTCGGACTATCCCCCTTATTTAGGCAATCAGATTGTCATGGTTTAATATCTAACAGAAATCTTCACCCATCTTTCCATCTTTTGATTCTCTGTTTTCATCATTAAACTCAAAGAAATTTGTTCCCCTGTTTGACAACAGAGGAACTACGTCATGGTATATATCTTTAATCTTCCAATGCAGGTTGGGGATTTTGTTTTCTTTATGATGGATAATACATGTACAGGAAGAATTCAAAGCGCATGCTCCTGATAAGGTATGTCATAAAGATAGCGAGAAGAAATCATAGAGAAAAGCTACCTTGAGTCACGTGTTTCACTGAATTAATGTGTCACGTGACTGATGCGTTTCAAAACATATGACAGTAGGTAGCATACTGTAGATATCTCTGTTGAATCTGAGATTGTTTTTATCCCAGTGGTAAAATAATTTAAGATTTTGTTTTACTTATAAACAAAAGGAAACAAAAACAGAGTACATGTTTTTTTTACCTCCAGTTAAAGAAAACAGGAAGTCACAGATGATGACTTTCAGAAAAATGTCGACTCGCAAATAGTCGTGACACCATTCTAACAAACTTAGCAACTCACGTATACCAGTCCTTCATAACACAAATTAAACACCTGCATCGACAATCAGTTACAATGATTAATTAACGCCTTCATTAGAAAACACTACTCCGTGGGTGTTGGGGTCGCCATTTTGTTGTTTTTCGTTTTTTTTAACATGTACATGCATTAGATATAGGTAAATGGGTGTAAATTACGTTTTGATAGTAATCTAAGTGTCTTTTCTTTTGAGATTTTTGTAAGCCAATTGTGTTTCGATAACCAAGTTGTAGTAAAATTTTCACTCTTATTTCAACTTCCTGGCAGAGAAACGTTTATTATTATACACGTATGCACTTTGAGGTTGGAACAATTTTAAGGACAATATTTTTGGAATTCTAGGCAAGAAACTAAGGTGCATATTATGTAAAATCAAAAAAGAGCAATGGACCAAATGCTTTATTTAGTTAATGATGTTTTCTAGAATCTCTTAAAAAACGTTAGAGACCAGTTCCTTTATATTAAGGATATTTAATACAAGGTTAGATCTGATGGAGCAATTAGTAACTTGTTCTTACATTACTAGATACACAAGACTCATTGGTCTTCTTGATAGGTGAACAACCGAGTAAGCATGTAAACAACACTTATTGCATTTGAGATTTGTCCCGCATGTAAACCAGATTTGATATCTGTACCCTGATTGGCCGAATTTCCTATACATTGGATAATTATGACAATTTGTTCGACTTCTTTCCTATTCTGTCCAAAATTTAGAATATACTCATAAGAGTTGAATTTTTCATGATTGCATAAACTCTGCTTTCAAATTCGAACATTTAACTTTAAAAAAAAATCAGTGAACGTGAATGCACAAAATATGTATGGAAAAATACTACTTAATGAATTTTAATACATATCATATATCCTTCGTAAACATAAATCGTATATAGGTATTCTGGGGTTCAGAAATCTTCCAAAAAATAACTTACATTGTAGAGACTAGTCAAGACCATCGGAATCATTCGGGATGTGATTTCAGTCCATCAAAGTATTTGAAAAATGATGTTTGAAGTTGAAATGGATATATCGAGATTGATATCAAATGCTATCTCTATTTATAGATACATGTACATGTAATCTATGCTCCTTGCAGGCAGAGTTCCACTTTCACTTTGTGGTGCTCTTGTTTCGTTTTGACCTGATTGAAATGCATCAGAACCCGACATAATGGAACCAATTTCTTTTGTGTTTTGTTTCAAAAACCACTCTCTCTCGAATTGATTAATTGATTGATTGTATGTTGTTTAATGTCCCTCTTAAGAATTCTTCACTGATATGGAGACGCCACCATTTGCCGGTGGAGAACTACAAATTTTGTCCTGTACTCGGAACTCAGGAGCCATTGAGCAGTGAGGGATCTTTTTCGTACCAGCACTTACTGCGACACGGGCCCACGGTTTATACGGTCTCGTCCGAAAGACCGGTCTCCACACCCCACAGCAAGGATTCGAACCCGCGACGTAAGGATTGACTCCTTACTTCGCGACTCTAGAGCCGACACTCTAACCAATGCGCTATGCGGGCGACTCCTCTCTTTCGAAAGTTGATGCAACTCCTAGATTCTCTCCTGGCTCCCGTGCCTGATTACAGTACTGTACATGTGTGTGATCCGATTTAACGAACTGCTCGAGTGTCGCAGTGGTAAGGGCGTTTTGCACAAAAGTCGAGGAGTAATGACTCCTTATGTCGCAGGTTCGAATCTACTGTTTGACAAAGAAGCCTTCAGTGAGACCTATTTAAACCGACATTGAGCGTTGAAGCACTATATATATTATATAAATATTGCATGTAGTTGAGTGTAACATTGAAAATTTCACCCCAAGAAAACCATTGTCAACCGAGGTTACACTCAACTACATGCAATATTTATTATATTATACTGAATGTTTTATACAAATACATATAACAGTGAACCGTGCGCGCATAAATTCTGCGCAGGCGCTATTTTTTGGAATACCACCCGTCGTCAAGCAATGTTGACTGTTGCTACGCTGGAGGGCGTGGCTTCATTATTCAGCGGGTAGTAGTGTTTTTAACAAATGTAATCGTTGGGGGGGGGGGGCATCGACCATGACTAATGAAAATTGATTAAAAATAGGTACTAGTAACAAATGCTCCTGTGCCAAGCACTCGACACTTTGAAATGAAAGTCGCGGGTCTTTCGAATGAGACCTTAAAAACTTAGGACCATCTCTCGATAAGGTCTGTCATCGCTCAATGGCCCTGAATATCGAGTAAAGGTCTAAACGTGAAGCCTTTTACTTGTATACGGTGATGTCTCAATAGGAGTGAAGATTTTCTAACGGGACATACAACAACATACAAGCAATCTATTAGTGCTTGAACAATAATCCTTGTTTAAAATATCACTAAAAATACTAATGATGTCATGACCTCTGACTGGATATTTGACATATACCCGGTACATTATACATGTAAGTGGTAAGGTAATGATATCTTAAATAAAATGTGGGTGTAATGGGTTTCCTTAAATACTTGCGTGAATTTTAATGCATAATATAATTCTACATAAAAACAGGAAATGGCAACCTTTCGAAGATAACGAACTGTCTGCATTCTTTCACAAATCCTATAAATAATACAAAACGTTATTATTAGGGCAATACACGGACTTCCAAAGATCAGTTCCTAAGATCATCAAGGTTGGCGAAATGGGTATACGAAAAGGCAGATCAAAAGGAGATAGCATTAATAAAACAACCAAAAGATAAGTATTTGTTGCATTTTCGAACATATTTTTTATAATGAATATAGAATTTACATTATGCTTTAGGAGAAATTGTTGATAGGTAAGTTTGTAGTATCTGCTTACTTGTCAGTAGCCTTTCTGGGTTTTAAAAGGCAAGTAAAATAGAATAAAAGCACCGACAGACAAACAGTGACGTATGTTGAGGATTTCTTATCAGAATGAAAAAAAGGTTGTCCATTTTACAGTACATAGTCAGTTCTAACTTTGTTTTCCTAAGACAAGCAGCTTATAAAAAGCGTCATATTTTTTGTCTGTATGATACGATCGTCGACACATTCAATGAAAATGTTTTTTTAAGCATTTGATGTTTTAGGATGATGGGTGGAGATTGCTTGTAAATGCACGTTCTCAAGGATCTAGAAAAAACAGCGATATAATTTCAATTTAATGTTCACTGAAAGATCTAGAGAAGTGGCCGAGTTATTTCAGGACTCTGTCGTCCCGCCTTTTCGAAAATTTCAGTCGTCTTTCAGTCAACTGAGTTGACATACTAATAGTTTCGTTTTGTGACTCACCCTTCGAAGCAAACAACAACATTCAATGAGATGAAATGATAAAGTTTATTAAAACTAGAATAAAAATAACTGTAGATGAAACAAAAACATTAAATTAAACATAACAACGTTAACACAAGCACAGTTGGCACAATGAGTTTCATAAATTAATAAAAACAGTTTACATACTATTCTACATGTTCATGCATGTAAATTAAATTAAAATTTTGCAAATATTGTTTGAAAAAAAATAAATAGTATGGCAGCAAAAAATGCCTTGAGCATTTTCAGCCATACAAAGAATAGTCAATAGGCATTTATGATAAGAAGAAAATAAATGTTTTTGTCAAGAAGAATTTTAGCTTTTGTAGGTTATGAATTTTTCGTGGTGTATCTATTAAAACTTTCAGTTTTATGAACAAGATTTTGAACGAAGTGCAGTACAATCAGCTGGTTTGGAAATTATTAAAAATAATAACAAAATCTTGCAAAAAAAATCACGAAATCAGATACCAGCTTAATATGACAAATCTTAGTAACTATAGTACATGTACAATCAAATATTTATCTCAGATTGTCTATTTCATCGTGGGCGTTTCCAGAATTTTGGTTAATGGTGGAAGAAAGATACCACGGCTGAGAAAACAGAGACAAGAAGAACAGCGATGTTGAGAACAACTCCTGGAAAAAGAAAACATATACATTACGGAGTTTTCATTGCCAGGTTATCCAAATTATGTTATATCGGTACTTTGAACTAAAATTATGATTTAATGGCTTCTTTCTTGTACTATTTGACCAAAACTTTACGGCGAACTTTCACTTGAACAATATATGAAAGAAAAGAAATAATGATGCTGACAAAGGGGTTGGTTTTTGTTAGATTTTCATAAATCATGAATTTTAGGTGTTTTGGTATATCTCTTTAGAAATCTACATACCTTTAGCGCCGGAAGGCAAGCCTGCTGCGCAATACGCCATGGAAGCTTGTGAACAACCTGCGTAACTCTCCATTTCGTCACTTCCGTCGGAACAATCCTGGTTACAGTCGCACTTCTTGGATTCCTCGATACATTTGACGTTGGAGTTCAGACAGGTGAAGTACCCAGAAATACAAGACTAAAACAAAAATGTGAATTAGAAATTGAAAGATGACTTTCATTCAAATATTTTAGTTGGGAAGATAAGAAGAAGAAGGGGGTCTTTCTTGTATTAACCAAAAAGTTTTCACATTATCTGTTCCCCAAACGAAGTTGGGGAACATATTGTTTTTACTCTGTTTCTTATTATTATGTTCCCCAAACGAAGTTGGGGAACATATTGTTTTTACTCTGTTGCTTATTATTATTATTATTTTTCTTCTCGGGAAAATTTTGTCCGCGAATGATCTTGTAAACTACACATCCGATTTAGGTGAATTGTTTTAGGGTCAGTAGACATGTTATGTAGATTTGCGGAACAAAGGTCATTTTGCGCGCACGTGCTTGCAAGAGCGTGCACGTGCAACACGTGAAATGACCGATTTAATTGATATAGGCTTAACTTTTTACATTTTTGATGAAATGCTTTAAAACTCAATATGTAAGGATATATTAGTAGCATAGACAATATCACATGATCAAAATAGCAAGATCTCACGCGCATGCACGTGCGCTTCGCTCTGATTGGCTGAAACTTAAGTCTCAATATCTTTCTTGCTTTTTGACAAAATCCTTTGAAATTTTGAACATAGCCATGCATTAGGATGTCCTACAACATGATATATAGCAATTATCATAAAAACACGTGCATGCACGTGCGCTGCAATCTGATTGGCTGAAACTTTAAATAGCTCTAACTCCCTTGGTTTACAACCAAACGAGGTGGGATTTGGAACAGAGATAGATATAATGGACGTCTACAAGAAGGTATGGTCACATGCACATGCATGCACGTGCGTGTACATGCGCTGCAATCTGATTGGCTGAAACTTTAAACAGCTATAACTCCCTTTGTTTACAACCAAACGGGGTGGGATTTAGAATATAGATAGATGTAATGGACTTCTAGAAGAAGGTATGGTCAACAAGCACATGCATGCACGTGCGTGTACATGCGCTGCAATCTGATTGGCTTAAACTTTAAACAGCTATAACTCCCTTGGTTTACAACCAAACGGGGTGGGATTTAGAACATAGATAGATGTAATGGACTTCTACAAGAAGGTATGGTCACCATGCTCATGTATGCATGTGCGTGCACGTGAAAGGAGTAAAATAAAAAATACACTTGAATGAGCGTATTTTTTCATACTTTTGGATTAAATACTTTAATATTTAGTATATCAAAATATATAGATTGTGTAGACAAGATGATATGGTCATTACGCACATGCATTCACATGCGCAAGCGTGCAATGCTTAAATTTGAATGAACTTGGTACACTTCTGGGTAAACGTTGTTAAAGTCTTAAATGCATAGAGTCTGTCCTATTTAATAAAGCCTCCAGGGAGTATGGCACCAAAAGGGAGTTGGGGAGCGTTTGGGGAACATCTGTAACGGTCCCCGTTACAATTAGCACTAGTTATTATGTTCCCCAAACGGAGTTTGGGAACATATTGTTTTTACTCTGTTTCTTATTATTATTATTATTTTTTTTTTTTTTTTTTCCTATTTCGTCTCCCGTACTTTTTTTGTCCGCGAGTGTTCTCAGAAACTGTTCACCCAACTGAGCTAAAACCTTTTTAGGGTTAATAGGTGTGTAGTGTAGGTGTGCGGAACGAAGGTCATTTTGCGCGCATACGCATGCACGTGCGTGCGCGTGAAATGAGTGAATTGACTGATATATTTAATATGGATGTAACTTCTATATTTTTTGATGAAATGTTTTGAAACTCATTATATAAGGATATATAAGATGTATAGATATGATTACATGGTCAAATTTGCATGAACTCACGCGCATGCACGTGCGCTTTGCTCTGATTGGCTGAAACAAAATCCTCAATATCTTTTTTGTTTTTCGATGAAATGCTTTGAAATTTATAACATAGTCATACATTAGGATTCCCTACAATATGATATATAAAAATTTTCGTGAAATCACGTGCATGCACGTGCGCTGCAATCTGATTGGCTGAAACTTTAAATGACTATAACTCCCTTGGTTTCCAACCAAACATGATGGGATTTAGAACATAGATAGACATAAAGGACTCCTACAATATGGTATGGTCAGCATTTACATGCATGCACGTGCGTGCACGTGCACTTTGCTCTGATTGGCTGAAACAAAAATCTCAATATCTTTTCTGTTTTCTGACAAAATGCTTTGAAATTTAAAACATAGGCATACTTTAAGATGTCCTACAATATGATATATAATAATTGTCATGAAAACACGCGCATGTACGTGCGCTGCAATCTGATCGGCTTAAACTTTAAAATGGCTATAAATCCCTTGTTTCAACCAAACAAGATGGGATTAAGAACATAGACAGGCATAATGGACTCCTACAAGAAGGTATGGTCATCATGCACGTGCGTGCACGTGCAATGAGTAAAATAGTGTAGACAAGATGATATAGTCATTACGCTCATGCAATGTTGTTTAAGTCTTAAATGCATAGATTCTGCCTATTTTAATGAAACTTACAGGAATATGGCACTAAAAGGGAGTTGGGGAGCGTTTGGGGAACATCTGTAACGGTTCCCGTTACAATTAGCACTAGTTATTATTCTTATTCTTATTATTTTTCTTCCTGGGAAAATTTTGTCCGCGAGTGATCTTGTAAACTACACATCCGACTTAGGTGAAACCTTTTTAGGGTAAGTAGGCATGATATGTAGATTTGCGATGAATCAAGGTCATTTTGCGCGCACGTGCTTGCAAGAGCGCGCACGTGCAAAACTTAAAATGACCAATATATAATGGATATAACCGTAACTTCTCTATTTTGTGACGAAATGTTTTGAAACTTATAATGTAAGGATATATTAGTAGTATGCACAAGATGACATGGTCAAAATAGCAAGATCGCACGCGCATGCACGTGTGCTTCGCTCTGATTGGCTGAAACTAAAGTCTCAATATCTTTTTTGTTTTTTGATAAAATCATTTGAAATTTTGAACTTAGTCATACATTAGGGAGATCTACAGCCTGTAATATAAGATTTTTCATGAAACCATGTGCATGCACATGTGCTTGCAAGAGCTCGCACGTGCAACACGAGAAATGTCCAATATAATTGATACAGACGTAACTATTAAAATTATTGATGAAATGCATTGAAACTCATTTTATAAGTATATATTAGTAGTATGCACAAGATGACATGGTCAAAATAGCAAGATCGCACGCGCATGCACGTGTGCTTCGCTCTGATTGGCTGAAACTAAAGTCTCAATATCTTTTTTGTTTCTTGTCATAATCCTTTGAATTTTTTTAACATAAACCTTCATTATGAAGTTCTACAGCATGATATATAAGAATTTTCATGAAAGCATGCGCATGACCGCGTCCTGAAATCTGATTGGCTGACACTTTAAATGGCTATATCTACTTTGTTTTTTGACGAAATGCTTTGAAATTTAAAACATTGTCATGCATTAGGACATCCTACAATATGATATAGAAAAAAAATCATTAAATCACGCGCATGGACGTGTGCTGCAATCTGATTGGCTTAAACTTGAAATGGCTATAACTCCCTTGTTTTTCAACCAAACAGGATGGGATTTAGAATATAGATAGATGTAAGGGACTCCTACAAGAAGGTATGGTCATTATGCACGTGCACGGACGTGCGTGCATTTGGAACGAGTGAAATGAAAAATACACTTGAAAGTGATTTTTCATACTTTTGGACTGAATGCTTTAATAAATTGTATATTAAAATATGTAGATAGTGTAGGCAAGATGATATGATCATAACGGACATGCATTCACATGCGCACGGGTGCAATGCTAAAATTTGAAAATAATTGGTATCCTTCTGAGAAAACGTTGTTCAAGTCAAAATGCACAGAGTTTGTCTTATTTAATGAAGCTTACAGGGAATATGGCACCAAAAAGGAGTTGGGGAGCGTTTGGGGAACATCTGTAACGGTCCCCGTTACAATTAGCACTAGTTAATGTTATTTTCAATGTGATATAATCTTCATTAATACCATGTACCTACAAACAAGGTGTACATCCCTCTAACATCCCCAAACTGGCAATAAGCTGGCTTGACAATATTCGGAAGTGGCACGTATATACCCTGATTCATTTATTATTTTAAAGTATATCATTTTACTATCTTTCATACCTGAACGTAATTGTTGGCGCTTGCAGTTGGGCAAACTGACGGGTTGCAGCCTTGCTTGAATTCGCTGTTGTCTCCAGCGCAATCGGCTCCACCGAACTGTGGGGATGGGTTGGTGCAGGTGCGTGCACGTGACTGCGAGCCGCTGCCGCATGTCACGGTGCACGTTCCCCAGCTCTCCCATGAGGTCCATGCTCCATCAACTGTTCAAGGTGAAAATGTGCCTAGTATAGCAGTTTGCGCTTGCAGAGATAAAAATTGAAAACACTTGAAAATATTTCTAAATAAATTATTTGTTTATACCTGGACAGTTTATGGTGGTAATTGAGCAGGACTGAACTTCGGATGGTTGACCGACGCACTGTTTTCCATCATACGCTGGGGCAGGATCGGTGCAAGTTCTTTCTCGGGATTTAGAACCATTGTTGTTAGCACCAGTTGTAGAAAAGCAGGTCACTGAGCATGCGCTCCAAGGAGCCCAGTCTGCCCACATACCGTCAACTGTAATGAATAGCATGCATTGTTAAATAGATATTTCCACTAGATTTTGTACAGATTAATCCATGACAAGATTGAATACATGAGTTTTTTGTTCTCTCACCTGGTGGCGGGGTTGCGCAGTCCTCGTCTTGTCTTGAATCGCCATCATCATCTACAAAACATTGGAAGTTTTTATTTAATCAAAGATGATCTTTTAAGTGTTGGGTTCAAACGCCGGTAATTCCGTAAAAACGTTAAATAAATAGAAATTTACCCTTCTCTCTATAGAAACATAAAAAATATTAAAACTTAGAATGCGTATTACCTTTGTTGCTATCCCAACAGGCCTCCTCGTCTATCAATCCATCACAATCATTGTCAATACCATCGCCAATCTGAGAGGCTGTCGGGGAACATGGCTATGTAAAAAGAAATTATGTAGTCAAAGAGATTTCAATATTTTCTACTTCATGGTAATAACTAAATCCATAAATTTATTTATTTATTGACTTTTGTTTGATAAAGAATGTTGGTTTAAAAAAGCATTAAGTTAAAAATATATAAATATATATGCATATATCAAATTCAACTGATAAGTTTGTAAGGTTCCCTACTTCATTGATTGGTGCAAGTCGAGTTCCAGTTGTGAAGGCGTAAGTTTCGTACTTGGCTTTTCCATACAGATAACCTCCGAACACTTTGATTGGAGAGTCGTGACGAACAGTGTGCGTGCCTTCCGAGACCGCGATATAGCCGGCAGCGTAGTCGACTCCATTATGTGTCACTGTGTTGTATGTAGTGGAGAAGGGTGTTCCATCAACCTTAAGACCATCCTTGTCAGCATCTTTGATGACAAACATGAAAAAACTGTCGTAAGTTGCAGGAGGAAGAGAGTATTTAGGAGTAGTGAAAGTGTAGTCAGCGGCATACTGTTCAATAGGTGGAAGAACCATCATGGCAGGATCGGAAGGTTCTGTGCTCAACTGCTGACTGAGAACAAACTGGACCACCATGATGGCTTTGTCTGCCTTAATGGAGCAGTAGGCCCCAGATGCGATATCCTTCTCTACAAAGTCACCGGCGTTGGTCAGGGTAAAGGTCTCGGTGTGTCCCCCAGAGATGGTCACTGTTGTACTAGCTTCACTGGCAATGAATCGGAATTTGTCGCCTACAGTTCTCTCTGGAATTGGAACGGAGATGTAATTCTTACCCCATCTGCCAACTGGTACCATCATTTCGCACAAATGATCGGAGGAGCCTCCACTCCCAATTTTTGTCTTTTTATTTCCGCTAATGATACCCACGTTCTTGTCGGAAGTGATGTAAGCTCCGGTCAAATCTCCTTTAGATATCAACTGCCAGGTGTCAAAACGATCAACTGTTCCGGTCAGAGTGTCCCCGGCGGCGTACGTCTGGCCGTTCCAAGATACGGACTGCTGCATGCTGGCAGGCAATCTGATTGTTACTGTTGTGCCATCTTCCACACCTACAATCATCATCTCGCACTGCTGAGTGGGCGGGTAAAATGTCACGGCATAGTATTCCTTTCCCAAAACATCGATGGGCACGCCAAGGTAGGCATCGTTGGAATACTTCTCTTTGTTTACGGCGTAAATTACGACGTCATCGTCGGCCTTGACATGTATAGCGTTGGGTTTTTTCTGACAGCCAACTGGTCGGATTGCTGCTGGAAAAAATAGCTGCTTTACCTCCCCTGCCTTAACGCTGAACTGTTCGTTAATGGAAGAATCGTACCGAGGGGCTGTTACGTTTACATTAACCGTGACAGTACGCATTGTGGTGACGAACACCTCCACAGGAATTGAAGTCCCTTGGTTTTCCATAAAACCAATGATGAACTCGTTTCCTCTATTGTTAGGAGCACCTCCTAAAATTAATTAATCCATTAAATCAAAAATCTCACCTAGAGTAGATACGTAATGTACAGTCATATTACTATCAGCTTCGCGCCCAATAATCCCTTCGCAGAGTGTATACGATGCGGATCTAGAAAGTCTGGTTATAGTTAGATTATAGAAATTAAAAGTGAGCATTAATATCACATATTAATTTTTTTTTTATTTCTTGAAGTACAGTTTAAATATCAATGGAATAAAATATATTAATTTAAGCTTTAGGCTTCATATTTTATTGATTTATTTGTACAATTAGTTATCTTCTCCTGCACTGTATTCTATTTAGACTTTTTAATAAATTTCAAACCGAACAACAAAGAATATTAATTTGTCAAAGAAAATAGCTATTTTTCAAGGTTAAGAATCCAATAAGAAATTTTAAAATGATGCAAAAAAAACTCAAATGAAAAAAATGAATGTTGAAGAGTTTGCGTGCAAATAAATGTCTGTAATCATTTCTGAAATACAAGTCTCTTCAATTTCCAGATAAACAATTTACTCTTATAGTTAGACATTAATTAATACTTTTTATATCGCTTTTGATATCAGGATTTTAATTCAAATTTTATGATAAACATTGACGAAAATATTTGTGATCAGGAAAATAATAAAAGATAATATATTTTTTTTAATAGAAATAAAATTCTAAATTTCTCTTTGAAATTTATAAGCATTTTTTTAAAAGATTTATACTCACCATGAATGGCCTGAACAAGAACACATATGACCAAAACTGCAATCCATCGTCCTACAAGAAATCAAATGCTCTTATCATATAAATTTGTCTTTGTAAAGAAAAAAAATATTGTGAACGACGAAAAAGGATATTTTGTTCGAAATTTCAAATAAATAAATAAATTAATTAATTGATTAAATTGACATGATATGCTCACCCCCTGCCATAGTTATGAACGGGGTTTGGAATATCACAAAAAGTCCCTCCGCTCTTTCCGGCCTTACTTTTTCGACTGAGGTGAAGTGTATTCCTAACAACTTTATTTAATATTACATGGATTAAAGAACTTTGTTTTTCCAGCAGATATACTAAATACCAGAATATATTATTCTGTAAATTCGCCAGAACTTTGGCTTTTCTCTACCCTTTTTTGTATGATTAAAGACTTATAGATACCTTTTGTGCGTGTGCTTTCTTTTCAATTTTCTTAATGACGAAGTTTGTTTTTTCTGGAGATTATATTCATTTTAAATTACACATCTTTTCGAAAATTATATTCATTGTGTAGACAGTAAGAAGAAAAAATATTGGCATACAGATGTTTAATATTGTCTTTCGAAATCTAAGCTTAATTCTTGAACAATTACTGTTCAAGTTCACTAGCACGGTGAATTTTCAATCATCGACATTTTAAATATTAAAGGAACGACATAATTTTCTTTCGATGACCTAAGTACTATGTCTGTTTTTTAGTACTTTCAGTTCATCGAAATTAGAACAATTTCATAAAAATTAGGTTGAACCTTTCTATAACATGTTTGTGAGAAATAACATTATTCTCTTTTAAAATCTTTTTATGCACTTTCAAGAAAATTTAAAGATTCACAGAAAAATGAAAAATTGACAGTTCAGAGTCAATAATTAAAAAAAAAATAATAATTTTTGTGAAACAAACATCATGAAGTAACGACCGGTAGATAATGGGTTTTTTTTATTTTAGGATACTTTCATTTTTTCTAAGTTTGGGTTATTTTTAGAAACAGGGTAAAGATCTTACTTACATTTTCTTTACTTTGGGGACATTCTCTCTCTCTCTCTCTCTCTCTCTCTCTCTCTCTCTCATACCGGTAGTTACTTTTTATACCCCCGCTTGAAAAGTGGGAGGGTAAATATAGTGATCGGGATGTACGTCTAACTGTTCGTCCGTATGTTACTCTTTGAGGTATACCAATCTCGCAACTCCTCTTACACGACTGAATTCATTTTAACCTAACTTTTCACAGATTCTTTATTACATAGTACCTTTGTGTCCTTCTATTTTAATTTTTGATCGGAGACATATTTTGGTTTCTCATTAGTCACAGCAAAACATGGACACTGCCATTCTTTCTATAATATTGAAGGGTACCCATCTCTTATCCGCAACTCCTCCTTTTTTCCACTGAATAAAATGTAATGATGCTTTCACATATTCTATTTTCCATAATGCATTATGCATCTTTAATTGTGATCATGTGATAATTGTGATAATTTTATTTTTGATCTGACACTTATTTTGGGTCTACCAGTCCAAAACATGAACCGTCCCAATCATATGGGAGGCGGAGAATAACATTTAGTGAGCTCAGTGCTCACAGTACCTCAAGTTTCGTACATGTACATGTACATGTGTATAGGTAATTACTTTATCTGGGTTTTTCTAATTTAACCAAAAAAAAAATCTTTTCCCGTTGTATTTCTCCTAATCCACGTACGACAATAATCATGTTGCAAATGCATGTATATAAATTACCATGTTGTAAGTTTTACATTTACTTCCCCTTTGTAAATTTACAACATGATACATGCATCACTATATTTGGTACCTTTCCTCAAATATAAACCTGATCACGTCTTGGAAGAAATTAACATTCAGTTTAAATAGACCAAGTTGACCTCTTTTAAAGGTTTAAACTGATTTTTTTAAAATTCAAAACCAACTTATGTAATACTGATGAAAGAATTCAAGGTTATACAAGTAAAATAATTATACAACTGTAACTGATTTCTCTATTTACGGACATAGCAACCGCTGACCTTTAACGTATATATGTATCTTTAACACGTATTATGGCTTTGTTTGTTTTTGTTTTCAAATTATTTGGGGTTTTTTTTCATTGACTTTCAGTTATGTGCTAGTGGATTTCAGAATTGAATACAATGAATATAGAATAGAAAACTTTGACACCTTAATGGATAATATTCATGACAAATTTAAGTTTTCAGCAAGATTTGAATGAAGCATCTGACAATCCGTGCTCCATTACTATCCTACTTCCACCACAATACATGAACTGTTCACACCCACTGCCATACGAAACTCTCAATACGTATTAAAAACGTTTTTGGAAGAAAGAAAAGTGCTATGAATTTATCGCAAATTCAACCTAGTTTACTCTCAAATATTTCTCACTTTATAACATTAAAAATCCTTAAGATGTGAGGCAACCCCTCGTAGCATCCCGACCCTCTGCGCATGCCTGCCTGCATGGCTTTTCAGATGGATTTAATCACAGTGGTGATTCGAAAAGGAAATGATTCTAACAAATATCATTCTGTTTTAAAAGTATATCATAGCAGATTGATATTGTACAGTGCATTAATTGTTAAAGTACTATTTAAAAAAATATTTTGCCAAGGCCATCTTTAAAAAAATGTTTGGTTGCCTTCTCCCGACCGACTGACTAAAAATGGCCCAACTCAAAACTTTTTTTTACATTCCAGGATACGATATTTTTTTCTTCTCATTCCTCTTATCCCGTCAACAAATATGCATGTTGAAATTTTCTGGAAAAAAAGATTTTCCCACCTTTTTAAACCGATCCAGTTGTTTTACCGCGTGTCGGGAGAGGGCACGCAAACATTATTTTAAAGATCGCCCAATATGATATACATTGTACAACAGTGAAATGAAAGATAAGTATTTTTTTTCCAACATACAAATAATTGCTGCATAAAGGGGATCCTGGCATATTGTTGTTCTTTTTTTAGGCTGTAGACGTAGGCGAAGATTCGTTTCTTTGAAAATCAACTTTTCGGGTGGCGTATATTTTAATTTTGAGTTAAAGAACTAGTTCGATATAAAAATAGCGAATGTTAATTTCGGGGGGGGGGGGGGGTAAAAATCTATGTCAAAATGGGGACGACTCTATTTTAACACTTATTTGTATTGCTCGAAAGAATTGACAATAGGTTTAACAAATATTTGTAGCCATACTAATTGGCAATTGTCCTAAAACTAGTGTTCTCTTTTCGTCTAGAGACCGTTATATTTAAGGAACGTCATTCCAAATAAGAAAACACAAAAGACAATTATTTGAATAAGATAAGAATTATAATTTTTTGGCCCTTTAACTTTTGGAGCGTCACCGGGTTAAGCCTTTAGCTTGTGGTTATCCTATTAAGGATTCATAATTCACATTTTTACCATATACCTGTCCAAAATAAAAAGTGTCTATCATGCCCCCGATTTACATGAAGGTTTATATTTTAACGATCAAAGGATTTCAACATTATGGTGCAATAATCTAAAGAAATAAGTTCTATGTAAGTGAGAATGCTAACTTAAAACGCAGTTGTTATGTTGATTATTTCTCCGGAAATTGAAATCACCAGCGTTGAAAATAAAAAAAAATATTTCATACATTCATTCTAATTTGATTCCTGTTTTATGGCAATTCATGTTTTTAAAATAGAATGGGAACAGATGTTAAAGATATTGTATCAATTTTTAGTATATGTATTTAAAATTTTAGTCCTCATTTAAAATTTTAGACCTTTGAATTTATTTTCTATCCGAAATAACCTGCTAAATCTCAAGGATTGATAACAAACATTTTTTCCAAAATTCAACTATATTATTTGCTTATGTAGGTGCTCTCTCTCTAAAGAAGTGGTATAGGTACAAAAATATTTAAAAGAAAGCTTTTTTTATATTCTTATGGTTCAGGGTTTTATTTTCATTCAAAACAAGACTAAAAAGATTTAGGTTATTGTTTTGTTTTTTTATTTTGTATTAAAGTTCTATCCGAAAGACAACTCTTTAATTTATAATTTAATTCAAGGATTGATAACAAATATTTTTTTCCAAAATTTCAAATATACCATTGTGTTTCAAGCTTATGTAGGGTGCTCTCTCTTTTAAAATTACATACATCAAGAAATTGATATGTTTATTTTAATCTAACCATAAATACCAATGTTTATTAACATGATATGAAATTAGAAGTGATTTATAGCTTTGCCAAACTTTGATTTGAATTGTAAAAGTAAGAAAGCTCATTATATATATTTTACTAATTGTGGAATTTCTTTTAAAAGCCTGGGTGTTTTTTTTTTTTTTCATTCAAAAGGAAAATGCATAAAAGATTTTACCCAAAAATATATTTGACCTGTTTTCTCTATATAATAATTCCAATGGTTTGATAATTATTTTATTTTGGTCAACAAAATAAATAATTTAAAAGTTAAATTCATTTTAGTGGACGAGAAGAGATGACCATAATGAACAGTGATCAATCTAGAAAAAAAAATTACGACGGTTGTCCCAGAAAAAAAAATGTTACATATAGATATGTTTTACTGAAATTTCTTTAACATAGATTATTTAAAGATGGTCTTTTTCATGCATGTCAAGTTTTAACCTTGTAATATTAGTGAAACAAAAAAAAATGAAAAAGTTCACGTTTTCTGGGACAACCCTAGCATAAAAATAGAAACTTGTGAAGAGAGCATAAAATACGGAAACTTTGAAAATACAGAGGAAGAATCAGGTGCCTAGGAGGAGTAAGCATTCCCCATTGTCTGCTCACACCCGCCGAGAGCCCTATGTATGGATCAGATAGACAGAACAATTTGTAGTCAAATTCAGTAATGAAACCAGAGACCTAACAAGACAACAAAACTACCATCCAATGATAGGCTTTATTTGTTAACAAGGTCATTATTAACGATAATAGAATTTACAAAATACCCGCTTTAAACGAGGTTGTAGAATTCCATGTTACATCGCTTTTTTGACACTAGCCTTGCTTGTTATCTAATTATCAGTTTAAAATTTGATCCCTGTTACATCACTGTCTTGTTTGACCGTAGCCTGCATCGGTTTAAAAATTGATTGTACCTAATAAGTTAAATAGGATGTGCCAATTTCTTCCAATAACTGACAGACGAGAATTCAACAAAAATGATTGCCCTCCATTTAAAAAAGAGCGGTGAATGCATTGACCTTGAATTCCATTTTTTTTTTAGAATATCTGAGGTAAATGATAACCAAGAGTGAAAGAAAGCTGCAAAAGTTTATTTTAAAAATTAACAAAATCAACGTAACATATCAAGGAGATACACAGTTCGAGATCTTGTGTCCTGTGTGCAAATTAAACTGTTACATTATGACATAAACATACGAAGTATTAGATAAAAAAACATTCTACTATTGCATAACGACATACATTGTAACGGTTTCATTATAAATTAAAACATTCCTAATTGTTACATTAAGACAAAGCAATCGCGTAACATTACATTGCGATATCCGAATCGTGTTTCATTATGACATCACAAGTCTAACTGTTATATTTTTATATAAAAATCCTGTCGCCTTATGGCATATATGTTTAGCACATGATAAAATATGTTCAAAGTATATCAAATACTCAAGAAATCAAATACCTCTTTTGATTGGTTGGCTAAAATTCAACAGTTTGATATCATTTCTGTGTAATAAATGATACTTGCTAAACAAATATGACACCGATTTCGAGTGGAATTTGATGATTTCATTAAGAATTCGTAAATCCATATCCCTTCCCCGGCCCGCCTTGTCAAGAAAATCCGAAAAAACAAGACGTGCTGAGCTCAAAATCAGACGTCATAAATGTATCACAATTTAGCCATTATAAAAAGTATTCAGGATTTTTAACAACAGTTTTTGCCTTTCCGTTGGAAATATTGTTTTCATGTTAACGCAGCACAAGTACAGCAGCGAGCGTCAGTAGTAGAACCCACCATGATATTTTCACATGATCTGTAATTAAATTCAAAAAGATACTGGCTTTAAAACCAATCTTCCATGGTTAAAGAATAATATGATTATTAAAATTAAATCTTTGATCGGCTACAACTAGATCGCTACACAAAGTGTAGCGACCTAGTTAGAGCAGATCAAAGATCTGATTTTAATTAGATTGATAAAAGAAACGATAACATTTTGTAATCAATTTTATCCGGTAAAAATCGCATCTTAACTCAGTTACATAAAAGAAGAAAAACCAGAATTACCCGTTCCACTTTGACAGCCCTGCATTTGTGAGATGGTACATGACGCATACGCTATTTCCTCATCGCTGCCGTCGTCGCAGTCGTTAGAACAGTCGCACTTAAAGGATTCGTCGATACAAGTGATGCCTCCACTCTTGCACGTGAACCAGCCCCGGGGACATTTCTATGAAAAAAAGCAAGTACAACTGAATATGTGCGCATTTCGTCATAGAACAGTGGTGACTACTTGAATTCGTCGTCTGAAACTGTTTATATATTTCTGTTATTATTTTATGAATTATTTCTTTACACTTACTTGCACATATTGACCCGATGAAGGCAAAGGACAAAGAATGGTATTGCAGTCGTCTAGCTGTGTAGAGTCCCCTGAGCAGTCGCTGCCACCGTGAGCGGGGGCGGGGTCGTCACACTTCCTCTCACGGTGTTGTTTCCCGCCACCACAGGTCTTAGAACACGGTGCCCAGGGTCCCCATACTCCCCATGTCCCGTCCACTGTGAAAATTCACAAATAATAAGTATAAACAATCCATTCTTTTTCACCTCTATTACTCAATCTTGTGTTTTTCAATTCCATGCTTTATTACATGTGTAACTTTCATTATGACTACCACAGGTTGAAGCTGTGCTTTTTCAATCAGTTGAATGGTCACTAAAAGGTCTGGTAATGTGACGTAATGACTGACTAATGCCATTCAGTCACCTTTCAGTAATCTCTCAGTCACCTTTCAGTAATCTCTCAGTCACCTTTCAGTAATCTTTCAGTCACCTTTCAGTAATCGCTCAGTCACCTTTCAGTAATCATTCAGTCACCGTTCAGTTAATTGAATGCCAGACTTTCACACTATGCACTTTCCTGGTATTAGTTTTGAGTTTCAAACTGAGCACTTCCCTGGTTTTAGCTTTATATTTACCTGCACATGGTTGTGTGCTACAAGTTTTGGATTCCGCATAACCTCCTGTGCAGTTTTTCCCGCCATTTTCTGGGACAGGTTGGGTACATGTTCTTGACCTCTCGGCAATTCCCGTTCCACAGGTTTTGGAACAGGATGTCCAACTTGACCAATCGGTGAACCCTCCGTCTACTGCAGGCTTTGTAGTGCCTTTAATAACAATACATTATAATGATATGATGACTAATAAATTAAAGAAATTTACACCTTATTTGACTTGTCAATTACTCTTTTATTAAATGATAAGAAAAATAATGCAAAGACAGATGCTTAACCGAAATACATGTTAATTAATAGTTTGATTACATCCTTGTTTTTCTCAAAATGAATTCAAAATATCCCTTGTTTTTTTTTTAAATTCTGTTTATGCATGTGTTGACCTTTTGTGATTTTGCTAAGAACATAATGTATCATGAATATTATTTTTGAGTAGAATTAACCATGGAAAAGTAACCTTAAAAATCACAATTGTAATATTTTATTACTTGTGCACATTGTTCCTGTGCATGGTTCTTTTTCTATGCCGTCTCCGGAACACTCTGTCGTAGCACAGTCACGTGTTCGCTGTCTGATATATACGTTGTTTTCTAGGACCACCTTCCAAGATGTCCAGAGCTGCCAGACGCCATAAACTGTAAGGAAAGTCAGACATATATTGCAAATCTGCCTGAGTACTCCAGCATTATTACAGATATACGTAAGTAATCAAAATCCGTACTAAGGTACTTAATTTAAGTTGAGGTCAAGTCGAAGTAAGTCAATTCAATGACAAAGACGTGACCGATTTCAAAAACACTTAAAAATATGGACAAAGCAATGTGTGTTCTATGTACATATCAGTGATAAATCTTGCTATCTTAGTAAGCTAAGTTTATCTTAAATCTACGTAAGTAATCTAAATGAAAAATAAATAGTCCATTCTCATTATTTCATTGTTAAACAATACAAATTCTGAAGAAATCTTTCAAGAAATCCACATTACAGTAAATGTCAAATCAAATATAAAGTAATGCAAACTAAAAATTTATCAAAGTCATAAGAATTAGGAAAATTTTGAATGTAAATGATATACTGTGTAGAACTCTAAAAAGTACTATATATAATAGCATAATAATTTTGTCCCCTTGCCAAGTATATGATACTAACCGTCATTACAGTAAGCGCCTTTACAACAGAAGGTGCACGATACGGCGTCACACCATGGAGTACATGCACCTTTAGCTTTACAGCCCTTGGACATGCGCTTTGTTGCTCGCTCAACCGTAGTTCCGCAGGTCTACAATATTAAAAAAGACATCTTAGATATGCATGTACAATAATTTGGACCATGTTTGATTGAAAATATATTCTCATTTGTAAATACTTGACCAGATATGATTATATGTCCTTTGATTTCATGAAAAAAAATGATTATTTAATATGGAAAATGGACAAAAGAGAGCTTACATCTTGATCTTGGGAACAGGTCTGGAAGCCTTGTTTATTGCATTCATCGTTTGAGTTGGCATTGTTGCAGGCTTGACATCTAAATTCTGTTAAAACAACACAAAACATAAGCCTCCAATAAGTAATATTTAACAAGTAACACCACAATGGTACTCTTTGTGCTTTACATGATGCTCATTGTTGAATATGCCATTTAAAAATTGTATGTTTGCTCTTTTCATCCGTCGACTGACTTGAATAATCCTTTCTCCAGGGAACGATTTTCTCATTCCGTTAGAAACTAGTTTTCTTAATCATCCTTAAATTTCATCATATTTTTAAAAATTAAGCATTGATGATGAATTTTTCAATCAACTGTACCTTACTTATCTAGCTATCCTTGTTTTTTTTAATATCGGATAGTGAGAGGGCAAGTACAGGTACTTATTTTTTCATTGATGGCTGATAATAGTATTTTCTTTGTGAATAAATCTCAAAGCTTGCATTAAGTATCAAATTTGTTATGTCAGTAAAAGTTATTGTAACTTACGTGAACAAATGGGTCCCTGGCATTTGACTGTCTCCTCGGTTTCTCCAGAACATTCTATAGATGTACAGGTGCGTTTTCGGGTCATCAGGCTTCCTTTGGGTCCAGTAACAGACCACGAACCCCACATTCCCCAGGATCCAAAGTCTGAGAAAGTAATTAAAGAAGTTGGTCACTTACATAATCAGGTCCTCATATCAACATTTCTTGCTAGCAGGATTTGAATTTTAGCCATATTGAAAAGAACTACGTACTTTCATTACACTGGGATCCGGAACAACAGAATGTACAGGTCTGACTTCCAGCTGTGCAGGAAGGCGTACAGGAGGACGGAGCTGCGCATCCCTTTGTTATCAGTCCAGATCCACGAACAACTTTGGTTTGGCATGTCTGAAAACACATGCATACATTTCATCGTGTTCACCTTTTTGCTCTCCGTCTATTTCAGCATTTACTTAACATTTGTTTAGATCCTGCATGAAGAGTTACATTTTAGGTAGCCACATTTTCTTTTTATGAACAACAATTTGAAATTATCTCTCACTTGCTCTACATTGTTCATTTAAAATATATTCGACAGAATCAAAACTTACTTGTTGATCAGCAGGGCACGTGACAAAGCTTCCGAAGTTACATTCTGCGTCGGATCTTGCGTTTGTACAACTTCTACACTGGAATTTTTGTACGCCTACAAAGACACAGCCATTTCAATCTTTATGATCGACGTGTGTTGATGTATATTTAATACATAAACGAAATTTCCTATATATAATAAAAGAAAAAAAAGACAGCCGACTTTGTGGACCTATCCATAGGTTACCACATATAAGTATCGTTCACAATGGGAGGAGTAAGGGTAAACATATATATTTGTGCATAAAATATACGTAAAACATAACTTTACATAAAATTTCATATTTTCCTTCATAGCATTAAATGGCTAAAGCAAATATGAGATATCCATTTTTGATATTGAGAGATCATTTTTTTTATTAAATAAAAGTATATTAATCGATATAAAGATGTAAAATCTAATGGTTATTGATGAATTAATTGAGCAAAGCCTTCTGGTATACCTGAGCATGCTGTACCAGTGCATGTTTGCTCCTCTGTACCGTCCCCTGAACACTCAATAGTGTTACAAGATCGAATTCTAGTTTTCTTTCCATTCTTTAGTGCCCAAGCACTCCAAGGTGCCCATTCACCATAAACTGTAAAGGTTTACAAATGTTATTTGCATCTTTATGTTTCTTGTAAATGCTTAATTATTACTTACCTTAACAATTTTTCATTTATTTCTTAAAAATGTCGCTTCTGGCGTCAACATTATTTTAAGAAATAAAAATGTTGGTTGAACTTATTGCATGACAACAATGTGTAGTCGCGTTGTCTAGAGCTTTAATGAAGACTGTGACCCAATTAATTAAAAATACAATATGTGAAAGTAAAAAAAAATTACGAGCATGTGATTTGAATTTTTAATGAAGTTATTAATGAGATTTTTTTTTTTTTACAAATACATAATTAATTTTTGAAAGTAAAAAATGGCGGACCTTCATTACAGTTGTCTCCTTGACAACAGAACGTGCAGACGGCTGAGTTGCCATGACAGAGGGTTCTACAAGAGGACGTCGGCGTACATTTCTTCGTCAAAGCTTTGGTACGACGATCAATCTTTGTCTCACAGGACTGAAAAATTCAAATGCAATATTGTATGAAAAAACAAGACTATGACTTGAATTCTTTCTATAATTCATCTCTCCTCAAAGGACATATTTTAGCTATTTGTGCTTAAAGTGCTTTCCTAAAATTCTCCTTTACGTCAATTACTGGAAGAATTTAACTGATCAATGCGCTTTAATACATGATGTTATTTTACACTGATAATGCCCTAAGGTAATAAATGGAAATTTAAAATACCCGGTACTATGTACTATAGATATCTTCTTTTTTCTATTTTTTTTTTATCATATTTCAATGTTAAATTTTCGAAAGATAACTTCAATTTCAAATACAGTTGTAAACGAAAACTAAAATAGACGTACCTGATATGCTGAACAAATTTCTTTGTTTTGTTTGTTACACTCAGCATTATTTTTCGCACCTGTACATTTCTGACATTCTGATGCTGGTGAAAAAAGCAAATTCCAGTTAATGACATCCAAACTTTGTAGCCCCATCCACACAGAAAACAGCCACATCAAAAAAGTGTCTATCTTGTCTATTTTATTTTTTTTTTATTCCTTTTTATTATTTTTTTTTTTTTTGGATAAAAATTTCAGTGATTTTTTTGTTTTGAAGGGGATTGGAGGGGGTGTCTTACATTGCACACAAGATGCAGTGTTGCAGTCCTGTTCCTCTGTAGATGGTCCTTCACAAGGCAGTTTTGTGGAGGAACACTTCCTGGTCCTGCTTCGTTTGCCACCACCACATCGCTTACTGCAGGCTGTCCAGACGCTCCAGAGACTGTATTTTCCATATGCTAAACGAAATGTGAACTGATACTTATGATGCCCCTTCACTACCATTATTTGAAAAACTTGGATGGCTGACTGTACTACTGTACAAAACACTTCACGGTATGGCACCTACTTATTTAAGAGACTCTTTTGAATTTATTTCTTCTAATAATTATGTTCTACGATCTGAAACAAACTATGACCTTCAACTTTCGAAACATCGAACAAATCAATTTAAAAATTCTTTTCATTATCCCGGTGTTCATTTATGGAACAAATTACCTTTGTATATACGTTTTTCAAAGAATTTACACACATTTCGGTTGAAACAATTATTATAACGAAATCATGTATTTTTATGTCATATATTATTTATGTATTATTGTAAAATGTTTTTAATATTATTATTGTGAACATTCACTTTTTAAATTAATTTTATTATTATTATTTATTTATTTATTTTCAAAATCATGGCTATAAGGAAGTAATATTCATTCACTTTTTAAATTAATTTAATTAATTTATTTATTTATTTTCAAAAAGAAAGAATATTTTTAGGAACAAAAATACAAGTTCCTAAAACATCATTATCTGATGATATTTACTTAGACTATCTATCCTTCTTTTAGATATTGCTGTTAAGGTATTTAAGAGCTGTACCCATACCTTCGTCCTTATTACACAGCGATCCCTTGCAGCAGGTAACACAATAACTATCTTTAGGATCACATTTTGGTTTGCAGTCCTTTTCCTTTCGACACCGTTTTGTTATTTCGGCCTTGTTCTTTTCTACACGAGTTTCGCAAGTCTGAAAGCAAAGGCATGCATACTTATATTTCTTTTTTGTTTTTTTATCTCTTAAAAATATAGACTTCTGTATAACAAAGGAAACATACATGATGTGTTATCTTTAGAAAATGCCCTAATTATTCTGACATTCTTTGAATCAACATTACTTTACTCAACTCAACCGCCTACATGTATGTTTTCTTGTGTTGTTTACGAGTATTGAACATTTAAGTAATAAACAGTCACATGTTTTCAAACTGATAGGGTAATTAATTTTGAATTCCATAGTAAAAGATAAGTAAATAAAGGTAAAAATACAATGATCTAGCGGATATATTTGCTTATACGCGTATATTTTGTGTAGGACTTGCGCAATAATAAAATCTTACATCTTCGTCCTTTTTGCACGTCTCTATTTTCGTACATTCGCTGTTTTTCTTTGCTTTGTTACAGACGTTGCATTGCTGTGTGTAGCCTTTTAGAAATAAAAGAATGCTTTCTTAAATATAATAATTATACTTATTATTACTATAGTATTTCATTCTAAAAATGTGTACATTTTCTTTGGAAAAGTACCTGGTATTTTCGACAAAATGAAACATATTTTTTACAAAAAGTTTAAATACTTTTATTGCCATACATTCAATTTGTTTCAAACAGACAAGACAGAACAAGCTATTGAAAAATACTTACTTAACCTTACATTTTCTGCTTTAAAGCTAGATACATGTAATCACAGAAAAGAATAAAATGCCCATAAGAACATTCCAAAACCCTACCAGAACACAAAGCCGGTGTGCAGGGTTTTGTCTCAACAGTGACACCAGAACATTCTGTCGTTGTACAGTCTCGTTTTCGCTCTAATACTTTGCCACCTTTGGTTTTCTTTTCTTTCCACGACGACCACTGTCCATATTTGCCAAATTCTATATAACAAACAATTTTGACAAACTTCATTCATAAAGAGGCAACAAATCGAATATTCGGTATTATTTGAAATGTATCTTTGGAAATCATGAACCATATGAATAACCAATAGCCAATCCAATATTTTTCTTACATCTTGAATGTTCTTTTATTACAACCAGTATATGACCTCGTACGTTTGATAATGATCTGATTTTAGACAAAAGATGTATATCGAAAGTAGATTATAAGTTGTACACCTAAATTACAACATTACAAATTACAACAAGTTCATAAACATCGAAAAAAAGGAATTATAAGTTGCACACTTGGGTTACAACCAGTTCATGAACATCGAAAACTGTTGACAACAGAGGTCGTTGATCATTATTACATGCCTTTATTACAGCCAGTAGATGAACAACAGAACGTGCATGCATTCTTGTTACAGCCTGGTTTGCAAACAGCCGTACATGCTTTCATTACATTCTTTGTCTTTCTGTCAACTCTTGTACCACAAATCTACAAGAGGAAGGATGGGTATTTTCATTTAGTAGTTGAAGAACGCATATGATCTACTAGTTTGAATTTTCACATTTGTTAAGGACATGGATTCTTCGGTCTTTTCATATCATGGACACGTCAAAAATCAAACTTTAAATAAGTACCGGGTATGCATTTTCAGTTTTAAAAAAAAATTGTATTGTCTTCTCACCTCTTTTCCCTTCGGGCATGCCTGAATTCCCTTCGCATTACATGCATCGCTTGATTTTTCGTGACTGCATATGTAACAGCCAGATTCTGTAAAACATACATTTTGTAAATGTTTTTGCTTGAAATAATTAATAAAAACCATCTAAATTTTTCTTTATTAACCCTTTTCTTCGTAAAATTTGGAGATTTAAAACTAAAGTACAACACCTACTCAACGAATTTGGAGGAATGGTTGCAGGCTGAATCACATTAGAACACCGTTGTGTGTTACATTTCTTGGAGTCTTCCTGGTCACCGGAACACGGCATGGAGGTAGTAGAGCACGCCCTCTTCCTCCTCTGAACTCCACCCCCGCACTGCTTATTGCAGGAGGTCCATGGTCCCCAAGTGCTCCATTTGGCATAACCTTTGTGTGCAGAAAAAAGATAAGGAATGCTTATTTTGATAACAGTAATATATGCTGGAAGATTTAATAAAAGTTTTGAAGATGTAAATCCACTGAAAAAAAAAACAAGATTAAATTTTCATCTTCTGACCAAATTGCCTTTTTATGTATTGAGTGATAATTAGTTATTCGTCTAAATCACAAAGCAAGTGAGTCATGTGCCATAATGTTCACTTGAGTCACAAGTAAGAATCCATGGTTAAAAAAAAATAACATTATTAAAGCTATATTGTAACCATTACAAATTATCTCAATTTACTTTGCTTAATAGGAATTTTTAAAAATCCAACTAAAGCTTTGATCCCCTATATTAACCCCAGAACTCTTTTGTAAAAAAAAAATAATAGATTTTTAAAAAGACAGAAATATAAATAATTTTATGTTAAACTTAAATCCGCTATTGCGGCTCCATCCTTGATCACACAAAAAATTTTTAGTACACTGTACAGTGTACAGGTATGTCTTTTCTCTATCTCTGAATTATATCTTGCCCTCTTGAAACATGATTCTAGTTGTGGTCCTTAATGTATTTTTAAAATTTACAAATTACTATTACAAAGTAAACAACATGTAGTAGAAAAGGTTTTAAAAACACCCAAATTCTTATCACCCAAGGATACACTGTGTTGTGTTTAACCGAAATCAGCCTGGTGCGAACTTTCATGTGCATCTATGTTGGTTATCATCAGATCACATGAATACTCCTAAAATACATGTTTTTGTTTTCTTTTGACACGTGATTTTGAAATCCTGTGAAGGAAAAGGTTCGTGCACTTGTTGTGACGTCACTACAGAGTTCAACCTTGACCTACCACTGTCCTTGTTGCACAATGACCCTGTACAACAAGTCACACAGGAATCGTCCTTGGGGTCACACTTTGAATTACAATCCTTTGTTTTCTTGCATTTCTTAGATATTTCAGTTTTGCTCCTATATACTTTGGTTTCGCATGACTGCAACATTTTATCAAAGAATTAATTAGTTAGATAATTAAATTTTGCTCGGTAAGAATATTAAAGCTTGAATTGGTTTCTTTAAGAAATTTATACATTTTTGAGAAAGATATATTTTGTTCAAGAATACCATGTAGGTAATTTTCTCGCTTTTTAAAAATTTTAATAAAGAAGTTTTTTCCTACCTCCTCATCCTTATTGCACTTTTCAACTTTTAGACATTCCACGTTACTTTTTGCCTTGTTGCACACATGACATCTATGGGCTGGGCCTAACAAAATTACATTGAATTTCATTTTTGTATGCTTTTTAACATATTAAACTATCATTTATTCATTTCATAATTAAATTCTTAAAAAGGATTGATTTTTTTAAAACTTTTACTTTCATGTATCCGTAACATATAAATACATATTTTCAATACCCCCTTACACTTGGATAAATGTTACACTTACTTGTACATAGTGTCGGTGAACAGGGCTTTGTTTCCTCTTTCTTCCCAGAACACATCTCACTTGAGCATTTCCGCCTCCGAACCAATACATCAACGTTCTTTATGGTTTCCTGTTTCCATGGTGACCATTGTCCATAAGTCCCATATTCTGTGTTAA
Source organism: Saccostrea cuccullata (assembly GCF_032062105.1). Classification (NCBI taxonomy): domain Eukaryota; kingdom Metazoa; phylum Mollusca; class Bivalvia; order Ostreida; family Ostreidae; genus Saccostrea; species Saccostrea cuccullata. Next base: position 130,891 of record NW_026938498.1, on the reverse strand, counting down.
GTATTTATGTGATATTTAAGTTCGAAATATTTCATGATAACATGAATTTATAAGAAGCCAATTCGTCAATGATTGATTATATTTAAATGTTAAAAATCAGAAAATATCAAAATATCAAGCCACGCAAAAAGGGAGGTCCCATGTCTTAGTAGGTACTAGCACGAAAAAGAATTAACCCTCACTACTCCATGGCCGTAAGTGCTGAGTATAGGACGAAATGTGTAGATCTCCACTGGCAAGTGGTGGTTTCTCCATATGAGTGAAAACTTCTCGAGAGGGACGTTATAAACAACATATAATCAATCAAGCCAGGCAAGAATCATGAAAAGCGTAGAACATATAATATAGAAACGAAAAGTGAAGAAAACGCATTCTGAACAAAACGAAACATGTACAGGGCAAATCAGAAGTTAGTATTATATATTATGATTAACATTGTTCTAATAAGACACGTACCACTGTTACAGCCAGGGGTATTGCAGCAGTAGGTACAGGCCCTGCCATCACAGACTGGTTTACATACATTTGTACAGGCCTTTATTATCTTTTTCGTCCTTTTGTCTATTCTTGTGAAGCATGTCTGTAATATATGGAAAACAAAATCAAATATCATGTACGAGAAAATGAATTCTGTTCAAGTTAGACCTTTTTCATTTTAAATAATGAAGATATCCTATCTAACAGTACGCAGATTTTAATCGATGAAACACTGCAGTAATTCGTTTTTTATCTGATAGTCCCGGATATTTATTACCAGTGATTTTTTTAGGCAAAAGGAAACAAAAATTTCTTGACCCCCAGAAATATCAATTTACATAAACGAAAGGGAGATTTACGAGACGTTTTATTAAAGATTAATTTATTTCTATCTCTCTGATCGGCTGAGATTAACATTACAGAAAAAAACTATGTTTTAAATGATTTATTTGTACCCGACTTCCACTAAAGTGCACATACTAGTAATATTCAGGTACATAGATGATTTTGGGACGGGGGTGGTGCTTGCAGAACACTGTTCATTTTCTACTATTAATTTTGCATTAAAATGTCCATTGAAAGGCTATTTAATTTCCCTAACGTACACCTAAACTAAAATGTGGAGTTAGAGTCTTCTCTTTCGGGGAAGGGAGGGGGGCTCAAAAATTGTCATTTTTTATGATAATGTTCCTTTACTTTAAATCGATCTCACAAACATGCCTGATATTAATTTATTTTAAAGTTGCACCTGATATACATGTAGATTTACAAATTCCAATTCTACACTGTTGGTTATGTTTCATTTCACTACCCAGTTCACCCCATGACGTTTGGCTGGGTTATTGATCACCATTTAAACGCAAAAATGATAATATGGATGTTTAAATGAGAGCTTCATTTATTCATTTTAACATACTACTTATTATGAAACTTATTTTACTTATATGTAACTTACATTTTGTCCAGAGTGACATTTCCTCTTTCCTCCTTTTTTATTACACTCCTCATTAGAATTTGCATTACTGCATGTGAAACATTCAGATCCTGAAATAAAGTAAGCAATTCCTTTTTTAGAAAATACTTTTTGATAAATAGTTAAATCAGTAAAAGTTTTTTTTTCCTGAGAATTTTTTGCAGATAGCCTATACCTTGGGCTATAAATACAAAGATGCATTCAGAAACATTGATAGGTTTCCGAATGCCATTTTACTTGTGTCGTCTGTTTTTAACGTTAAATTAAATTATCTTGCAATAAAATTCAAGAAGTTAATTTTATGAAAAAATAGCATAGATAATTACAGTATCACCAGAACATGGACGGTTGCCGGTATTGGAACATTCTCTGCGTCTGCTGCGCTTGCCTCCTCTGCTTCTGCTGCGCTTGCCTCCTCCACATTGTTTACTACATGAAGACCATTGTCCCCAAGTTTTGAACTCGGCATATCCTAATAAAAATAGTATATATATATTTGTATCTATATTTTTTATCTTTTGAACATTGTATACTTTCCACAATTTGTGCTGTAGACACAAACTATTTTTCAAAACTTCCCCCATTTTAGTTATATTTACCTTGACCTTTGTTACACAGATCACCGGTGCAACACATGGTACATTCCTTCTCATGTGCAACACACTTAGGTTTGCAGTCTTTGGTCTTTCTACATGTCATCTTAATTTCGGCTTTATCTCGTTTTACTTTTGTTTCACAGGACTGCAAAAGTAATATTTCAACAGCTTATTAATAAGGCCAAAAAAATAGTTAATAGTTTCTTAGGTTCAAAAAATTCAAAATTCAATGCGACAGGCAGTCTTTTTTAAGCAGGTTTTACACCTTTTTCAAGCCATTTATTCAATAAAATAATATCTGCTACATGTAAATCTTAATTTTTGTTCTCTGAAATTAGGTATAATGTGTATTCAACTTTAAATTATGTTATTCGAAATTTTTATTTAAATATTAATTAATAAAATATTGTAAATTTAGAACAAAAATATTGTTTTTCTAATAAAAACGTCTATCTTATCATTTATGAAAAGGAGAATAACTCAATTTTCTTTTTCAAAAAATAGAAAATTGAGTTTTTTCCCTTTTGAAGATGTCAATAACATTGATCAATGCAGCCGTTTCTGAATTGATGCGGCGGTGCCTGAGAAACTATTGATTAATTTTTTTGGCCTAAAATACATCGGCTCATCTACTAACTTTCTTCTATACTAAATATTTTATCACACTTATGTTTGCAAAACTTGGTTTTTAACACATGTTTTTCGAATGTCACTCTTATCTCTGTGTAATTATTGTTTCACAACTCAGCAAGATCAAAGCAACAAAATATCATGACTAAATATTACTTTTTTAATTTAAAATTTCAGTAGGGCAAGACCTCTTCCACTTCAAGCATGTTATTCTTAGAACTGGTAATAAAATATTCAACAGAAATAAAATCGAAAAAAGCTTTCTGTTGAATTTTGAAATAAATCATTTGAGCAACTTGAATACATCTTTCCACTTCCTAAGTAATTTTCTTGTTTTACCTCCTCATCCTGCTTGCACGTTTCTATCTTTGTACAGTCACTATTTTTCTTTCCATATGAGCATGTGTAACATCTCTGTACTGAAAAGAACAAAAGATGATAGTCAAGTTAATGTACATTTTCTTAATATTGATTGCTATTTTTATTATAGTAAAATATAAATCAAATTATTTTCGCTTCATGTCAGTTTACATAAAACTAAATTAAAATTGCAGGAAGAATACCATTTTAAAGGCAGTTATAGAAATTCTTTAAATGCACACTTAATTTTGTTTGCATGTTTAAATCTTAATTTGATACATGAAGTAGGAAAAATTCTACCATACATCATCCCTTAAACAAAATATTCATGATTTTCATTTTCGATATTTTTTTTTCAATACTAAAGACAGAATTATTTGAAATTAATCCTCTATGTAAAAGTTTATTGATAAATATTTTGAAAACTAACCTTTTGGTGCACAGGCTTGCTTGTTGCAATCTTGCTCCTCTTTGGTATCACCAGAACATGGAAGATTGCCGGTATTGGAACATTCTCTGCTTCTGCTGCGCTTGCCTCCTCCACATTGTTTACTACATGAAGACCATTGTCCCCAAGTTTTGAACTCGGCATATCCTAATATACAAAATCAAACGTCTTTTAACACATTTTTCTTCAAGATTTGTCACAATTTGTCTTTCGTTAACACACAGTTTAAAAACCTTTGAGATATTCTACGTTAAAATTGTATCTACCTTGATCTTTGTTACACAGATCTCCTTTGCAACACATGGTGCATTCCTTGTCTTTTGCATCGCATTTGGGCTTGCAATCCTTGGCCTTTTCGCACTTCTTACGAATTTCAGCCTTATCTCTGTGTATCTTCGTTTCACAAGTCTACAAAATCAAGCAATTCAAACCCTATTACAAAAACTTGCTCGTAAATGAACTTCTTCCATTTTTTAGCGGCACTGAATGTTCTTTTTATTCGGAATTTTAAAAGGATTCGACCTCAATCAATTACATGAGTGATTTCTTAAAACAATATGAACAACATCACCAAAATCCAAAGCCTAACATTTGAATGAATCTTGAAATAAATAATTGGTTACAACACGAATACATGTATGTCCATCTTAAGGACATCTCTCTTTTGTCAAAGTGATTTTTCTCTTACATCCTCGTCCTGCTTGCAAGTTTCTATCTTTGTACAGTCACTATTTTTCTTTCCATATGAGCATGTGTAACATCTCATTAAAGCTGCAAAATACAACAGAACCTCATCAATTTTCATTTCACACTAATAAAACTGCACAAAGGGTACAATTGTAATTCTTATTCCCCTTAAAGAACACATTTCATACTCCTGCTAAATAATAACTGGCAGAAACTGCAGTCTTTTAGGATGCGTAACACCACCACCTTCCCGTCCCAAAAGGAAATATTCAAAGAACTTGGTGTGCATTTAAACCACTGATGTTTTAATACGAAGCCAGACATTACATTCATACCTGGTTGAGAATTACAAGTAGTTGATTTCCATTCACATCGTTTAACTTTGTCATCCCAGACAGTAGATCCTGGGCATTTGAAATTATACAGTCTGTGGTTAGAACATTTGATGAAACCGTTACATGTGCTACAGGATTGGTAGTCTCCATTCTTCACACCTTTACAATCCTTGACACAAACTAAAATAAGGAGTTTCAGAAACATGAGCACTTTAGTAATAAGTTTGATTTCTGACTTACCTAAAATTTTATTTAGTCAGTCCAAATTGGGTCCTCTTGGTAAGGATATAAAAACAGTCACATATTTATGGAACCCTCTCTTTGTATGTTATTGTCACAATACCCATTTTAGCAAAAATATCAGATCAAAATCAATTCTTTGCCAAAGTCTTTTTATAGAACTAAAAGAAACAGAAAGTAAATTTTATGAACAATACCGTTTGTTTGACATGCATTCTTGTTGCAATCTTGCTCCTCTTTGGTATCACCAGAACATGGACGGTTGCCGGTATTGGAACATTCTCTGCTTCTGCTGCGCTTGCCTCCTCCACATTGTTTACTACATGAAGACCATTGTCCCCAAGTTTTGAACTCGGCATATCCTAATAGAAATATTACATATTTTTATCTATACTTTTTATCTTTTGAACATTGTATACTTTCCACAATATCTGCTGTAGACACAAACTATTTTTCAAAACTTCCCCTTTTAAGTTTTATTTACCTTGACCTTTGTTACACAGATCACCGGTGCAACACATGGTACATTCATTGTCATTTCCAACACACTTAGGTTTGCAGTCTTTGGTCTTTCTACATGTCATCTTAATTTCGGCTTTATCTCGTTTTACTTTTGTTTCACAGGACTGCAAAAGTAATATTTCAACAGCTTATTAATAAGGCCAAAAAAATAGTTAATAGTTTCTTAGGTCAAAAAATTCAAAATTCAATGCGACAGGCAGTCTTTTTTAAGCAGGTTTTACACCTTTTTCAAGCCATTTGTTCAATAAAATAATATCTGCTACATGTAATTCTTCATTTTTGTTCTCTGAAATTAGGTATAATGTGTATTCAACTTTAAATTATGTTATTCGAAATTTTTATTTAAATATTAATAAATAAAATATTGTAAATTTAGAACAAAAATATTGTTTTTCTAATAAAAACGTCTATCTTATTATTTATGAAAAGGAGAATAACTCAATTTTCTTTTTCAAAAAATAGAAAATTGAGTTTTTTCCCTTTTGAAAATGTCAATAACATTGATCAATGCAGCCGTTTCTGAATTGATGCGGCGGTGCCTGAGAAACTATTGATTAATTTTTTTGGCCTAAAATACATCGGCTCATCTACTAACTTTCTTCTATACTAAATATTTTATCACACTTATGTTTGTAATCCTTGGTTTTTAACACATCTTTTTCGAATGTCACTCTTATCTCTGTGTAATTATTGTTTCACAACTCAGCAAGATCAAAGCAACAAAATATCATGACTAAATTTTACTTTTTTAATTTGAAATTTCAGTAGGGCAAAACCTCTTCCACTTCAAGCATGTTATTCTTAGAACTGGTAATAAAATATTCATCAGAAATAAAATAAAAAAACTTTCTTTTAAATTTTGAAAAGAACCATTTGAGCAACTTAAATACATCTTTCCACTTTCTAAGTATTCTTCTCGTTTTACCTCCTCATCCTGCTTGCAAGTTTCTATCTTTGTACAGTCACTATTTTTCTTTCCATATGAGCATGTGTAACATCTCTGTACTGAAAAAAGCAAAAAATGATTGTTGTTAATGTATATTGTTTTTAGTATTTATTGTTATTTTTATTGTAGAAACATAAAAGCTGGAAATACGAATATCTTTACAACGTTTAAGCTTGTTTTACTATAATAAATATATTGAGTTAATTTGGTTTTATGTCAACCGCAATATAATTGCAAGAATGATGTAATATTTCAAAACCCCTTTAAAACTTCATAAAACGTAATTTTTGTTTTAATTAATATTTCACGTACGAAAAAAATGTTTCACACATCAAAACATCCGTTGTACTTGAGTGTACATGTAATAAAAACACTAACAATTAATATGAGGTCAATTTCATTTATACCTGGCTGAGCATTACAGGTAGTTGATTCCCCTGCCCCACCCCCTTTTCAGACTCAACGTTTTAGCTCCCCAGAGCCGAATGCTCAAACGAGCTTTTCTGATCGAAATTTGTCCGATGTCTGTCGTCGTCGTTATCGTTTTCCTTACTGATTTTACACAATTTTATCTTCTCTAGAATTACTGGGCTAATTGAACCTTACTTCGGACAGAGTATCCTTGGGTGAAAGGGATTCAAGTTTGTTCAAATGAAGGATAATGCCCTCATCCAAGGGAAAATAATTACGAAATAGCAAAAACTAATGGCATCATTGAAAACTCTTCTCAAGAACCAATATACCCATAGTCACAGAGCATGTGACCCCCAGGATCCCTACTTTTCATCCAATAGAATTTATTATTAATATATCAATTACTTTATGAAAAAATTGTTTTCTGTGTATCTTTTTAAAATGTTAATTCCAAGTCATCAAGAAAAAAATATGCTTTGAAATTATATCTTTTCACGAGACGGAGTTCGAAAACATGGTCTGTTTGATTATAATGGACTTATACCTTTGCATGGATTGGTTGCCGAGCAAGAGGAAGTTTGGGTCCCTGAACCAGCACACTGTTTTCCATCATATGCAGGGGCTGGATTGGAACAAGTTCGGGTTCGAGTTTTAGTTCCAGTTGCCGTGCGAGATGTTGGCTTACATGTCACCGAGCATGCGCCGTAGGAAGTCCAACTAGCCCAGTTACCATCAACTAAAATAGATACATATTATCAGTGAAGAAGTTGCTTTAGAGAACCAAATTAGGAATGCCTTGTTTGTTTACAATTTCAACGTCAGACTCACTTGGTAGAGGTTTAGCGCAGTCTTCATTAACCTTTCCATCGCCGTCATCATCTGTCAGCAAAAACAAATGACGTAGCTAATTAGATAAAAACATAAATGAAGTAGCAGTTATGATGGACATATCTAAATGACTAAATGCAGATCGATGATTTCTTGTTTTCACTCCCCGCCACCTACTCCTACCCCAGCCCACCCCCACACACTAACACACACACACAAGTAAAAACATGCATCAACTGCTCCACAAATCTATCCATTTTCGAAATTTTAAATGAACAATCGGAGACTTGAAAACTTGAATATATCTTGTCTACAATGTGTTATTCTGACCTTTATTTTTGTTTTCCGGAGTACACAGTTCCTCATCAATCTTGCCGTCACAATCGTTGTCAATACCGTCACCCGTCACAGTCGGCGTTGGAACACAAATCTTAAAGAGATAACATCCATGTGCCATAAATTAATAATGATAATAATTAACAATAATAATATAGTTCAATTGATGCAAAGCATCAAACCGGCCGCAAAAATAAGTTATTTTAAATTGCATTTTACAGAGTTTTCATCCTACAGAAATCCAAAGAAAAAAAATTGCATTGCGCGCGATAAAGGATAGCAATATCATAAAATGATCTAATTTAATGACAAATGCAAAATATAATCTCAAGTTAATAATTATGAAACTATGGGTTTTTGTCGCTTGATCTTAATGATAATGCCGATGCTGAATCAAAATACATCAGTGAAGTGGGAAAAATCTTTTATCATTTTCAACTGTAGCTGAACAAAATTCAATACTTTTATTAAAATTTAACATGTTACAATTTATTAGTCTAGATATTTTTGGCACAGTTCTTCATATCCGGAATCTTAATACCTTTCGTTTCAATAGCTTACACACGCCCATCTTTGAAAGCAGTTCTTGCAACACTTTTTAGAAAGGGGGTAGGAATTGAATGATTGGTAATTGAACATCCCCGACAGGTAGTTCGGACTTGCACATTAAAGCGTTTTATACAACAACACTAACTTATTTACAGCCAATTGCCCATCAAGTTTCGCAAAGGTTTTTGATGGCATGTCATAGGCAGCTTCTAAAATACAGTGTACTGTCTGTTTCTGTAACCTCTGAATCCTCTCAAGGCTAGAGGCTGATGCATTACCCTTTATTGTTAAACAGTATTCAATTGATGGCATTATATAACCATAATAGAAAATTTTGCTTGTATATAATGGAAGATATCTCTTAATTCTACGTAATACAAATATCTTTCTAGATACTAATTTACAAACTAATTTACAAACAGTGTTAGTCGCCCGGTTAGAGCGTCTGCTCTAGACTCGCGAAGTAAAGAGTAAATCCTTACGTCGCGGGTTCCAATCCCACTGTCAATGGGACGTTTGCAGACTGGCAAATGGTGGCATCTCGGTTCTTTAAAATGACAATCACAATCGTATAAACCGAGTACTTTTTTTCTTCTGTGCCTAAGAACATGCATTTTGTTTTTACCGGTGTACAAAATCCTCTGATTCTGATAACGCAAAGTTTCTGTATTGTTAAGTCAGAGGGTTATATATTTTTAATGGAAGAAACATAACTGGCAGAAACGTGTAGAGCAGCATCATTTGCAAATATTATTGTTTGCAGTTTACTGTAAAGTTTTACGTTATGTCACGATCTATTTGACAGCTGCGCTAAGGTAGATAGTACACGCCTCCTAACCGCAAGCTTCACGACTAGAACTTTCTTCTTATCCCTGATTGGTTGCTCGTGCAACAGACTTTTCCGTGTAAATGTTGATAATAAGTTGACCAATGACCAATCACGTGAATTGTTTACTCTGGATGCATCTGACGAAAAAGGTCGTGTCGTAACGTAAAACTTTACAGTTAACTGCAAACAATAATAAGTCAATGCTTGAATTTTCTAGGAAACGCATTAATAAAATACGTTGATACAATAGCATAGTTTAAGTTTAATTCAGGATTTTATCTCTCGCACATTATATTTCATTTTTAAAAGTTTTGGAAACATAAATTCACTTTTCAAAACTTTGAAACAAATAAAAAAAATTAAAGAAACATTTTTCTGTTTCATCTGATAAAGAAAAATAAAAACAAAACTTACAGCATTTACTTTGGCCATTCTCATACCAGTGGTAAACCCATACGTTTCATAACTAGCCCTTCCGTATAAAAACCCTCCAAAGATAGCAATAGGAGACGTGTGACGAACTGTGTGAGTCCCTTCAGGTATAGAGATGTATCCTCCTACAAGAGTGGTTCCCGAGATTGGATTAAATTTGGTATTGCTGGAGAACGCCTTGCCGTTAATTCTCAGACCGGACTTTTCCTTTTCCTCGACAATGAACATAAAGTAATTTTCATAGGACCCTTTGGAATATTTTGGCGTAGTAAACGTATAATCTGCAGCATACTGTTCACATGGAGGAATGATCATCATGGCCGGGTCAGATTCTTCGGAGGAGCTCTGCTGGGATTGGACAAATTGGACAAGCATGATGGGCTTGTCTGCAACTACCCTACAGTAGGCTTTGGAGGAGATAAGCTTCTGTACCACGCCTCCCGCCTTAGATATAGTAAATGATGACGAATAACCACCTGATATTTTTACTTTGGTGTTAGCCTCGCTGGCAATGAATTTAAAGTAATCCCCAACGGTTCTCTTCGGAATTGGGACAGTTGCAAAAGTTTTACCCCAAGTGTTGACAGGAGTCATGTGCTCTACCAAATGATCCCGAGAAGTGCCTTTGCCTATATTTGTTCTCTTGTTTCCAGAGAAAATGGATATCCTTTTATTAGACGTGACTTTACTTCCACTCATGTCGCCAGTACTGACGAGCTGCCACGTGTCGTATTTGTTCAGATTCTCTGATATAGAATTGCCTTTTTTATAATTCTTTTTATTATAAGTGACATATTTACTTCCCATGTACTGACCCAGAGTGACGGTGACTTTCGTTGAATCTTCCACCCCAACAACCATTAACTGACATTGCATGGACGGAGGGTACCACGAAACGACATAATATTCATCAGACAAAACATCAGTGGGAAGACCCACGAAACCATCATTGGAATAAGGTTCTTTGTTAATGCCATAAACCACGATTTCGTCGGAGGCGGTGACCAAGATACCTTTTAAATGAATAACATGTATAGTATGAAATTAATATCACATGTATAATTTAGCTTTTGACTTGAGGTAAAGATTCTAAAGTCGTTATCAAACTTGTATACATAATTTGAAATTCGGAAAGAAAGACAGAAAAAAGACAGAAAATAAAAATGGAGATATTTTAGTTACCTTTGTTGCCTTTCGCTGATCCGTACATTCTTATTTTGCTATGTAAGAAGAGTTGTTTAACTTGACCAGCTGTTATGGAGAAGGAAGCTGAGATTTTAGGGTTGGAACACTTTGGGGAGTCTACTTTTACACTAACTTTTGTCGTGCTGGCGGTGGTGATGAAGAGCTCACACTGGTAGCTAGATCGATAGATCTCGTTTTCCATAAAACCAATGACAAACTCCTTACCACGATTATCGGGCGCCCCTAAAGAGGACAGGAAAGATAAATACAGAGACCTAGAAAATTAGCTATTGTTAACAATAACAGTCATTTTCACACACATTTCGCCATTTACACGTACATGTACCTATCCGCCATATTTTTTGCTAAAGTCCCCCTTCAACTTCCCGTCTCAAAACCAATGGAAAGAGAGCATGAAGTTTTCGTTATAGTTGCCTAGAAATCGACAATTGAATACTGAATACAAGGAAACATTTTCGCGTCCGTTTTAATTTCACCCTCGTCGCAAGTGGTCGAATTTCAAGCAGGGCGAATTCAAATAAGACAGTATTATGGATCTGTAACACAGCTGTGTCTGAGCGAATTAAAGGAGTATGATCGGGTGAAAATAACACGGAGCGAAAATAGCCCAGTATACAGTAATTTTCCTGAAATGGTGTTCTTACCTAAAACTGCAGTGGTGCTAGCCAGAAAGGCAATCGCCAACAGAATCAGACCACCTGTAAATAAATAGACGTCCATAAAAATTAATTCTTTTTACATTAATTTTCCACTACACCTATATAGAGAGGTTCGCGCGTGGGGGACTGGAAAGAAAAAAGATTGCAATGTTGATTTTTGATTTAATAAGGAACTGATTGTTTCGGGGGTACAAGGTCTATGTTTGGAGTGAATAAATTTCCTAATTGAAAATATTTGGTGTAGATAAAGCTAAAATACTATAATTTACCAAAGATATATTGATCAAGTGGGTTCTACACTATATTAGTATTATCTGGTTTTTTGGTAAATTATCAAACGAACCTTCATCATTTAATAAATATTTTTTTTTCATATTTATGAGAATAGAAAATGGACTTCAATTCATCCAAATTCCATTATAATTCTTTTTCCCTATACAGATAATTATTCCAATTATTTTATGTTTACTGGCATTAAAAAGGGTAGAAATTATTATATAATATTTATTAACATATTTATACATTTATTAGATAACTTAACAGATCAAAGGGTTAGCAATAAATGACATTTTAACAAGCGGTTTTTAACTAAGTTAACTTAGAAAAGCCTCATTGTTCAATATCAATTTAAAATATTAAAAATTATGAGCTTTACGATAAACACAATGATTAGAAAACTAAACCACTGCACCGTTCTCTTAGGTCTGCAGTTACATTTAGCGCACTGCCAAGATACCTGCTATACGGTAAAATACAGGAGGGATGAGACTTCATGATATTGTAATCTTTTAATCATGAAGATTATAACGATCAATTTTCAGTAATTAAACCAGAAGAGGATAAGTGCACACCAGTTCTTTCACACTTGTTCTTTCAAAGTTGCAATATGTATTGCTCAAGGCTTTTATTCATATTTAAGATAAGTAGAGGCCTACTTCTGATAGATAAAAATTATTCATGTAGATCTACGAATACATGATGTGAAAACATACTCTGTGTTTCATCTATAAACTATATAATATTGGAATCTTTAACGAGATAATCAAAACAATTGCTACATGTAACCGGATGGGTCGAATTTGTTGCAAATGACAAACGAAATGGCTCAGAGAAGACGACGACCGGAAGCAGTATTCACGTTGCAATGTTTTAAAGATAGAAACAAAAGTTTCTGTTTATGCACCTTCTAAAAAAATTGATTTTTTACATAAAATATTTATGTTTTATTTATATACCCTAGTCGAGTCGTAAGGAAACTGATGTAATTCCAGGCGCTTACTTGTTCTGGACGCTTTCGTGCTTGGAGTAAATGTATTGGTACTCTATACCTTAATATAAATATTTCGTCTGCTCTGAACAAGGCGGAAAGTAGAAAAGACAGCGCATGCTCATCACTTGTGTATTATTAACAATAGAATCGTCATGATAAGACCACATAATTCCGGAAAATGGGCTGCACTTTGTAATGATTTGTGTGTAGAAAGTAATTTATAACCATCATCCTTAACAACTGAATTTATCTTCTAGGGATAAATCTGATTATTTCAGCAACTTACCGGATATGGACGATTTCGATTTCGAGCATTTCGTGACGAACACGGCGCCCACTAGTAGGAGGAGCAGCTCTAGGCCACCTGAGAAGCAACCTGAAATTGATATGATTGATTGATGGAAAAAATACATGTTTTTTTCAAGTATTTGTCATTTGAAATTGTAGACAAAGAAGAATAACATTATGCAAATTCAATGCAAATGGCGCTTGTTTCTCCCCATTATTATTATAATTATTAATAGACGTTGCTTTCGTAATTTTCAGGAAAAGTTATAAAAATTCTGTAATAATGCAGTTTATTTTTTCCGGTTACGAAAGTAGCGGGAAATGCTATTATCAAAATAGGAATTTAAATGTATGTATTGTACTTTCATTGACCTTTTTAAGAAAATCAGGCTAGGTATTTAAAGTTCATGGGTACTCGTTTTGGTAATAAGGTCAAAAAATGTGTGAATGAACATTAATTCAACTCTTGTATGATTTTATTTTCGCAATGAATGCTACACGTTAAAAGAAATGTTAAAATCTGAATTGTAATAAATATCTACCATCGATATCTTATTGAAGTGATAAGAAGATAAACGCGAAAATAATCTAGATAATATACTTAACATTTAGTTATAATTCCTGATTGCAATCAGTCGTGTATTAATTTAACGTAGAATAAAATTGCAGGAAAAATTCAAAAAAAAAAAAAAAAAATTAGAAATATTTCCAAAAGAAGTAAAAATACATTTTATAATTTTACAAAACAGGATAGCCAAGATAAAAAAAATTATTGAAAAAATGTTCATAAAAAATCTCATAAAGTGTGTTATTTAAACAAACAATTAAGGTACATTACCCATTTCGCAGCAGCACTGGGGCCCCCTGTAATTCTCTTCGGATGACAAGCCGCAAATGACCAGGGTGTGAAACCCATGTACGTCATAGATTTCTTAACCTCTCTGGCACAATTTCATGGAAAAGGTTAATTACTTAATGCGTTTTACTGCATGTTAAGTTCAGTTGTGTACGTTTACGGCAGGTTGAATGCGCAATAAAGAAAGTTTTGCAATTTATGACTGTATTTCCTTAAACTGTTGCAATTTCAAAACGAAAATCAAGTTTACTTTCATTTGTTTTAACTTTTTTATTCTTTTTCTCAAAACCAATATTACAAGCAAGTTTAGACTATTCACACTAATGACTGAGTCAAAACTAAAATTTAATAAATCCAATGAAGATCAAATGAAAATGCACAATTTCTCTTATTCTGAAACCGAGTGGTTTAGACAATTTCTAAAAGATGCATCTTTAAAATAGAATCATGTTTACGTTATTTCCCCTAAGTATAAAGATCTACTGCCCACGGATTTGAAAGGAGACGCAAAAAATACAAAACATTCCGCGTGTCCTCTCATTTTTTTTAATCACTGGCAATTAAAATTGATAATCAGTGAGAGACAGCAGTCTATTTTTAATCATCGCATTTCTTTAGATATTGTCAGTGGATACTAAATCGATCGACAAGTCAAGATGCACTTTTTCAAATAAAAAAAAATTACATGTTAATGTTTTATTTGTTTGTCTTGTATAATTACTTATTTATCATATAACCAATCCAGATAAACTTGCTAAATATTTGCAAGATTGTATTTTTTAAGTCCAAAAACAGACAGATGATCAAAGGATTTCGCCGGTATGGGTAAAATGATTCACCCTTTGAAAAATTATCATATCAAAATCTGCATTCAAGACAAAGAACCACAGTTAGACCATACTTAAGACAGTAAAATGTAACATTTACAATTTCAAAATGTTTTATGACATAAATTGAACACAGTATACATGTGAACCTAATTACAGACGAGTTCATTTAAGGGGATTTATATTTTAACCCTAGTTATAATAAGGTTGCATAAAGTAATGCTCCACATAAAATTTAAATTGATCTTTGAATTTTATAAATCTTCCAAGGGAAAGAGAATATATTAATATGGCGTTTTTACTCATATAAATTTCCATGGCTGGGGAATTTTCGGGAGGGGATTAATGGTTCCCGTTTATACATAATTTACCTAACATTTAGGGAATAATGGTCGAAGGCACCGGGGGTGGGTGCCCCCCCCCCCATAAAAAATTATTTTGCCAATATATAGAGTACTACTCAACAAAAGCGTCTTATGACCCCTTTTTTTGCTTGTCAAGAAATTTTTGGTATGCATGGCTGCGCCCCTCCCCCAAAAAAACTGAAATTACTTCCTAAGGGCCTGAGAATAGTGGATAGTCTTGTTCTTAATGTTCATCCACATTAAACTACTGCATTCAGCGGCAATTTTATAGATGACATAGCTTTTCAATTCCTGTATGGATCCGTGTTTGCTATTGTATCATTAAATTATTCATCAATATTTACACAATTTTTAAATTTCTTTGTCCGAGGTAAAACTTCATATTCGTGTAGTAAAAATGCTTGATTTCTGCATAAACCTTCTGTTCATGTATATGTATATGCCAATGACTTGTGTGATAATTCAATGCAAAAACACCTTCGGCAAATTATCATGCAATCTATTTGCTTGATCACATCACGACCAATAAAAAATTAAGACATGTATTCCTTAAATCAAATAACGATAGAATCACGTATTTATCGCGTGTGATAAAAACCTATTTGTATGCATTCGAAGACTTTTAAAAACAAAAAGAATAATTAAAAGTGCATCAAAGATCTTGGGCATTATTAGGCTAAATTAATGCATCCAAAAGATTACATTTAGTTTCATTCAATTAGCCAGAAAAAAAAACATAATCCCCTTTCACACTTTGCACACCCAGTAATCCATTTTCTAATCCTAGTATAAATTTGGACAGCGACAAAGAAATGAACCCATAAGCATTTATTTTTTTTAAACATCTGCGTCCAGAATTGAGTATATGATCGAGTAAATTATCCAATTTTTTTTTTCGTAAGCTTTTTGTATAACTGCATTACACAAACGATTAATATTTTTTTTTAAAAAATCATCCAATGTCTCTTACATACCGATCTGCAATTTATTTATAAAAAATGCAACCTTGAGGAGCATAACTTGTTTACCTTTGGGTAAGTCGAAGGGGCAGGGACCTGTATGACTTGAATGTAGGCGGAGTTGTTCTAATAATTTTGAGTGAACGACAACATTCATCAACTATCATACTCAAATATTTTTTAAGATTTTTTCCAGAGAGATAACAGGACTAATTTACCCCTTCATCCGGGTCCTGTAAAATGACCCTGTCGGAAAGAACTGAATTTTGAGAAATGCGAATTGTGGGTTCACCTTCAATCTAATTCTTTATTAAGCAGGCAAACTTTTTTATATCCTTTGTATAAATTCACGAAGTCGCAGAATAGAAAACGGTAAGGTTTGACAGTTACAAACTAAAGGGAAAGGTTTTTATTTGTTGTTCAAAAACAGACTACTTGTTTTGTGCTTTCTTATATCCAGTGCACTCACTTTCTTTGATTAACCCTATAAAGCTAAGTGACACCTTTTAACAACTTTTCAGCATAACAGTTACTTATATCTGTTGACGTTTTGTAAAAACGGCTTATAGAGAAATTTTTGCTCCCATTTATTTTCACCCCTTTCGCCCTACCCTCGGTTGGGCGAATTTAAAACGGAGCGAATTCAAAGAATACAGTATGATTTCTTCAAGGAACTGTGATTTTGGCGAATTTATGACGGGGCAAAATTGTTTGAAAGTGTGAGGGCAAAAATAAATCGGGCAAAAATAACCCGCTATACAGTACTTGCAATGTGAGAAAAATTTTTTTTTTCGAAATTAAAGAAAAAACTAAACTTTTGGGGTTTTCCAAGAACTGGGACCATTTCAAAATGTAAAATCGGAACACATTATTATTGGATACAGTGAACTGTTTAACTCAACAGTTATCAACAGTCCAGCGCGTCTATTTGAACATGGTATTTTTGCTTGGCGAATTTGCAGTCTTTCTCTCACACAGCGCTAGCTCCAGTAATGCAACGCATTGTTTCCAGCGTAAAAGCCAACATTAAACAAAAAAGAATATAGAAACTCTGATTCTTTCAAATTAATGATAATTTATTGTTTATTTACGCTTTGATTTCTACCTTTTAAACTTAAAATGATTATTATTATATCTAAGTGGATTTTGCGTTTTTTTGATTTTCAGCATATAGAGCCTCGGATCACTCTTAATTCATATAACTATAAATTATTGCACATTTTATTCACACCAAATGCAAGAGAGTATGGCTGAAAATGTTTGATTGATTTCGGGAACAAATCAAAAACACTTCATTCGCAGACCGGATGAATTAACATCGAAAGTCGGTAAGCATTATAAATTAAACATCATGTTGGCCATTTCAGAATGATCAATATACAGTTGTTGGTAGTATTTAGACCGAAAGCCTATATTATTTTTAAGGCCAGTTTAGACAAAAGTTGTGTCGCTAGAGGGAGAATCGTGTCGCTGTTGGTGACTGTGAAGGAGAGACTGCAGATAGTGCACGAGTCCTCCAATCTGGTAGTATTCCGCCTCCGTCAACAATTCTCTCCACAAGTTGGGATTTTCTGGAATAGTTCCATCTTTGACCTCACTGTCTCTTAGAAAGTTAAGAATGTATCGAAAGTGTGTGCCATCCCTGTCTATGAAGTAGCTTCCATTGCCATCTTCTTTTTTCAGTTCATGGCGACCGCTAAACATGGCCGCCAGCATCGAGTCTGGATCACGGTTAAGTGTGGTTAGTGATGTCGTAAACAGTTGACCTCCGATATCCAGTTTGATGCGGCTATCCTGGATTTTGTACATGTCTGACATACGCTATGGGAAAAAAATTGATATGAAATCCATATATTTTGGCGTAAAAATGTGTTATACATTGTACAATAATGAAATATTTTTTTTAAATGTATTTTTTCTCATTTCACGAATGATAGAATGAATTTTATATATTTGACAGTATTTTGAAACTAAACAATGAATTGTTGCAACAATTCAGAAGAAGTTTACCTGCAATTCCGAATGAAACTTGTCTCGTTCATTTTCAAATGATTCTTTCTGTGCATTAAAGTCGGTTCTCCTTCGTTCTTCGAGGCGATCCAAATCTTCCCTTTGCTTCTTGCATTCTACCTCAATGTCTTTTCTGCGTTTGTCACATTCGTTCAGTTGCCTCTCACATGACTCTAACTGAGCGTCTAGTACCTTTTCTTTATTTTCCAATTTTTCAGTGAGATCCTCAATAAATGACTCTCTGCGATAGATATCGCGTTCTCGTTGACGCAAATGATAGTCTCGTTCGTCAACAAATTCCCGCGCTTTTTGCACGAAAGCGTTAAAATTGACGTGGAGATTATCCACTAAGCTCTTCCCAATATGGTCGATCTGGTCATGGATATCGACCTCCCAGCTGCTCGTAAGGTCCGTGAAGATGTCATGTTCGTACAGAGGTCCTACTGGGCACTCTTGAATTTCTTCCGCGCATGCGTCTTGAGGAGCTTTTACCCATTTCCCTTCTTCGTCACAAATTTCAAGAGCGACAATTGGACGAATAAAGTCGGAATCGATATCAAGATATTTTCCCACAGTTTTGTCGCGATTCAGAAGAAGTCTCCAGTCGCTATCGGTGTCTGTCTTAGCCCATATTCTTGAATGTTTTTCTTTTGGTATACGGTACAAATGCCGAACTTTATACTCAACATGGCCGATTTTCTCCATCTTGCTGAACTTGACATGGTGAAAGTCTTCAACAGATGATACACTGAGCATCACTTTGAAAGAGTTCAAATTGTGCTCTATTTCAGGACCGCGTCTGTAGTTATACACAACAAGTTTGATTGGTTTATGGCCATCCGTTAGTCCGTACCATTGTACCATCATACGCCATGCATCTTCGTGTACTACGTCAACAGTATGTGCATAGTCCCGACGAGTGATAATCGGACCAGGGTTCGTCCTTTGGTGATAAAATTTCCGTGTTGTCTGTAAGCCTATGTATCGTTTTAGTTGCTCTATCCATTCAGCCACAATAACATACCAAAATTCGCCTTCTATAGGACGTTTAAGAAACAGATGCTCTAGGATTGTTCTCTGGGTCAAAAGGTCCGTCATTCCAGGACTGGCCGCTAATTCCATGTCTGCTTGGTGTACCCACGACGCCCTCTGTCGGTAGATGGGTATTCCCAGTGTATTCTCCGCTGTTTCTCTGCTGCAATGAAGCAGAGAGGAGAATTCCAACATAGACATACGGAAGCAAAAATCTGAGATAAGCACTTCAAAACACAAGATAACACGGGGCTCCCGAGGGTGATAATTACTTTGATGTTCAAGACATGATTTTAATTTCTTTCCGTCAGTGAATTTGGATACGAGAATTGAGTTGTTCCTTTTTCGTGAATAGAAATTAAATTTCCCAGTGTAGGAGTCTAGAGTAATTAAATTTTCACCTTTTATCAGCGTACCAATTCTCAAAACATTGAATTAAAAGTACTTTCAATGCATCTCATCTGCTTTAAAATTTATTTCCGTGTTTCATTTTCCTGCAGAACATATACATCCTCACGTCAAAGATTTCTTGCAGCAGAATAAGTAAACAATGTTTGTTTACATCTTTTATATAGCCACCTCCCCACATGCTAATTATTCTGTGATGGTGAACCGCCAAAATATTTGATAAATCCTTGAACAAATTGCGCAGTTACGTTTTTGCTGTTACGGTTGGCAGCAATGGGAGGTGAAATTTCTTGGAGAATATAATGACTGACGCAAAGGCCTACTTGTTTCCTGCAGTTTGATAATCATAATAAGTCAGATTTCTTTCATATTATGTGTTAGAACGAGAAAGTTTAAAGTTGTTGCATCTTTTTCACATTTGTGGGTAATTTTCATAACCCAAGAATTATGTTTTAAAATATTAATTTGAAAGATGAATCATGCGTTTTTTGTTTTTGTTTTTGTTTTTGTTTTTTTTTTTTTTTGTTTTTTGGTTTTTGTTTTTTTGTATACATATACATGTATACTGAAAGAAAGAAATTAGTGTATAGATCTTTCTAAGAATTTTTAGGATCTCAACTAATTATCCTTTCTTCTTATATAAAAAGGTGATCGTGCGACCATGCAAGGAATGTTCATTTGATATATAAAATATTCAATCTCTCTTTCGATCTTGATCTTAATTGTTTGATAATTCTTGTTTTAATAAAGGACTTGCGCAAGAAAGTTTTGAACTTAAATTTCTTATTCACTGTACAAAATAAAAGTACCAATCACTGAAGGACACTTCTGCGTGCGATTTTATGATTTCTGGCAACACTGTACATCTCCTACAAATCAAATTTAAGAGAATTACCAGCTAAAATTAAACTATATAATATGTTAATTTTTCTCCCAAATAGTAGGATTCCATCATTTTATTTCTGGTCAGAACTTCTCTGATCATCTTATGAAAGTATGATTTTAAGTTGAAAAAATATCTTAGAAGTTGTAGGGTGTGTATATACATGTACGACGTGTATGTCCTCTCTCTCTCTCTCTCTCTCAAAACACTACTAAAAATTTCTTGTTTTCTCAGGAATTCTGATAACCCACGGTGAAATGTTAGTGTAGGTAGAAAATGGTTCAATGCCTCGTAAACATGCTCTATAACACTACACTGTATATACCATCTCACATTTGAATCATATGCATGCTACTCATGCCGTGGATTCTAAGAACCAGTACGTATTTACGTATACACGATACTCATAATTTTTATGGTGGTTACTTGTACTTCGATTGGGAAATAAATTTAGTTTGTTGTGTTTTCTTCAATGAACTTTAAGGGAGTGATTTTCTTAATATTTATATGCATTTAACATTTTTTTTCCCTAAGATTCAAAAAGACATTGTCACTAAGCGTTGGCATCACTTAGATTAATATTGACCGTTTCATTGTAGGAGCAAGGTCAGGTCAAGGTCATTTTCGTTTTCTTTGACATCACGAATTAAAATGTCAGTTGCCTAATTAATTTCAATGGTCTTTGACCTTCACCAATGAAAAATAGCGCTCAATCAAGACTACAACCCACAATAAAAGATGCTGACCAACTAAGATTTATTGAGGTGCGGTCAGGAACGGTTTGTGATAGAGAGCATACTGAGATCAGATAGGCTGGTTCTGTAGTGACCTTGACAGTGATGATGTAGAACAGACAGACACATACAAAACTACCAGGTATATGACAAAATCAGAAGGGTTTTTTTCGGGGGAGAAGAGCAGTTAATTTCTCCCACAAATTACATAACACTCAAAAGAATTTATGGACAACAGAATCCCAAACTTGTGGATTTTAATGCATCATAATGTTATTTAACATCATAAGGTGAACATTATTGCAGCTCAGTGTGAAATGTACTTCAGGAAGAGCAGATATCAATATTTACATTCAGTGTAATTTTCTTTAAGGAATCCATTAGAAATCCATGACGTTCAAATCTCTGTAACACACACGAAACCTTGTCACCGCGCGTTAGAATACCCAGTAGGAACTATATGCATTTTCAATACTTTGTGATCACCAACATGTACAGTGTTTGACAAAATTTAATAAAAAAAAATTAACCCTGTTGAATTAACGAAAAAATACAACAAATGTGCATTTAAAATTAGTTTGTCACTTTTTTTTCCTCGCAATGTTCGTTTGCGTTATTTAACTTTACGACGTCACAAACGGCTCTTACGTCTATAAAGCACACCACTTTTGAAGGGCGCTAAATTCACATTAAAGATTACCGAAATTACAATTATGTAGAGGAAAATTTGAAGAATGTAAATATAAGTATTAAATTCATATTTTGGGATGTTTTGGTCCTACAACACACCTGGCCGTGCCGACAAATTATCATACCGCGCTAACGCAGGGTATTCAATTTGTCGGCACGGCCAGGTGTGTTATAGGACCGCAGACATCCCAAAATATGAATTCAATGCTTAAATATGTACTTTGAACTATATCTCCAAAGTTTATACTCTCTGACATAAAAAAAATACTAGTAATCTTTGATTTATTATGAACTGCACGTACATTGCTTTCCATGAGGCTGTACACATGAAAGTGACGATATTAATTGTTATGGGATAGTAAAAAGCATGATTACTGTCTTGTAACTATTAAATCGATGTTCAGTGAAGCAAAAATGGGTGCTAGATCTTTAAAAAGGGAAGGAAAATATTAATTGAATGTTAGATCTTTAAATTTGTTAAATGGCGGTCTCAATACCGAGTAAAAAAATTAAAGTCTGAATCATGTGGCAAAGTATCAATTGTGATATTTAATTATGGAAAATGTGGTTTTTCCTATTACGTAATGTTATTTTAAAATCTATACACATGTAAAAAACTATATTGTCATGTTGAAATATGGCCATTTAAAGGTTCATTCATTGAAAAAAGAATTCAATTAATCAACGATTTAACAACTCAGATGTCAAGTACAACAATAAAAGTTGCAGTTCAACGGATGTTTGAAAGTTTTTAAGTGAAGCTGATGGACAAAGATAAAGGAAGAGTACCGAATGGCCAATGATTCTCAGCAGGTCAACAAAACCGAAAGTACAGACCGATCAGGGGTGTTTTTTGTCTATAAAACGATAAACCCAGATAAAGACTGGGTGAAAAGTACAGTGGAGAAGTTGGAAAAAACTGGACAGAGATGTTTCTATCATGAGCGAGATTTCTTGCCAGGTCTCCAGATCATCGAGAACATAGTGAGATTTCTACAACGATCTTCCAAGGTTATCGTGGTGCTAACACCAGCGTTTCTACAGAGTCAATGGGTTGAATATGAAACCCAGCTTGCAAAAAAAATTAACATTGAAAATCCTGAACAACTTCAAGTAATTCCAGTGCTTCTAGAAGATTGTGCAATCCCTCCATTTCTCAGCACTACGACTTATTTAGATGTCCAACACAAAACGGAAGAACAATGGTTTGCAATTCTAAAAGAAAGCCTCAGGTTTGAATGTAAGTAAATTGCAACACATGAACACTTGCTCCATTTTTAATTTTTATATTAGTATTTTTTATTTACTGTACATGTATGTGTTTTGCTTTAGGTCAAAAGGAGCTTAGCTTCGTTAAATCAAGAGGCATTCACAGAAATCTATTTTGTAAATTAAAAAGTGTGCAAGGAAAACAAGAAAACGATCTCCAAGAATCCTGGCTTATAGATCTATGTTTTACAGAAGATGACCACGTTCTTGTTACAGATGCTAAAAACAAGAAACTCAAGAAATTCGTCTCCCGTGGAGCAAATATGGGAGCAACGGTTGACGTTTTGCAGTTTGATTCTCGTCCGATGTTCCTCACCCTGTTTAACGACATATCAGCTTACGTAACGTTTCCCGAAAACGAATTCATTCGAGTCATTAGTGCTGGAAATTCGCAACTGGCAATCAAAGACAAGTTCACTGTTCCTTTACAGTGTGGTGGAATATGTAAATTAGACGAAGAAAAGTTTGCTGTTTGCTGCCGTAGTCTGCAAAGTATTATTTTAATGAAGCGAAACGGAACCCAGCTTTCTGAAATAAGACCTTTGAAGGGTGACCCCTTTGAAATTTCCGAACTTGACTTGGAACAATTCTGTGAGAATGGCTTTGAGGGATTACAAATACAGGAATCAGATTTCTGTGCGACAAAGATTGATTGTAAAAAGATTTCTTCTGGAGGGACAGACGACGAACGAAATATAGGGGGACTAGAGGAAAGTGACTCGGGGTTACCCTCTCAAAACCATAGTACCATTCCTCCTGGTATAGAATCGGCAGTCCTGAATGAAGCTTACGATACCGACGAAGAAAACGATAATTTCCTAACGTTTAATGAACACAAAGGAGGCAAGAAAGATTTTCGATTTTTAAAGACAAACAGATTAAAAGCTAGAGAGGACAAGACTCATTTCATTATGCCAAATCACATTTCGGCCACGTCTGCTGGTGTAGGAAAATGGATGATCTACGTGGGTGATTACACAACAAATCGCATCACTGTTATTTACATGGCGGAAAATGGTTCCTTTCGATATCGACCCCTACCACCGGTTGCAGAACCCCGAGGAATTCTTGTTCACGGCGAAACCGTTCTCGTTGCTGCGGGGAGTGTCCGCATTTATACTGATAAACATTTAAGTAAAGCGTCGGAAGAAAATCTCTCTGTTGAGGCATCTCATCCAAGATCATTGGCATTGAATAAGAAAGGCGATCTTTTTGCGCTAACACATAAAGGGGATGGTGACGAATTCATTTCTATATACACACTATAAGATGATGACTTGTATTTACTCATGAGATGGGTGTTCTGTTGTTACCCTTGCATGATAACAATATTTTTACGTCCCGTAATTCTTCAAAGAAATCTTTCTTTTTTATACTCCCCGCTTGAAAAGTGATAGTGATCGGAATGTTCGTCCGTCCGTATGTTATGCTTTGGGGTACCTATCTCTTATCCACAACTCCTCTTTTACCACTGAATAAAATTTAATGAGACTTTCACAGAATCTTTGTTCTAGTTCCACTGTGCACCTCCTATATCACTTTTTGATCGGACACGTATTTTGGATTTCACAGAACAGAACATGAGCACGGTCATTTTTCTATATTATTGAAGGGTACTCATCTCTTATCAACTCCTCCTATACCACTAAATAAAATTTAATGATACTTTCACATATTCTTTATTACATAATATGCCAGTGACCTGTTATTTAACTTTTTGATCCGACACTTATTTCAGGTCTCCCAGTGCAAAACATGGACACTGCCATTATAACTATATTGGAGCGGGGTTATCATCTAGTGAGCTTATTGCTCACAGTACCTCTAGTTTTACAGTGTAATTTATTGCACTATGCAGCGGACTTTAAATTTCTTTATTTATTCTTCCTAACATTGTAGAAGCAAACAAAAGTCATATTTTTGCACCCAAGTTCTTTACATTGACAATGAAGGAGATATGTGCTCAGATAGAATCAGTGTAGCAAAATACACTGA
Source organism: Saccostrea cuccullata (assembly GCF_032062105.1). Lineage (NCBI taxonomy): Eukaryota > Metazoa > Mollusca > Bivalvia > Ostreida > Ostreidae > Saccostrea > Saccostrea cuccullata. Next base: position 105,838 of record NW_026938498.1, on the reverse strand, counting down.
ACAATGCCAAGGCTTATATAGGGTTTGAAGATGTATGTTCTTGAGGAAACAAATATGGCAGTCAAAGATAATTCTGCATTTTACAAATCATGTTCAGCTTTGACTTCAGCATTTGAGCAAACTAATCAGGCATGGCTATAAATTGCAATAATGATATATAAACAAACACCAGTGTTTTACTCTTGAATTTATTAAAATAACATAGCCCTTTTCAGGAATATGTATATAAGTATGATAAAAGCCATCTGACATAAATAGTGCCAGACATGTATCGATACCACACTAGCTTCACTGGCCTGTAGCCTCTGATAGTCACTATGGTAAAATGGGGGAAGTTTGAACATCGAAACAGAATCAATGATATAAAATATTATCCAATTTTCAATTTGCTACCAAATATGTGGTATGGCAATATTATAACATGAATGAAGATATATTTATATACGCATGTATAAAACTTGAAAATTCTAACATCTGTCTAAATCTTTGACAAAAAATCTGAGGATTATAAATAAACATACATAGCATGAATGAACATACACATCAAACAATAATGCAGAGATAGAAACTAAACGTCTCGAAAAGAGCACTTGATCAGTCATTCATACTTTTCCAGGTTTCCACTTGTAGCACAAACATGTATTGCAGTATCAAAAAAAAATTATTCAAAGATTTCCCGAGATAACACTAATAGAATATTACAATATCTTAACAAGACAGAAACACAATACAGGGCATTTTAATATTATTTCAAGATGTCCACAAGATATTTTGGCGTAAGAAAAAAAAAGTCGCAACAAAACTTCAACCGTACTGTGGACATATTATATTGCTGTGTACTTTTCAGAGCAGTTTAATTGATAGCACAGAAAGTGCATCAGATATAAACAAAAAATTTCTTTAAGCATATACAGACTAGCTGTACCATGGCTAAACCTCTTACAGAAATAAGCCATGAGGAATGTTTGACAATAAAATTACATAATCCTCTCTCTGATACATTCATATAAAGATGAAACGAAAAAAAAATCTGATGAAAATTCATTTTCAAACATTTTTCAATATCTCTTGTTCAGAAAACGAGGCGCAACTGTTGTGACGAGAACTGAACACAGTCTTTTGACTCCAGATGTAACAGAGAATGAGAAAACGCAAAAAAACATGGAAAGGACTTCATACGCAGACAAGGTCAAAGGTCATCACAAATAGTGGCACCATGCTGGAAGGAAATAAAGTGGTCGTTAAATCACTGTCGAGTGTCGAGATTTGACCGATTCCTTGTTCCTCATGCTGCCGGATTCCGGCCTCGGGGCGGGCATTCCTTCGTTTCCCGTAATTATCACAGTTCCGTAAAACTTTTCTTGTTCATCTTTTTGTCTTTGAAATTCCTCTTCAAGTTTCTAAAATAATATTTTTGTTTTCAAGGATTAGCATTTAAATCAGTTTTCACAATCATAAAAATATCAGTCTTAAATAAAATGAAGTCGACAAGAAGAAATACAGTTTTAAAATGATGCAGTTATGGTTTCCATGCAATACAAACTGAATACAAGGTATACAGTGAACAGTATAATGAATGAAATGAACTACATGTAAATATTTTTTTTTCAATACATGACTTTTTTAAAGGAGCTAGTCCTTAATACATATTTACCAATAATATTTTTTTTCTCTTATTTGTTAATTAAGAGCAACTGAAATTCATAAAATACACACCACCAAGAAACAACTTTTTTAAAAACATAAAATGATTTCTCTTGATTATGACAGTTAGGCATCTCAGAAATCAAATTCTGTCTTTGATGAAGAATTAAATAGAAATGGAAAATTTTCAAAAATTACAAAAATTTTACAGAACTAAAACAGCTTTGATTTCTGAGAAGCCTTTATAAGATATGTTCCAATTTCCATAATATGAAAACAAAGGCAGCTTCCCAAAAAGATAAAAAGTCCAGACTTTTGTCAGAAGAGACAAACCTCTACTTTGCCTTAGCGTAGCTCTGAAATGAATCAACTGAATCTAAGAGATTCTGCCAGGGGAAAAAACAGAATGGTTCATATGAAATACAATTTGAGATGAAAATAACTTGGAGTTCATGTAATTGCCAGGAAAAATAAACAGCTGCAGCTCGTATTTTTAATAGAAAGGTTCATATGAAATATGATTTGAAATGACAGAATCTTAATCGAGATAAGGTAACTGTCCATTGGGTAAACGAACAGAAATATTTAATATATATAGAAAAAAAAATAAAAGTTTTATGAAATATATGTCTCCATGCTACACATATAACTGAATAGGTCATCTTTATATGTACATGGACCTGTGGGGCTTACTCAGAATGCAGCACTGACAACATTGATTTTATCAGAGCTGGAGACTTTATGAATTGTTCCTCTCCGTCCAGGAGAAGTCGTGCGCCTATGTATCTCGGATTTCACCTCTAACACGGCTAAATGCTCCTGCCAATAGGAATTTAAAACTGAACATTGCATCTTAATCCGTCAAAAGTTTTTCTGAGTACAAAGGAATTTTTACTCCTGATTTTTATGTGATGATACGAAATGTTTGGAAATGGTTAGTTTATATTCTATATGTATGTTCTGTTTTCATGAAACATGAATATTTTGAACAAGAACTACTTGTTTTTAAAAACACATTCCTACTTTGGTCATAGTACAATCAATACTGCACGATGAAAGACATGACAAGAAACTCCTTGTTTATGAAAACTCCCCACCCCTATTTTTATAAGAATCTAATCTGTAAATTCATCTAGGTTGTGAATTAACCTCATCTTCCCAATTTCAATATTATACAAAGCTAAAACCACATACCTCTAGCATGCAATGAGTGTGAATTAGGGATTTCTTCTAACTCTCCTCTGAATATTATATGAATATATATATACAATGTGCCAATCAATATTATTCAATCATTGACAACGACCAATCAACAACAACAAATCAAGTTGATTGCTCCAACCACAATTTAGCTACTACTGGGATATGTTCATGTACAATGCAAGATGGGTTAATCCAAATCTCAAAAAAAAGCTTCTAACTTTTACGACGTGATAATCAAGACTTCTTAATACAACATGAAACAATAATAGCCCATTTTAAAAACTAGAAGGGAAAAAAAAACTAGGGCATCATTTTTAATTTAAAATTTCAAGTGAATGTCATTACATGTAATACTGAAATGAACTATGAACAAACTTGAAAAATCTTGAATGATAAACAACATATGAAGCCAAACAAATGACAATATAATGACATGAAAACACAGGTCATTCCCTCAATACTCACACTGGTGGAGAACTGTGACAATTTGGCTAAAACATGACATATTATGCAAACTAATGTGAAGGGACTTGATGTAGTGTAGGCCACAGAACATTAACTGGGCCATGTAGAAATGTACCTGCCTATTTCATTATCAAATGTTTTAACAATTAAAAGATAAAATGTTGCAAGCTGCCAATCTTGCTAGTTAATGTTCAGCAGCCAAAGACAGTGATTTTGACCAAAAAATGAAAATCCATGATAAATGATGTTCAAAAAAAAAAATCATGAAAGCTTACTGTACAAACTAAGAAACAATCAAATTGTTAGGAGTGCTTATATTGGAATTATTAATCTAAGACAAGTTAAGTCCCCACTTAGCTTCTATTGTGAAAATGAAATTAAGTATTGTAAATCTACTAGGTCAGTAAGGATCTTTCACCCTAAAGAGTAATGTAACTACTTCTACCTCTCAGGGAAATTGTGGGTGTGAACTTTGACCTGTGACCTTACCTGTTTCCTTGGCACCAATTGTTGCTTCCATTCCCGTAGTTCGTTGGCATACTGATCATCTAGTTCTTTTATCTTCTGTGTTTCCTGCTCCATTAGCATCTTCCTCTTCTCTGCCTGTATTCACAAAACAGAAATTTATACTTATATTCAAATGTTGAAGTTCTTGTGTTTTTTCTCCCTTACTCATAACTGCTCTAGCTCCAAGAAAGAGTTCTCAGCAGAGACTTTCTCTCCCTTAATTGAAATTGCTCAAGTTCTCAGAGATAGATCTCAATATGGAATTCCTTCCCCTTAACTGTAACTGCTCAAACTCTCTAAGACTTTTTCTCCCTTACCTGTAGCTGCTCAAGCTCTCTTGCATTGGTCTTGTCCATTTTCTCCCTTACCTGTAACTGTTCAAGCTCATATACACTGGTCACATTGTCAATTTTCTCTTACCTGTTTCTCTTACATAGACTTGTCTCCTTGTCAATTTTCTAGCTTACCTGTAACTGCTCAATTAAGCTCTCTGAGACTTGTCTCATTGATTTTTTCTCCCTAATCTGTAACTGCTCGAGCTCTCTTAGACTGGTCTTGTTATCAGTTTTCTCCCTTACCTGTAACTGCTTGAGCTCACGGAGACTGTCTTGTTTTCTCCCTTACCTGTAACTGCTCCATCTCTCGTAGACTTGTCTTGTTGTTAATTACCTCCATTACGTGTAACTGCTCGAGCTCTCTGAGACTGGCCTCGTTGTTAATAATCTCCATTACCTGTAACTGCTCGAGCTCTCGTAGACTGGTCTCATTGTTAATTATCTCCCTTAGGCCAGGTAAAATTTCTCTTTAGATTCTCATCCTAATTTGCTAAAAAATTGTCTTGTTGTTAATTTAATTTATATATAGGCCTGTAACTGCAATCGAGCTCTCTACACATTTTTTTTTTCATTACCTTAATGCAAATATGAATAGATTTAATTCTTTTCATATTCTTTTAACTGCTTAAAGAAAATCTCAAATTAAATATTTATTGTTAATTAGTTATCAAGTACACGTTATACGGCACACCCTGAACAAAATGAGGTAACTGCTTGAACTTTCGCAAAATCTATATAAATGTTCTTAATCAGTTTTCTCCATTACCTGTAGATTTTGTTTATTTCAAAGCAAAGTCGCACAGCTCTCGTTATATATAACTTGACCAGGTGTCATTTTACTCGTTATTTTTACTCCCTTACCTGTAACTGCTCCTCTCAGTGATGGTACTTGTGTTGTTGTTCTCTAATTACCTCACATTTTAACTTCTTTTATTGCCTATTTTTCTGCTCTTCACATGCTCTTTGCTATTAATAGCGACACGGTTTTAATCGTTGTTAATAATTCTCCATTACCTGTAACTGCTCGGGCTCATTTAGAGGGGCGGGCGGGGATGAGAATCTAAAGATTAATTTTATATGGCCTTACCTGTAACTTTCCAGCTCTTGTAGACTGGTCTCATTGTTTTCTCCCTTACCTGTAACTGCTCGATCTCTCATAGACTTATTCTCCCTTACCTGTAACTGCTCGAGCTCTCGTAGACTGGTCTCGTTGCGGAAGACAAGCTCCTCCCACTGTTTCTTGTGTTTCTGCTCTTGTCGCTGCTGTTCAGCCTTCATCCTCTTCTTCTCATTTTCCTCAAACTGAAAAACATCAAGTACAGGCTTTATCTATATAATTCACTGGGATTTTTAAAACTATTCGAGAAATCACAAAAATCATCCATTTCCTTCATATTAAAATTTTTTTGCTGTCCCCACTCATAAATATATAAATACAGAGATGCAATATAGGCTTAATGTATATACATAATAAATTTTAAAATTCCTGAAAAATATATATTGAATGCAAAATTTGTAACATAGTATCCAGTGAGAATGTGTATGCATAAGTGAACATAATTTTTACTTATTTCATGCATATCAACATAACTTCATTTACATGTATTATGAAAAGAAATTAACCTATATCATAATATGAATTAATTATGACTGAAAAAAATAATAATCATTATTATTAATAAAACCAAATGCTTCCTCCTTGTTTTAATAAAACTGTTATCCAATCAAAACAAACATGAAAACAAAAACATTTTTATGATGTCTGGAGAGTTAGCCAATCCTATGAGAGAAAAAAATGAATTCCTTTGATCTCTTTATGGTTTCTACCACCAACAAAATTATCATCCACGATCCTATGGGATTGTCTATTTGTCTTAATTCTCTGTTTGGGAAAATGTGTGTCAATGACATTGTTATAAAGCGATCAGAAAGTGCATGCAGCTTAAGATTTTTTTTTTCTGGATATTGTACGCAGAATAACAAAGGAAAGTTAGTTGCTAGTCCATGTATTAAGGCAGGCAGAAGTTGGGTACGGATGGGTATGAAATGAGGTACGTAATTTTCACGTAATGTGCTCAAGACCTGATGATGTTTACCTGTCGTTTAAGTTCGAATGGCTTCTGCAAACAATTAAGGACACATGCAATGACAAGTGAGACACATGCTCAAAAAACATCAAACAAACAAAATAGCTCAAATTAAAAAGAACTTCAGCAAAATGCAACATCTGTAATAACAGAAAGCAGGGTGGGGAAAAATTTTATCCTTGATGTTCATCAAGATATAATTAAATATAAATCAAGATATTACTAAATATAAATAAAAGCATATCTTTGGTTAATCAAAATGTATCTATTCACTGCTTCAGCCAATTTAAAGCATGTCAGTATGTTATCTCTAATGTTCTGGCAAATACACAAATAATACTGTAACAGTCAATGGTGATTTTCTTAAGCATGATGAATACACATATATGTCACATTATTAGCTGTTAATTATTAAAATTATACACTAGCACAAGCCAATTTTTTTTAAAAATTCCTTTTATTTCTGTTCCATGTGAAATACATTAAAAAACTTAACCCCCCCCCCCTCAAAAATCAAACAAACAAACTGCACGTCATTACAATCTTTCCAAAATAAAAAAAGCTTGCCTACAAACAAGTGTACATAATAAGCACCAAACACTTCAGTGACCAAAAACAGAGGTCACAGACACCCACACAACATTTCCTTCTTGTCCCTCCTCACCTGTTTTATTTTGGCGCGATCGTCCTCGGGCGAGCCCACAGTGCTCAGCCTGAGACTCTGTTTGAACATCTGAGCCCGAGTTTTGGCCTCGCTCCTCTGTATTTTGGGGAGCCGTCGCTTTTCTAAGGCATGCCTCTTCTGCATCTCGTCTTCTTTGACAGAGTTGCTTCTCTTCATTTGTTCAACTTCCTGCATGGTGAAAAATTAATCAGTTATAAACATTACACCTAATAAATAATGTTGATCTTTTTTCATGCCTCTTATTTGAAATATCGTTTAATGTTCTCTTTATCTTTTTCTACCATAATTGTTCTGCATTTATTAAAATCATAAATAAATCATCATCATCATCATTACAACACAAAAAAATTTGTCTTTACACCAATTATTTTTTTAATGACATTTCTACTTATTTTCACTTATCACATGTGAAAAATCTATAGAACGAAAAAACATACACATAGAAAATCACAACCAACTATTCACATTTAGTACTATAACCACTTTACATTAATTTTCCACCAAAAAAAAATAAAAAGATAATGTCTCAGTCACAGTACAACACAGATTATACGAGTTACACTGTGACCCTGTCCTGTCTTGAACTCTGACCTTTTGGTGCCGGGTCAACATCTGATGTCGTTTTAGGAAGAAGAGGTCTTTAAGCTGACTCTTAGACAGCTGGTGTTTCTCATGTAACTGTTGTTTTTCTAACTCCCATATTGCAGCTTCCCTACCTACAAGACACAAACAGATTACTTCATAAAGAACAGGTTTATAGTACTCAATTTAAGGCACCTCATTTAGAATATCAAAGATGAACGGTCAACATTTTACTTCATGACTTCAATTTTTGGCCATGCACAGTTAACATTAATTCAATTCTGTTAATAAAACATAATTTCCTCTATATCTTCAATTATACCATTCTGTTAGTCTTATGGCTACACAATATTAATTGTGATATGAAATTACAGAAACAATTAAAGCTTACTCCACTTATATTGAAATCGCTTATTTTGAAATTCCGCTTATTTTGAAATAAAAATAAATCCCTAGTTTTAGCCTCTCATATTCTTTGCATTAAAATAACAGTTATATTGAAATAGGCTATATTGAAATATCGCTTATATTGAAGCCACTGAGGTGATAATGAGTTGTTTTCATACCGGTTATACTGAAGTACTCCCTGGCGGCAGTCTTTACCGTTGGTGACAGTAATTATGCCTGACTGGCCGAATGATATACAAAGGTGTGAATTAATATACTGTTAGGTTTCACCTTGCGTCTTTTTACATTGCTTTTACAAAATAAAATTATTCACTGTTTAAATTAATTCTTTGTTTTTACGCATACGGACATATTTAAATAAAAAATTTTAATAAAGGAACCCCACAGAAAAAAACCCGAACTATGAGACTTAATAGGAACTAGTTATGGCTATTGATAACTCTAAATTCATAAAGCTAAGAATATTCTGGATTAACTCGAGTAAACTTACGATAATATACAAGCAGTGTTCAGCAGTATATTGAATGATTTAAGTCTCTTTGATTTATTATAAAATGCAAAAGAATGTGATGTCATGTTTTTAAAATGATGTTGAAGATTGTCTTTTCAATGCAACAAAAAGAAATAATGTTATGTAAAAGACTAAAATTCCATGTAATCTTGTCATTGTTTTTGATAAACGATGACCGAATTAATTTGTACGGGTTCTTTATTTAATTAGGTTGAACTTTGAAAAAGGGTAGATTTCACATTTTATTTCAATTAAAAAATTTTAATTATATGCAGTAAACCGATATATTGAAATAATTTGCCATGGTCCCCTGAATTTCAATATATCCACTGGATTCTACTGAGAGCAAAGAAACACTTGGAAAATGCTAAAAATTGCATTGCTGTAGACCAGTACAATAATTTTAAAAAATTTTTTCAGCATATTTCTCTTCATAACACCGTCTACATGTGTGTTTTTGCATGGCTTTACAATTTTGTGGTCTTTACTGAATAGGATGCACTGCTTTCTTTGTTACTGATATTTAACCCTGCCCAGAGCTTTACCCCTCAGTAGTTGCTGCTTCTGCTGTAGGAACTGACTCTCCAGTAGAGCTACCTTCTGTCTGTGTACCTCTGCTAACTGTTTCATGTGCTTCTCCTGTCTCTCTGCTTGGTTCTCCAAAAACACACGCTCCTAAAAATCAAAATTCAATTCCATTAAAACTTTTTATATAGAAAAACATTAAAACTAAAAAACTTACTGACTTTAATGTGGGAAAAAATTGTTTAAAAGCTTGCATGGGATGCAGAATCTAGCATCTGCCATGTGAAATATACATTGAATCACACATAAAATCAGTTAAAACAACCTCAGTTTTTCTTTATTATTAAGTATCAAAAAAATTCATTCAATGCTAAAAAATTTTTCCCTTTTTTAATTTAACAATCATCATTTAAAGATGGAGTACACACAAAACAATTAAAAATTCTTCTCTTGTGTAATGTATAAATTAATTCTGCTGAATTTAGAGAATTCTTGTGTGATATATAAAAATATTATTGGGTACATAAACCACACAAATATAGATGTTTCATATAAATCCAGAGATTGTATAAACTCTGACAAGTCTTGCTGATTATGTATCTTATCTGCCAGCTGGCAAGGACAGAATAACAAATAATGGTATATGTTTGTTTGGCTGGTAAGTAATTTACACACTTGGCAGGGATGTGGTGCTAGAACCTTGGTGTGACATCACTCCCTTAAATCTGATCAATACTATAGGCCTCTTACAAAATACAGGAGTCGATGTATTAATTCTTTCTACTTAAGCCCTTTCTCCTCTCAAATAACAGGTCTCATCAATTTAGAAAATTAAAAATAAAGAAATTTTTTCTCTTGTTTAGCTGTATTTCATTCCTGTTCATTGTTTCATAAAAAGCTGAAAAATGGATCATCTTCACATTTCAAACTTCGCACATACTTAGGCAATATAGTTGACAGATTCAGCGTTCTAAGAAATCTGTAAATGACTAATCAATAAGATCAACTCTGCCAAATTAGACTTCTCACTGCCAACCACCAAGGCTAATAGCCTAATAAGTACTCGTACTCTACCATATAACTCAGACCTTATGATGCTTTAAAGCCGGACATTTTGAGCCATTCTAATGTCAGCATCCAAATATATTCTCCAATAATTACATTCCAAATTAAATAGGAACATCATCCCTCTTATTAATTAAGGGACAACTCTATTTCATGTTTGATTCATTGAACTTACTAGAAGCTGACCCATCAAAAATGAGAACTTCACACTTCTTCATATTCATTAATTGTTGAAGTTTAAAACATAAATATTTGTTGGGAATATAATAATTTATTTGAGATAACTTGATCTATGGGAATTGATTGTAACCTTTTCTTGAAGCTCTATTTCTTTTTGGTCCTTGCGTTTCTTCATGGCATCCTTCCTATTGTCTTTTGGCATGAGATCTAGTTCTTGTCTCAAAAGTTTTAGTTCTTGTTTCTGTTGCTCTTTGAACAATTTGTATTCTTTTTCCTACAAAAAAATCAGGTAAATATTTATATTAACATTTATAACAAAAGAATATAAATATAGATGTATACACAAACTGTTCCACATACAAAGGCAAATCTAGGCCGATAGAAAAATGGAATATACAGCTTATCTATGAAAATAAAGGATGTTATCTCTTTACAAGAATTGAAATGACCAGGAGCAAAAAGAAAGATCTTTTAAATTTTACATTTATCTATAAAAATTTAGAAAATATTTCAAAAAGAAATTGAATGACAGTAACTGCACATTTTTTGTGACCAAAAAAAACCTGCATGCAAAACATGAGTTTATAGTCAACCTTGCATGATCAAGTTATTCAACAATTTCCAATATCAATTTCAAGCACACTGTTCAACATCATATTAATGTACTGGTTAGTGCTTATCAAACATATATTTAGTTTTCTATGCCTTACGCCCTGCATAATGTTTGATGTGAAATGAAAATGAATCAATGTCAATATCTAAGAAATTCTAACAGCTAGCTAGCTGATATAACGTATACAAACCTGGTCCATTTTAAGGCGCTTGGCTGCATTCTTCATGTCAGCTGCTTGGTTCTGTTCGGCCTTTTCTACCTGTTGTTTCTGAGTTTTATTAAGGGTTTCCATATCCTGATCATAATTCTTCACCAAAGTCTGCAAAGGAAACAACCCTTCCCAGTCAATGCACAAAAATCCTCATGCAATGCTATCTCATGAATTCCAATGAGTGACAATGAAAATGAAGAATATTTCCTAGCAAAATGCATCTTCAACCCAATAATTTTTCAAAAGAACTAAAATGAAGACTTTAAAGTGATTTGCCATACCAGCAATGTATTTAATGCATAATTTTACCTAAAAACCCAATTTTTCGCAAGATCCCTCATCAAATCAACAGCTTACAAGAATAACCCAAATGATGCAGATGTCAATATACAGATTTCAAGGTGCTTATAACAATATATTTTAATTTCATCTAACATTAACGTTACCGTACCTGCATATCGAGTTCGAATTTCCGTTCCTGATCCTCGCGAGCACATTGGGACTTGTACATGAGATCCTGGTATTGCTTGTTCTCCTGTTTCTGAAGCACCTTAAGTTCCCGCAAATCATTCTTCCTATTCAACAAAACAAAATGGATCGGCATTAGTCAATACTGCAAATGCAATACTTCCATGATATATCCTTACATGCAAGCAGGTGCTCTTCATTTTCCATCAGGTGACATTTTCCCGAGAGATTTCATCTGTTGTTTACTTCTATAAGAACCATAAAATTACTCGATCTTTGGATATTCATTGTTCTAAATATAATCACTCATTATGCAATATCTTTAAGACTCTCAAAAGAGGTATATCTTCAAAAGTTCCAGCAAAACAATGGTCTTATCCTGTTATAAATTTTAGATTTACAAGGGGGAGGTAAATGCAAAATTGACAACATGATAACTATTATCATGTTGTAGATTTCGCATTTACCTCCCCCTAGTAAATTCAAAATTTACACATGGTGGTTATCAAAATCTGTAGAGGTTCCAATAAGCCAATCATTATACATGTATATAAATTATCATTTGTATAATCATACCTTCTATTACACCTGTTTTTCTGAGAAGTGATGCTTCCATGAATCTTAGATAGACACAACTTGCACAATAATTCATTTTTGGGTTTAAGAACAGACAACAAATCTTCATACATATTTCTCAAAAAATATCATTCACAACATAGACAAAGAAACAGCTGAGGGGGGAATAAATCTTTTATATCTGGACTTATTTCTATATATAACTGATCAGACTGCATGTCAACAAGTTAATTTATTCATCAATAAATGTCAACACTAGCAAAAATGTCTATAAAACCCCTTTACATCCGTCCTTGGGTGCCCTACATTTTTTATCAGATTATAGATCTGGGATTAATTATCAGGGGATTAACCACAAACTGGGCAGATAATGGGGAGCCACCAATCAGATACTAATCTAGCCCTGCAACTGTAAAACACTAACAGATAGAACCACAGGATGCACTCTCCAACAATTAATAGCTGGCTAATTAATGCATAACACCTCTACAAATCAACAAAGATCATCAACGACAAATCTGTCCTTCCAGGCAAATATCTCCACACTTCACTGGGAACATATGACACAACCTAAAGAGCCTACAGCATGGGCAACTGGAAAATACCACTGCATGTAGATAAAGTGTAAGAAAGAAAAGATAATATTTAAATACATTTTTTTTGGTCTTCTTCACAATTTAAATTTTGGAAATTCAATTACTATGCTTTAATGCTTTGAGACAATTAACAATATTTCATGCAAATCTGGAAATGTTGGAGTTTTGATTATATGCTCAGACTACTCATTTCTTTAACAATCACTCAATTAACTCTTTCAACACTGAGTAACTTTTATCAAGCAACCCCCAGTACACTGAGTAACTTAAGCCTTCATTAGAAAATTCATCTACCGTCAGAAAAAATACAATAACTTCTTTATTAATTAAAATATTTTAATAAAAGACATATCATTATGAAATTTGTATGGATTTAAGATTATTTAACAAGACAAAAGCGCCGATACAAAATAATATTTTGTATTTTAAATGATCTTATGTAATATTTTGATAAATTTGCTGCTATGAAGTTTCAAAAACTTTCTTTTTCTTTTACAATCACATATGTTCTTAATCGTTTAATAGAGAAATTATTCACCAAGATATGCAATATGTCATTATTCATTGAAAAAATAAAAAAAATAAATAAATAAAAACATGGTGTTCTTAATATTGAGAGATCCAAACATGGTCAATAAGTTTACTTTCACAACAATGTTTATTACGCATATCTTTAATGTATATGAACGTTTATAAAGATATTTTTCTTTTCAATGTTTACCGCCATTTTGCTAGTTTTCTTGTTTCTTTAAAAATTCGTCTATTTTTCGTTTTTTCCCCGTGATTTTTGCCATGTGGTCCGCCATTTTTGTTACAGGATGTTTATATCAATTTACCCATAATTCATAGCGAAGATTTTGCGCAGAGAATACTTTCTATTTCTAAGAATAAACATGTTACTTTCAGTTTTGTGTCTGAAACCTCCACAACGGTCTACCGTGTTGAAAGGAGAAATTTTATCAGACCGTTGTGGAGGTCTACAGTGTTGAAAGGGTTAAGGCATTATTTTCCTCCACAGCAGCACAAAGTGCCTTAAAAATATTAAATTGATCCAAGCAATAAGTTTATTTTCTTTAAGTAAAAGCATTTATTTTCTTTCTGGTGGAGGGATATCATAAAAAAAACATGGTTAATAGCAGAGAGGTCTTTGGCATCTAGCCTGAGCTTTGGTTCTTTCACACAGAATTTCAATAACGAAGCCTGGTTGATGAAGTAATTGACACCTTACGCTTTCGCCAAAAACTAATTAGCTGCACTTTATCAACTCCCTCCAATAAGTAATTAGCCAGCTCTATTTTTGAAAATTATTTTCAGGCTTTTTTTTTATTAAATGAGGAATTTGGGTGCTAAATTATTAACTTTATGGCACACAAAATTCTTCTATTTTTTTTTTTAAATAAAAATTTTCTTTGTAAATGCTGACTCATTTCAAGAAAATGTAAACAATACTCAATTTCTGTCAATTTCAATTCTCTTCAAAGACAGAGTTTATTAAACTGGGTACAAAAAGCATCATCAGTCTTAAATTCTTGCTTAATGAAAAGTGTCTGGCATATTTTTGATATAAGATACCCCATCAATCAACACAATCCTAGTACATTAATTACTCATATTTCAGTCCTCTTTGTCATCATTTATTAATTACAATGATGTTACAATTGTTAATTCACAAAAATGAATTAATTGCTACCTTTGAGAGGCAATTGCAGCACAAAAAAAAAATTTACAAGATACTGCATGCCAATACCAGTAAATACTGCATACCCAGTGAATACTTAATTTTAATTATCTCAAAATTACAACAACCATGAACATGATGAAAATTATAATCACACTATGACAATCACTTTATGACAAAACCTTGGCTTGCGAGAAACAATAACCTCATGAAATTGTCTTTGCAACAAAATAAGCTATCTCTTATATAGCATCCATAAAGTTTTTCTGTCTTAATTAAGGCTCATTTCAAGACAAAATGACCAATGTCTTCATTCATTTATTGTATCTTTGTCACATTTCCTTTCCAGGTTCTAGCCTGCTGTTCTAATGACAGGATTTTTGTACAGAATCAATTCAATTTACTGCTCAGCTGCATTTCTAATTGTCACATTGACAAGGAAAACAACACCACAAATTTTTTCTCGACTTTCAGTAATTAATTTTTAAAGATTTTTTTTGAATTTTCATTACATAAAATACCTTGATCAAGGTATTTTATACATATTACATCCTTTTCACTAGATAAAGCTATATAACTTTTTTTTCCATCAAGCTATATACCATAAAGTTCAATTTTGATAATGCAATAAACAAACTCCTACACTTCCCTTGTGGATACCAGCATATAAATTTCCTTGGGGTCATGAATCATTATGTCACAAATAAAAACACAGATTGTACATTTCTGGAATTTACAGATCCAGGATATGTGTTGTAGTTTTCAATGATGTCTGGGTAAACAACAAAAGACATCAAAACATGTTTGTTTCCTGACTGGAATACAGATTCCTCAACAACATTTGTTCATATTAAAAATAAAGGATGTTTGAAAATCCTATAAAGGAAAACAAAGCTTTTACTTTCCATCAACCTAATGTTTTTTTTATATTAATTGAGCTGAAAACACTCATTTACTGAGTCAAGGATGGACCTTTTTTCATAAAAACTAAATTCAACTTAATAACCTAAATGAATAGAGAAATATCTTATATCAGAATCCATCTGATGGACCTAGATGAACCACTAATTCATACAAAAGAATATGGTATTCATTTAGTTGATTTTAAGGATTAATTTCATCTATCGACGTCTTTCTATTCATTAGTCATCTTTTGTATGTCTCACTTGTAAGTCTCGAGTCTATATATTCCTGCATTGTAATCCAAGCTTTTCTGTTGATGAAGGGGAGGGGGGCAGTTTCTTGAGATAAACTAGAAAAGATCTAAGGGTTAAAAATGCTTTACACTCTGTGAGATAATATGTACCCATCCTTATACATTGTACATGTCACTTTACCCCTCAGCAAAATATGGTCAGAAAAAGCATGACTATCACAGTTCAACTGTCCTACGACGGGTATACACAAATAAAATAAGTAAAAGGAGACACTCATAGTGGTCTCAGAAACTTAAAGGGTGGAAAAAAATATAGTAATGCAATACAGTTTATTAACTGCATTTTGACTACCCCTAAAAAGTTATGCAGCTTTTCAAAAACAGTAAGTTTTTTTTTCTTCATCATAAGGGGTGCAAGAAATAATCCTGAGTGTTTAATGAACATTTAACCTACCTGGTCATGTACATGTGACAGTAAGCATCCAGAATAAAAGTCACTTTGGGTGACACATTTTTCTTTTCAGGTGAATCAGGATTCTCCTGAGAAGACTTGAATTTCTGCACTGCCAATGCATTTTCCAAGTATGAAATGACTTTTGTAACCTCATCCTCGGACACTGCAAACGTGTAAAACTGGTCATGGTCTGGATTGTCCTTCCAAAGCTCAGCGCCCACCAGGATGGGGATCTGGCGGAGGGTGTTATCCTTCACAATAGAGGAGGTGGTGCCAGAACTCAGCCCACTACAGCCCGAGTCTGAGGAAGTTGAGACAGAATTTCTTCGCAAAGCTTGAAGACTTCGGTGATGAAATACTAAGTTCCCACCATCTGAATTTTCACATGTACTCACACTTGCATTAGAACATGCTGACGAAGCACTTTCACCTAATTTTGGCCCCTCGTATAATGCCTCTAGATTCACTCTTGGAGTTTTGCCTCTTGAAACTTCTGACACTGTATTGTAGTGCATGAAAGAGGGTTTCTTTTTCTCTTGTCTTCTGGCCATTTTCTGCCATGGTAAGCTGTTTCCTCCCTGTAGACTCTCACAATCTGAGGGACAACTGTGCAAGTCCACATTGTAGTGGGGCCGGTTCAAAAACCTCTGCCATGTTAGTCCACTCCCGGAGTGCAGACTGGACACACACGACGGACTCTGTGATATTGTGTCCTCTTCCTGATACCTCCGCTGTATCAGCTGCTGCCAGGATAATCCGTGGAAATCCAGAGACGGCAGGGTAGCAGACTCCTCCTGACAATTGTCATAGAGTTCCAAGGAAGATCCGGAAAATCCAGATTCCATGACGCCAGAGTAACAAAAATCACAGGTCACTAGAATTATTATCCCGCAAGTGCTGGATGAATCACATTCTGCTTATAAATGATCGAACATTCTCTCTTGCTGCATCAAAGCCCAATATCATCATGATATTTTACACAATGAGGTAATTTTGGTGAGAGCAACAGCCAAAGATGCATTATGTCTGTGGCTATCACACTTGGCCAAAATGAAACAATGCATATGTTGTAGGGTTCCCAGCATGTGTTACCTTCCTAGCAGTCTTATGTTTTGTTACTGCTTCTAATACATATCTTCATTACATGGTGATAAATGTACTGATGCACTGGGTTCAAAAACTACAACTTGCCTACTGGCATTTGTCTTAAGATCTCCTTAGACAAAAGTCAATACCAATTAAGATTCACACGACTGTGCAGTCTCAACAAATCAACCTTCCAAATAAAATTAATTTGTTTTTAAAGCATTACACAAGAATTTACGAAAACTGATCTCCAATCCGTAGAAAGCGTTAAAAATCGACTGTAGTGCAGACATCATAACTAAACGCTTCCAATCCCATTTCTACTAAAAAAAAAATAATCAATGAACAGTAAGTACTGACTGGAGTTTGAGTGACAGGTAATACAGCTGTAGTCCAGCTAAAGGAATCGGCAGCCAATCACAGAGAGGCAGACTTCCATGGGTAGCCGGTCGTCAACACTCCCCATAGACTGAGGTCTCCCTCCTTTTGTTTACTGGCGCACTTGTCATATCTCTACATGCATATCAATGATCCTCGGTATGAATTATTCAGCTAATCTATCACTTGGTCAGCTAAATACTCCTAAGTCACTCAGTGTTTTCAAACGCCCGATCAAGTGTGACAGATATACGTTCTAGTCTATTCTCGTACCTAACATTAGTAATTTTTTCCAGTCCAAAAAAAAAAAGCCGCACCAACAAATTTTCTTTACCTTACAGGTAAATTATTGATGAATATACACTCGATCTTGTTGATACATCACTTAAGACGATCTGCCAAGCTTGCTGTGAAACAAAAGTTGAAATGACATAAACATTAGCTACAGATAGCACCCAATCCAAGTCATCAATAAACAATTTGCCTTCATAACCACCAAAGAGGCTGATAAAAAAGCTCCGTCTTCCCCTCTTGCTCCTAC
The DNA here is from genome assembly GCF_032062105.1 of Saccostrea cuccullata. Lineage (NCBI taxonomy): Eukaryota > Metazoa > Mollusca > Bivalvia > Ostreida > Ostreidae > Saccostrea > Saccostrea cuccullata. The sequence goes on along the minus strand of NW_026938498.1, from coordinate 87,884 downwards.
AGTGCTTTTCTGCGTTATACTCCTCTCCACAATAAACCACATTATATGCCATAATGAGTGCACTTTTCACACAGATAAACCTCCCCTCAAAACACTGGAACAGTACCCAGATAAAACAATTCCATCATACCATTTGCATTAACTTTTCTACATTCATGGGAATTAGGCTCATTAAATCATTTATCCTATCTCTCCACTACATCAGATATGCAACCGCTCTAATTACCATTTAATTAAGCTTAGCACTAACAAGTATTCAACCTAAAAACCGAAAATGATTATTTTCCCCCCACTTGACACAAAATGCAAGCCAAAGGATCAAAGTTTTTCCTCTCTTTTCTTTTTTCTTATTTTCATAAGGCTTCTGACTTTTTATGAATATATTTCTTCCTCCTACATCTTCATTAATGCAAACGTAGGATTGATTCAGTAATACAATCAGTTGTATATGTAAGATGAGCATCATCTAAAGTCAAACCAGTGACAAGAGAAAATAATCATACAGCAATGACAGACGAATGTTCCCGGTGGATTCTAAGGACATTGACCACAACATGGGGTCATTCTTCATTTCTCCAAGAAAAACCACAGATAATGATTTCTTCAGATTCCAAATTTTTGCAACAAAAAGTGAACAATTCTATTGAACATGTCAAGAATATGAAGAATTCTTTTTCTTTGCAGTCAACCTGCAAAATAGACAGTTTTACCCTTTGCATCTGCATATTGATTTAATGTCCTGATGAGTCACAAGCTAATCGAAGCTATAAACGCTACTGTCTCAGTGGGTATATTGGCTAAAAACACTTTTTTGTTTGTGTTTTTTTTTCAGCTTGATAAAAATCTTTCCCTAAACATTGATCATGATGTGGGACACATTTGCATATTGAAATTTTTTTTTTAAATTAGCTAATATTTAGCATGACCAAAATTTTATGCACAGTGTGAACATGCTAAAAAAACTCTTTTTTTTCCCTTGCCCATTACTGAATTTTTTCTCTTTCTCCAAAAAACACTATTAAATACTAGAAGCAGAAGTAAACATCTGATTCATTCATTCTGTAGATAACTGATGGCACCATATTGTTTTCCTCAATGTGTGGCTTTTTCCAATCTCTTCAGACTATTATACCAGGTAACTGTTGATAACAGCTTCCTCCAGATCAGCTGATCCCCCAGCCTTGATCTACCTGATGGTTATAAGACATAGGTATGCCAGGGATGCCTGGTCGGCCCAGGTGATGCTTACATTAACATGAACAATGACATGTACAGATGGGGGAGTCGATTTAACTGTACAAATGACAGATGTGTAGAGGGGATCAAAAACAACTTAGAAAATACCACAGGAGTCAAATGCATGCTTCCCTATTACACTATTATCATAGAGTATTCAACTCTAAATCAGTGTTGTTGCTATTTTTTCAATTACATTTGTGTATGAGCCTATGTAATATAAAAAAGTTATAAAATGTATTTAGTATATTGTAATTTTGCAATTTTAAAATGCCTTGAGTTGTAACATTTGTGAAAAAATACATTTTATGGAGGACATAAATTCATGGGTCCCTTCATACCATGAAAACCATGAAAATTAACCCCCCACGAAAATTAGTGATTTCACAGTATCTAAATTAACCTACATCACAAATTTTTGTCTTAATGGTTAAATTTTAAAAGTGGGTGACCTTTTAACTAAACCAGGTCATCATACACCCAGTCTGTCTGTAATGGGTGGGGGGAAAAAATAATGGATCGTCCACGACTTTATGATTTTTTTCTCATTTGCCAGGAAACAATTATCTTTCATAATATGAGGTGTTAACAACAAAAGTAGTCTACACAATAAACATTTCCCCTTTGTATGACGGAGCACAAAGGGACCAAAGGCAATGTGACCTATCGCGAAGCTTTGAGTATGATATATTTGACTTTCGTAGTCATCGAAATTGCAGTGTTTGCAAATATGCAGATTTTTGTGCAGAGGGCTCTGCAGATTCGTGCAGACAGATCAATAACAATATTTCTCTGAAAATACAAGACAGCAATGCAAAACGAGTATTTACAAAACGATTAGGGAAACGTTTCCAAGTGTTCTTCAAATGAAAGCTAAAAAGTTGGCAAATATTCTGCTCTCCAAAAGATGATCTTTTTCCATGGATACCCAAATTTCTGCCTAATATGTTAATTTATAAATCTTTGATGTCTAATATGATGAATTTGATTACTTCCACAGATTTCGTTCTCAGATTGCCTGAGAGAGAATTATTTTCAGGACAATGCCCTTAGCTAGTTTAGCTTATAATACTTCTATTTCCTACCATATGTAAAACCACGGACATAAGAAAGCGTCATTGTAGATTCAAATTCTGACAAAGGAACAGCTGTCATTTCCAAGAAACCAAAAGGAAGCTTTATATATCCTCAGTTAATATCATACTATGGCAAGATTTCCTAGAGACAATACTACTATTCATCTGTCTTTTTCAAACTTGTGTACCATTTGTATAAATCTTACTGGCATTATAGAGTCGGCCAGTAGAAACTGAGGATGTAATTACTAAGAATGAATCATAGTCTTTGTTTCTTTTAATCAAGACCATCCATCTTGTCCTTCACTCGGACTTCTGCGGTCTCGTTGTTTCACTCCGTTCTAGGCAATCACATCGATTGCAGTGAAGACTGTATAAACTAGTCTGTCAAAGTGAGCATAAATAAGTCAACAACTCACACCATGACCTCAAACATCAATTCAAGCCGCAAAACACAGCTAGAAGACCGATTTTTTTCTTGCCCTTGAGTTTCATGATTACCAATTTGTTACACAAGTGACAATGGGTTTTTTTGTCCTTGAGTCCTTAGGTTACCAAATATGATAAACAAGTGAAACAATCGAATCAATGATCTTTGAATAAACTGAGATAAAGAATCAGTTATACAGTTAGACTAAAAATAGCAATTTTCAATTTATAATATAAGTATCATGAGTAATTAGAAAACTATGAAATTACTAATTTTCGTGGGGGTTTAATTTTTTGTGGTTTTCAAGGTATGAAGAGACCCTTGAATTTTTGTCCACCACGAAATGTAATTTTTCAGATATATTACTACTCAGTAATACTTCAACCATGAAATCAAATCCCTGTGAACCAATATATTTTCCTCAAACCACGAAGATTTGACCCCTCAAAAATATGTGATTTAACAGTATATTGATTTAAAATTCATATATGATATCATCAAGTATGCCTCTATGTTTTTTTTCCTGTTTTACACAACCCACAAAATAAATAACCAAAAACAAGTGCCCTCTGTTCTCTCAAAGTGTAAAAACCAACAACACTTATAAAATAGCCATTCTTTAGTTCATAAACTGAACTTCAAAATAACCTTAAGTTGTAAACCATGTTCTTACAAAGAAAACCCCAAAACTCCAAGTTTGTACAATTAGCAGTTTTCTATTCTTGCTGGTACCATTAACTAGTTCCCAAATCACTCATTTGTTTCCTATTATAGTGATCTAGTTTACTACCTCTTTACAAAATGTAGCTGGTACCATTACCTAGTTCTCTATCCTCTTACCTGTTTCCTACTTTATTGACCTAGTTTACAAGAACCTCTTTAACTAGATAGCTGGTACAATTAAGTAATTCTCCATCCTCTCATGTTTTCCTACCACAGCCACCTAATTTACTGGAACCTCTTGAAAAGGAAGCTGGTTGAATTTGGTTCCCTTAACTAGTTCCCACTTCACTCGTTTGTTTTCTCTACAGTGACCTATTCTTTGGAACCTCTTGACTGGACACTTTTTCTACAGTGACCTATCTGTAGGAACCTCTTGACTAGACACTTTTTCTACAGTGACCTATCTGTAAGAACCTCTTGATTAGACACTTTTTCTACAGTGACCTACCTGTAGGAACCTCTTGACTAGACACTTTTTCTACAGTGACCTATTTGTAGGAACCTCTTGACTAGACACTTTTTCTACAGTGACCTATCTGTAGGAACCTCTTGACTAGACACTTTTTCTACAGTGACCTATTTGTAGGAACCTCTTGACTAGACACTTTTTCTAGTGACCTATTTGTTGGAACCTGGACCTATATCTTACCTGTTGTGATACTCGTCTCTCATTTTGTGTTCCTCCCCGGCGTGGACCACTCTCTGAGTCGTACTGGTCACTAGCTCCCCGTCCTTCATGTACTTTCTGGTCTTCGTCATCGTCCTGTACTGGCTCTTGCTCTCCTGTTTAAAAAAAATCATAACAGTTTGAAAATGGTTTTAACAGTCCTAATGCAAAAAATAACGAATTAAAAGCAAATTAAAATCATTTCTTAAATGATACTGCAAAATGTGAATTATGATGTTAAAATTAAAGTGAAAGAAGAGAGGAATTTGGCTGCAACATACTTTTGAATGCAAAGATATTGATAATTTAATAAGTCATCCTGCAAATTCTATTGTCAGGATCTTCTATAAATTATTATCAGTTTTTCAAAAGAGCTTAAGGATCAGAATTATGAAAAGAGCGAAAAAGGTGTCAAATACATACATACGTATTCAAAAAAGATAACAAATCATGCTTCAGAAATCCAAGAATCATGGTAACTATAGACACTATTCTTATTCCAGTCTATTGAATCTAGTTTCATTCTTACATTACACAAAAGAAAGTTAACAAGATAATAACAACAGAAAAATACTGCTAGACCAATGACCTGCACACACAGAAACATGGAACTCATTAATTGGACTTGTTTATCAATGGGCAAAATGCCCTTCCCCAACAGCTAAGAACAGAAAGGGCAATCTGCATCATTTATAAGTTAAGGTGCATAAACCCTCTGCTCATCCATTTAAATGTTTACTTTACTAAATTATAAACAATTATATAGAAAAAAAATAACAACAAAAAAGCCATTTCAACTTATAAATATAATACACATTTGTGTCATTAAGAGTTATCTCTCTTATCAGAGGGTCAATGAACCTTAACAGTTAATGAAGATGGCTAAAGCATGTACCAAAGTCAACTCTGAAGAAAAAAAAATCAACAGGCCTTCAGCTACAAAACTTTAGATTTGTGAAACTAAGCATATTTTTAAATATAGAAACACAATGCTATCTTGGGAGTTTACCATTAAAAATCTTAATTGCATAATTCAGGCAGAGGGAAATAAAATTCCACCTCAAAGAATGACTGAGCGTGCATGTTTCTCACTATCTCCCTCCTTTGAACTTTACTATCTTAAGAATGTTAGACCACATGTTTTATTTCAGTACTCTCAATTTGAAGAAAATGCAATCCTAAATCAATGCACTAGACATTTTTACAAATTTTAAATAGAAAGTGAGAAGTGCATGCTTCCATAATACTGGATAGTTACAGAAAAATCAGAAATTCCATAGCTAGGGGACCCAGAGGATTGAAGTGAGTAAAAACTGGGAATAACTTAACCATAGTGGTAGAAAAAAAGCATTTTAGCCCTGCACATGTAACATTTCGCACTCAATTAATTTTCAAACTCATTGAAAATTTACAGAAAAATACAGTTTTTGCAGTACATATATATAAAAACATTTTTTTTTTTGTTTCCTTTCTCTCATTTTTTGGGAACATAAATCTGATTTTTGCAATCTGTTTCTGCACTGAATATCTCAGTATGCTATGAAATGTTTTGGGTATACAGATTATGTTTACTATGAGCTGACTGGTTTTTCTGAATCTTAATGGAAGGTCTGAAAGTGAAGAAATACCTTGCAAAAACACTACACCAATAAATCTGCCAATCTGCTTTCTTGATAAAATTTTTAGAAATAAACATTTAATGATCATGCAGATAGATACAGAATTTTGTATGGATTTACACTGCAATCAGTAATCAGTTAATGTGGGTATGTAGTCAATGTAGATATGTTAAATATTATGGAAACATAATCAGTGATACTGATACACAAAAATATTTACAATATTAGCCTTAGGAAGAATGTTTACTGCTATTAAAGACAGATAACTCTGAATGTGTACTGCCATCAATGAGAGATTTCCTTTTACATTTCCTTTTTCTTTTGGTGACTTTCAAAGTTTTTCAATTTTATACATTGGGCCATGTAAGCATTTAATTTTAAGTATATTTTATACCTTATATTTCTATCATTAAGTTACTATGAAATAATTTAACACGTAGTAAGTGATTATAATTTTTACAAGTGCATATATTCAGGCAATAACAATATAATCAGAGAAAACACATGGTATTAGTAAGAATAGTTCTTATTGCCATATAATTATATATAAACTTAATATTTACAGATAATGCTTATATGGTCATAGACTTACTTCTCTGTAAAATTTTATGATACATTTTGTCAAGTTTTCTCTCTGTCAATAGTATTAGTGTGGTTAGTATGCATGACAATGGATAAATCATGTTAATTGGGAGCTTATATTAGAAAAAAAAAATTCAAAGCTATAGTATAAATTCGCTGCTGATGTCAACAACAACCAAAAAAAAAAAAAACATGCACACAAGACAATGTAAACCTGAATGAATGAAAAGGATGATTACTTTAATTTTTCCTCTTATAATCCATTTTTTAAATGAACAAAATTTAAAACTCTTGCTTCACATGTACTTACACTTCTGCCCCTGATGTGTTTAGCTCGCCTCTCCACGGGCCCGTCCGCCTTCTTCTCCCCCTCTCCCAGGCTATCCACCGTGGTCACACTCTCCGTATCTGACCGCTGGTCTTCGTCCACACTGGTTACTTGCGAGAGATCCTTTGATTTTCGTTTTGGCTCCTTGATCACTTTTGTTTCCATAGTGTCTAAGTCGGTCTGAGGCACAATCTCTGTACTGTCACTGCTATTAGACATACTCTTGTCTATACTGTTATCAACAGATGGGGAGGACTTGACCCCCACCACATCCCCATTGATGACCACTGTAGTCCCTGAAGACGGGACAGGCTGGCCATTTATTGTTATTCCCTTATCAGGCAGTACCTGTCCGTTAATTGTGATCACAGAGTCTTTTTTCTCCGATTCACTTGTCTTTTCACTCTTTTCACTAGTAGTGTCCTCATCAGTAATTGTCACATTAACCACCTGAATTTCCACCTCGGAACTCTTTTCAGCACTTTTTGTTTCTTCCCTTCCTTCAATTTTCTTGTCCATCTCTGCCACTTTTTCTTTTTCCTCCTCGATATTGCCTGGTACCCTTTCCTCTTTCTCAGGCCCCTCTGTGGGAACTTTGACTGGTTCCTCGGAGACAACTTCCTTTTTCTCCTCAGTCTTGACCTCCTCCTCTTTAGCTGGTTCCTCTGAGGGAGCCTTAACTGGTTCCTCGGACCCCTCTTTCTTTTCCTCGGTTTCCTCTTCTACGAGTTCGCCCTCGATGTCTGACATGTTATACTCCTCCTCTTCTTCTTCTTCATCAGACTGCTCTATCAGCTCCTGTACGGTGTCTAACACCACCCCTGGTACAGAGGGCGCAAGTTTGGTGGACTTGATGACATCATTGATTATTTCCTCCACCACAACATCCACCATAGGCTCCACGTCAACTTTGTCTTTCTCTGGGCTGGGTTCCTTTGTTTCTACAGCTGGACTCTCAATCTGCATTGCAAAGGAAGTAAAAAATTTTAAAATTCATACATTTAATTTGTTTTTCTTTATAAAATCTTTGTGGATTACATCATGTACACCTTCTTTATAAGTTTCAAAACGTTAATAAATTTGATTGGAATATTGTTGATGTCTTCTTAACAAAATGCTTTTTGATGAAAATTCAGCATCTTATTTTCTTAAGGAAGATTCATCAATTAAAGTAAATTTCTTTTATTTATTTAGGGTAGAAGTTTATGCATACAGTTTATCACTGCTTTAGCACAGAAAACAAATCCAGACACAAAGACACTAGACTTACCTCCTTTTTCTCTTCTGCTGCAGGAGGAGCCACCTCTTCCTTCTCTTCCTTCTTCACCTCCTCCTCGGCCTTGGCCTCGGGCTTTTCTTCCTCCTTCTTCTCCACCTCAGCTGCTGGCGGTGCTGGAGCCACCACCCGTTTAGGTGAAGGTGTCTTCTGTTTTTCTGGCTCTATCTTAGGCACCGGTTCAGGAGTGGAAGGTTTGGGTTCAGTTTTAACCGGTTCCTCTGGTACCTTCTGTAAGACATTGATCAGGTCAATCAAGATTCACAGAATTTCTGTGGGAAAGTAATTTTTTTTTCCTTTCTTTCTTTTTTCTTTAATTAAACAGACTTATTAAGAAGGAATTCTTACATACTTTTATCACATATATCTTAAGGGAAAACTTTTGTCTTGCATGGAGATACATGTACAATATACGAGGGTTGATCCAAAAGTAATGTCACTCTGTCAATATCTTTAATATTTGGCGTCATATTATCAAATATTATGTACCAAAAGATGCATAAGAATAAATCTAATCAAAATTGAAATTTTCATTGAATAATGTTTAATTAAATTAATTTTATGGACGTTTAAAATATCAAACATAAGGTTTGTCGCCGCATCACAAATAAACGTCGCGTTTTAAAGTGTAAATTGTTAGAATGAGAAAAGACAAACACATTAAAAAGCATCTAAAAAAAGTGTCTAATCGCCCAGTATTTTAAAAGACAAAATTTTTCGACATTTTCTAGTCTTAAGTTGAAAATAAAATGACGCCATTGCTTTTTGAACATAAACATTGTTGTTTTAATCTGCTGTATTGAACAAAGGAAATGTCGAGATGGAGAAAAACTGCTGGAACGAGCTGTGATGCATTTTTGCTACAAAATGGGGGAAATCTCTCGTAGAAACAGTTACGATGATTAATCAGACATACATAGGAGAGAATGTAAATAAGAGACTTGTTTATAGATAGCTTCAGGGATTTCTAGTGGGTCATGGGTCACTGAATAATCAGCAGAGGATAGAAAGACCGAAAAAAGGGGGGTCGGGCGGAAACGTTCAATGGTGTCTTACGTTGTCCAAAAAAAGAGACGGTTAGACAGTTACAGCAATAGAAAGTTTGACTTATGGTATTGTTCAAAGAATTTTAACAGAGGACTAAATTTATATATAGAGTGAGTGTACAATGGATGCCAATAATTCTTATGAGAAGAGAAATATATGTGAATGTGTTCGTGAATCTCAAATATTTTTTTAATGAAACGAAGGGGAAGCGCTGCCTAAGGTGTATGACGGCGCGTATCCATCATATGACGTTATTTAGGTGCGGTGACTATCGTAATTGCATTTTGTATATAATTCGATATTTTGAAAAGTATGAATGATTTCAACTTGATTTTCTCAGGACTGATTTGTAATAAATATATCTTCGATCATGTAAAATTTTGTTGATTTACGTCGACTAGTAGCAATTTTATCGAACTTGTGACATTACTTTTGGATCAACCCTCGTACAACTCTGATTTAGCTTCTTGTTTATAAGATTTTTTTATCAAAATCTATTAAAAGTCCATTTTAAATCTGGGATATACAGATTCTTTTAATATTGTTTTCATTACATATAACTCATTATACAAAATTTTGAATTTCCTAGTTCACATATGCTACAGAAAAAGTAAAAATAAAGCAGTGTACAATATCCAATTGCTCCAAACAACTATTTTACAAATTTTGCTTACTGTCTTCTCTGTGACTTTGGGTTCTTCCTTTTCTGGGGTGGTTGCTTTGCTATCTGACTCATTTTCCTCAAGGTCCAAAATCTTTGAAGATACATCACTCATATGTCTCTGCAAAATACAATTTGAATTATCTCTGTTTTTCTTCCTTTCAATGTATCTTTCAGCAAGCACACCATATTCATAAAAAGAAAAACATACTGTATTGCAATATTTTTTGAAGGTGAGTACTTCATAAATACATTTTTAAGGGACAAATGCTTTTAATCAATTCTCTGTTAGGGGACATAAAATGACATTGTTTCATATAGATTTTTTTCAGCTTGCATTGCCAATAAAAGTTTCCACACACCTTCATTTCTAGTATTTCCTGGTCCTCTGGAAGATCTTCCACGATTTCTTCCACTTCAGCCTTGGACTCCATGATCAAGTTCATCACATCCTTCTTATCATTACAGCCCGCTATAAATGGATGCTGCAACAAATCCATACAAATATCAGCACTTTATTTTCCTTAGACGGTTTACTAATTAAAGTTTCTTTATATTTCTAAAAGAGTTAAAACTTTGAGGATTTCACAAAAAAAACCTTCTTTGCAAAGTTAAAAACTTGAAATGTTGGTGATGAACTCATGAAAAAATGATTTTTAAATTGAATGAAATTCAAATAAAGTTGAATAAGTATATTTTAAGGACTCCATGTAAATTGTCTTCCAATAAAATAAAATTCTTTAAAAGAAACAGTGTTTGCAGTTTTCATTTTAAAAATTTGAAAATGGACATTTTTAAAAAATACATGAGGATATATCATAGTTAAAGGGAGATAACTCCTCACTCATGCTCACCTCTAATAGTTCTGATGTTGTTGGTCTTTGATCAGGATTTTTAACAAGACATTTTGCTATAAATTCTCGGAAGGTTTTTGACCTGAAAGAAAAATAAAATGGATAATTTTCGCAAAACAGATACGCAGCACAGTTAAGGTTACAAAAAGGAGGCGGAGCCTATTTTCTATTGTAAAACTTGACTATGACATCATACACAATATACGTCATACAACATTTCTTTAAAATACCACAAAATGAGTTTATCTGCTAGTTTAACCAAAAAGAAATTGTCAAATTACATAAAAACTTACTACAAAGCGTTTGTTTTGCGTTAGTTAAATCCCACATAACAAGTTATAAACAAGTCACTGATCGCAATACACTTGTCAATATGACGTCATTTCTTACGATGACATAGTTTGTATGCAGTGAGAGACGTATCAAGTAATATTTTCTCAACAAAATATGTATTTTATAATTAAATAAAATATTATTTACAGATATTCTATCGGCCAATAACTAGAATTTAATGTCTTCTTCACTATTTTATTAATATATTTTCTGTACATTACTTATTTAATTGACACTGCCGTATATTTGTATGCAAGTACATCGGAGGGTAATGTGGGGGGTTATATAAATCGATCTAGTGCAAGGGCATATACTCTATGGATCAAAGTAAGCTTTTACATTTCAACTTTTTAGAACTATTTAGGTATCTGAAAAGTGCTGCGATCCTGATGAAATCTTAAAAACAATTTAATTATATCAATATTTCATGCCGCTGACCAGCAAATAATATAGCATTCTGTCATTCAAGTATAATTTTAACAATGAAATTGCAGAAATTAGACAGGATCGCAGCACTCTTTAGAAACTACAATGCGTGTTGAAAATATATATATACTAAACTTGGAAATTTAACTTGGTTATGCCCTTGCACTAGTGATATTTACATGTAACATCAATACTTCAAGTCAACGTGCTAAAATCGCGTTACTGCCGCATCACATGACTAGTCTAAATATAAAATATAATCGTCCTCGATATGTACATGTAGTTATTAATCATAATAACAATTATCCGATATAAATAATGTACTAAAAATAATCGCCATCCCGATTACATTTTTAAATACAAAATTTAGTCGATATTTCCATTGCGCACCTTTATATAACTGTACTGTGTACTTACACTGAAAAAATTTAAAATGCATTTCTGGGTTCAGGAATAAAACAAAACATGCCTTTTATATACGTTTAAAAATGTGAAACTCTGTGTTCAGATATAATGTATATTTGGTTTGAACACAACAAATATTCATAGTAAAAACCATCTGCAACACTCAGGGCACATAAGCTACCATATATACTAGCCCATGTCATTTTTTGGGGGGGAAGGGGTTAAATTTTGTCCAAAATCCATGTCTGACTTACAAGAGAGCCGTTTTCTGGACGGCAAAATGTAGCATTTTATAAGCATTTCTGACGATTATCCTTGAACAAACTCTTGATATATATATTATCATTTTTACATAACATACAAGTGTTGACATATTTGAATAATTTTATTTTTATATTGTGTGCATTACTTATTTGTTTTCAGGATTAAAAATTAAATAGCGATATCATTTCCAAAAATATGAACTGAAACCAGATTGAGTCAGTAGAGCATTGATTTGAAATTGTCAACTGATTCTGGCAAAAAGTTATACCTACTTGTAAGTGGATCAATGGCAAATCCCCTCAAAATAACCTCAAAAATTACAACTGACTTATAGGCTGACAAACTTATAGGCGAGTATACACAATCATTTAGAATTGTTTCTTGTAAAATACAAGTATACTAACCATTTGGATGGCTTGGCAAGTGTTGGGGGGTCTGATTTCTGGATTTTAATTAACACTCTCATAGGATGCATGTCATGGTTCGGGGGCTCAATCTGAGCAAACTCAATTAGAGTGATTCCTGAAAATAGGTATATTAGATCACTGTAAATTTGTACAAATAGCCATTTTTTATTTATTCGTGTTTTAAATATATTTTGTACTGAAAACTATGCACATTTTATCATACATCTATCTTACTAAAAATATGCACTTCTTATCGATACATACATTCCAATTTTTTGACAAATTTTTGCGAATGGGTAAATTATACACTATCGATACTCACACTTTACTCTGGGGAGACAAATCGTTAAATGATGTTGAAAATGAATACCTATTTTCTATTGTACAAACTTTCATTAAAAAGTCAGGACGATTTGGTTGATACAATAATTATTTCTAATTGTAAATCTTATACAGCATGTTTATTACGTATGGAATGTATTCTGTTGAATGTGTTTTACTCTGATTATTATATATTATGTTTTTCTGTGTTATTTCATTTTAAGCTGAAACCCATGTGTGTAAATATGTTTGGTATAATGTATATGTAGAGAGAGAGCGTAATAAGTTTTTAGAACTTTTGTCCAATCCTTATTGTAAAGTATATACAATAAAATATGTTCAAATCATCATCTTTCAGGAGATATGTGAGAATAAAATAATAAAATAATTAACACTCTCAGTGTCTGTCTGCTAATTAATTATCCTACCCAATGACCATATATCTGCCTTGAAGTTGTAGGGACTGTCTTTTAGTGTCTCACACATTATCACCTCTGGGGCCATCCTAAAAAAAAATAAATTTGATTTAATCTTTTTTTTTCTTTTCATATACTTTAAAAAGAAGTCATCCATTTTCAATGTACATATTGAAGAAATGAGCATGTCTACATTAAGTTTTAGGCACTCAAAAGTAATTATATATGCACAAGTAAATGTTGCAATTCATAAATCATAGTTATTTTTCCAACTCCAATAATTTAGCTTTAAAAAACCTAAACTTGATAGTAAGTAGAAATACTGTACTTTAAACAAAATAAAGGTTTCGTGAGCTAAAACACTCAAACAAATTACATTTCCCTTCCCTTCTACAGGGTATGAGAAAGCAGATAATATGAAGAAAATTTAAAATATCTCAAAAACAGACATAAATATAGATGTTAAAAACATATTTATAAGAAATGCTCACTGGAAACTTGGACTCAGAAGATAGATTTTCCCATTTGAAATTTATACCAATATTTCCTTTTCAAGCTAGGAATAATGGTGAAAAGAAGATTTATTTTTACCAATATGGAGTTCCAATAAATGAATCTCGTCTCTGATTTGTTCTTGTATTCTTTGCAGAAACTCCAAAATCAGCTGAAATATAAAAGATTGAAGATTTATAACTCATTTATACATGCACACAATACTTCTTTTTACTTAATTATCATAACATTTTTAAAAATTAAATTGAAATAGTATGCTGTAATAAATTGTTTTTTATCAAGGATCAATAGATCTTTGATTTGGACTAAATTTAATTGAACTAGCTAATGAATATTCAAAATTCTAGCTGATTTTGCCAACCCTGGAGTCAAGTGAACTTCCAGTGACAACTTCATGTAATTTACGGCTTTGCTGATCATATTATTGGTGACAGCTGTGGACAGCTATTTTCCACTAAATTGTAAAGTTGCTTTGAAAGTTCATTGTGGATGGCAGTGTCTGGTATTTTAACAAGATATGCAGACATGCAGCAGGGGGAAAAAGGCAGTAAAAAGTGAATACAGTGATACATATTTTTATAATTGAAAATTTGAGATACAACCATTTAATTTTTCAAAATATAGTAGTCTGAGCATTATGTAACCAGCCTTACCCCCCCCCCCCCCAAATCCCCTCTCCTCTGGAGTAAAATTCAAGTCCCCAAGCTTACCTAACTTCACATCCCCCTCCTTACCTAACTTGACATCCCCCTCCAGACTTACCTAACTTGACCTCCCCCTCCTTACCTAACTTGACATCCCCCTCCAGACTTACCTAACTTGACCTCCCCCTCCTTACCTAACTTGACATCCCCCTCCAGACCCCCCATCCAGACTTACCTAACTTGACCTCCCCTCCTTACCTAACTTGACATCCCCCTCCAGGCTTACCTAACTTGACCGCCCCCTCCTTACCTAACTTGACCTCCCCTCCTTACCTAACTTGACCTCCCCTCCTTACCTAACTTGACCTCCCCTCCTTACCTAACTTGACATCCCCCTCCAGGCTTACCTAAATTGACTGCCCCCTCCTTACCTTACTTGACCTCCCCTCCTTACCTAACTTGACCTCCCCTGCTTACCTTACTTGACATCCTCCTCCAGGCTTACCTAACTTGACCGCCCCCTCCTTACCTAACTTTACCACCCCCTCCAGACTTACCTAACTTGACGTCCCCCTCGGATGTTAGCAGTACATTTCCGGCCTTGAGATCTCTATGGATGACCTTGTTGTTATGCAGGTACTCCAGCCCACTACACATGTTGTTACAGACGTATCGGATCTGGTTCTCTGTCAGGGGTCGCTCCAGCTCCACCATGATGCTGTCGATGGCCCCTCCCCCACAAAACTCTATATACATCTGAAATGACACAAGCATGAAGGAATAATTTTTTTAAAAAGAGAATATAATATTGAAGTATTATATAAATTAACATGCTCAATAATGAATTGTTTTAAAATAAATTGTGTATAAAGGCAAAAAAAAAATCGCTTTTTGGTGTTTCATATACTTTCACACTAATCATAAAAGGACAGTTTATCTATTTGGAGGAAATAATTTTTACCCATGATTTAAATAAACTTCTACTTTTTAATTTTTTTTTTTTTGGTATTTGTAAAAAATTGCAGTATCAAACATTTTTTATTTTTTTTTTAAATATATTTGAAAGTCATCAGAATCCATATGAACCATGACTCTGAGGCTATATTTGTATGCATGTTAAACTTTTAAACTTCACATGAATGTAAATATCAGGAATATCTGAAAAATGTTATACAATGCAGACACGCTGAATATAACCGGTTTGTTTGTAATGTTTCTATCTACCACCCACTAATCACAGTAAACATGCATGGACATATGACTCATGTCACAGTTCTGCATCAGGCAATATTTGTGGAAAATATTTATCGTAACTAGCTTCCTTCTAGTCCTATATGATAAATATAAACTTCCCTATTGACCATTTGAAATTTTAATATGATAAAAATTTCAAAATATTGTGATTAAACTTCTAAGGCTACACCATACTCGAACAAGGAAAATGACAATATTTTGTGTGACAAATATGTAAACAAAGTTCCTCTTGTGTGCCTGGCAAGCAGACCCTATTTGTCAGTTAACAAGTTAAACTCAATTTTCTGAATTTTTTATGTCAATTATGCCGTGTTCTGTGCAATGAAATACTTCTGCAAGAGTAACATAAGTAACGCCATATAAAAAAGCAGCATTCCATACAATGCCCCTGTCAAATGATAAAGACTCGTATCATTTTCTCACATATTTCTTAACAGTATTCATATAGTAACAATTCGTAATTATACATAAAAATACTTCCCACATTCTTTAATTCTAAACAATCAAACAAAACCCTATCCTTTCCTTTGGAGCCAATAGATAAGAGGCTAAATGACTTGTAACTATATAAACCCATACCAAAAGTTTCCCATCGAAGACAAAGGCTTCGTAGAGCCCCACTACGTTCTTGTGACGGCATTCTGTGAGGATGTCGATTTCTACGGAGAAGTCTTCTATATCCTCCTCGGACTTTATCTCCACCTGCTTCAGGGCTGCGAGGCTACCATTCTCCTTGTTCTGGGCCTACAAAACACCAAGGTTACATCTCAGTTTAATTTGAAAAAAACATGAATGCAGAGTTTTTGAAGTGACAGGAATTTTTTTCAATATTTTTTTTAATTGATCTTTAAATTCACTTTCACTGTAAACTTGGAACTTTCAAAGAATAGATAATGGAGCTGCATGTCCATAAAAATTGAAAGAAGAATTGAAATTGAAAGGGACATTTAAAAAGTAGAAGGGTGGTCTGGTGTTTCCTCACCTGATGAGGAGTTTAGGAGAAATACAAAATAACTGGGGGATCCTACTGAGATAATCACATAAATTGGGGGGAGGGGGGTTGGGGTTGATGGGAAAGGGGGGGGGGGGTTGGTGGGTTGATAGATTTACTTCCTCAACTTGTGGATTTCGTTTTGTGGAAGGGGGAGGGAGAGGCCATTACAAACTCCTTCAATTCCCTCTTCCCTAGTGTAAAGTTTCATGTTACAATTAAAATAATATTGATATTATACTTATTGTAAAAATCCATGCTAGATCATATCAATTTCAAGATAAAAAGAAAAAAAAATTAATTCCTTTATACCCGGTACTATAATAGTTGGGTGTTAACATTTTCAATGCAATTCCATGACTGCTAGGACTACATCATGTTTAATACGGTTAATTAAGTCCGTAACAAATTCAGCCCATACTTCCTAGAGGTTACATGTTAACAGTTATATATAGTATTAGGATTGAGGATCAAAATAAAGGTCTAAATATACATGATGTACATACATGCATTTCAGGGTGTATCTACATTATATTACCTTTTAATTATAAATTGTCTACTTTTCATTCTTGAACTACAGTTTAAATGTCAAATTTTAAAATATTTCATATTTTGAGACATTCCACCATTGCCTTCTGATTTTATCCCAATAAACAGAGATGTGTACTCCCCATCATAATGTCATCTCAGCTTCCTGTTTAAAAGGGGGTCACTTATAAAGAGTTACAAAGCCATTTCCTTCTACGATCTGTCATCACAACTTTTTGTTGCTCATATGCATATAATTTTTATACTTTAGTTTACAAAAAAATCTGTTTTCTCTTAGATAACAAATTAACACAGTATGCTAAGAGATTAACAGGACTGAATATACTTCATTAACTTCTGCATTTCTGTGTTACATAAATACCGTTATCACCCTGTTTTAATTTTCTCACACTTTCTTCCCCCAATTTTCATTTAGTAGATAAGACTTAGTGAAATTAACCTTCCACTGAAGAGAGAATGAGAGGGAGATTCTAATTGTACCATAGCCAACTAGGTTGAACTGGATAATATTCTCGTACATGCTACAATCTATTGATCTTTCTTAAAATTCATTGTCCCTCCTTGTTTCTTTATGTTGTTTCAATTTATTTTTAAAATCTGAGTTAAAAGTGAAAGTGCTTCTTGACTGAAAGTTTATCACACCCAACACTTCAAAGTTTCCATTCAAGTGTGCAAGATAGAGGTTGAGTCATGGATTTATAAAAATAAAACCTTGAATTCTTTCCTCTACACAAACAAAAAATACAGCACATCAGTTGAATAGGCGTTCATTATTTGAAAACTTGATTACACTTGAGGATGATTCCTTATAAAATCACTAATCATAGCTTTGAAGTGCTTGAAAAGAAGATTTTAAAAGGTTTCCCTGTATATCCCTATGTAAAACTTGGGTCGGCCATTTTGGCCCC
This sequence comes from Saccostrea cuccullata, assembly GCF_032062105.1. Lineage (NCBI taxonomy): Eukaryota > Metazoa > Mollusca > Bivalvia > Ostreida > Ostreidae > Saccostrea > Saccostrea cuccullata. The sequence continues at coordinate 69,954 of NW_026938498.1, read as the reverse complement.
ACCCTTGCCCCGGGGGGCATGATCAAACTTGAATCTACACTACCTGAGGATGATTCCACATGAGTTTCACTTTCCTGGCCCAGTGGTGTTTTTAAAGATTTTTCCTATATATTCCTATGTAAAACCTGGGTCGGCCATTTTGGCCCTACCCTTGCCCTGGGGGGCATGATTTGAACAAACTTGAATCTACACTGCCTGACGATGATTCCACATGAGTTTCATCTTTCCTGGCCCAGTGGTTCTGGAGAAGAAGATTTTTAAAGATTTTTCCTATATATTCCTATGTAAAACTTGGGTCGGCCATTTTGGCCCTACCCTTGCTCCGGGGGGCATGATTTGAACAAACTTGAATCTACACTACCTGAGGATGCTTTCATATGAGTTTCATCTTTCCTGGCCCAGCGGTTCTGGAGAAGAAGATTTTTTAAAAATGCCATTAATTTTTAAGAAATTCATGATTATCTCCCCTTGGAAAAGGGCGTGGCCCTTCATTTGAACAAACTTGAATCCCCTTCACCCAAGAATACTTTGTAGCAAGTTTGGTTGAAATTGGTCCAGCGGTTCTTGAGAAGAAGTCAAAAATGTGAAAAGTTTACAACGACGACAACAACAACAACGACAACGCCAATGCCAACGACGACAGACGACGGACAAATTTTGATCAGAATAGCTCACTTGAGCCTTCGGCTCAGGTGAGCTAAAAATACAAAGTATAGGTCTTAACGTATTATTATGCAAAAAAATGTAAGGCCAAATTAATCATTTAACTTTTAGTGTGTAATCATTTTCTGAAAAGTTTCTTGACTTATCCATCACAGAGCTAGTATTGTACATTAACTCATGTTGAGATATGTGTGTTCTACTTTAGTGACCTATCCTCGTTAAAATTGAATTCACAAGGAACTACTTAACTTTTATATTTCACTGTTTCTATGACCAGATAAGTGGATGTAAAAAAAACCTGACAGCACATTTGAATTACACACAGATTTTCTTACTTAAAAAATACATCCTCTCTCTCAATTCACGGGAAGAGAAAAAGATTTTTGAATCCACTAAAAGCATAATTACACACATAGGTCTAAATCTCACTAAATGAAAAGCTATAGACCTAGTCTGAACATACTTTAATAAGTTGGCTATGATAAAATGAAGTTGTTGGTATATATTTACAAAATGATAAGGTAGATCTATGAAATATATAGCCACAGTCAGGTGTTGGGGGTCGTTACTGCCCACATGGCCAGGTAATTACCAATGTGTCGACCGTGTCGCCATGTGTCAGGCACCTGTAAGTCAAGCAGCTGACACAGAGAATGGTCAGTCGCAGCCTCAGCTGTTAGACCATTAGTTTAAGGTTCACCTTCCCTAAGTCTATTCACCTTTGTTTTTACACCAATGACTACTGAAAATAAATGAACTTTTTGATGAATCCTTAATTTGCACACAATTTAAGCATACCTTCATTTTGACCAAAATTCATTTCAATTAATGACTTTTTTCATTTTTAAACATCAGTTCTCTCATTAGGAGTTATCTCCCTTAATTATCAGAGGGTCAAGAACCATAAAAGCATCAAGTTCATCACCACATTGTCCCCTGGCTGTCCAATAGGCTATACACATATTATTCCTAATCAGATATTTACTGCAGTGAAAGGGTACCTGCAGATACTTTTGTTATTAATGGTGAAGGGTCATCAATCATTTCCTAGCTAGTCCTTACAAAAAAGATTGGTTATCAACTTTTTTTTTTAACTCGTTGTTGTCTTTCTTTACCAAGTGAAGTTAATTTCAAAGGAGTATGTGCATGGTTGAATATGATATGGATCTTCCAACATGTCCAATGATGTCAAATATTAAAATTTTAATAATCATAGGAAACTTCATTTCCAAATATTGACCAATCTTTTTACGACTCAAAATCCAAGAAATCCGTGTAAAAAATAGACATTCATGATCATGTTTTCATCTGGAAAGCAGCAAGATTTTCTTGGGTGGGTGTGTGTGTGTGTGGGGGGGGGTGTATGTATTTGTTTTCAAAAATATTTAAAATTATAATCCAATTTGGCAATAATTAGGAAAATGTGTCATAATTTTTCCTCAAATTTAATAAAATTCAGAAGTCAAGAACCTGGGATATAACTTAAAAAGTGTAAGCATCCAACATGTCAAATAATCCTTAAACTTGGCCAGACATCATCAAGTGAGAGAATTTCAAATCTATGCCTCAATATTTCTTCTTTTCATTTTGGATAGGGGGGTCAGGGTATTTTTCATTCTTACAAAACCTTTCAATCCCCAGTTATCTGTCTAAACAGCTTTTCATTCGATGATAAGAAAAGTATAGATAAGTATATGCAACACTTCTGAAGTACTTCAGTTTGACAAATCCCTGTAAACAGCGATTTTATCTAGGAAGTAATAAATCACCAAAGTTACATAATAGCATGCATTGACTAAAAATCTATAGCCAATATGAAAGTCAGGAACAGACATTTCCTCCATTTTCTGAAGTAGCAGCTAAGCACTTGGGACAAGGAATGTCCATTAATCCCTGTCAAAGTCTCCACAGAACAAGTCAGGCTTTCCATTCCTGTTCACATAAAATCCTTCTGCCATTGTTACCCAAATTAAATTAACAGGTAAACTAAGCTGTTGACAGTAGCAGAGTCTGGCTCTAAGGCACAAAGTACACTGTGTGTACATCCATGGTCTATGTGTAAATAATAGTGTATACTGCTGCGTGTATAAAACTCAAGGTCTACTGGAGTTCTACCTGTACACTAAGCATCATTTCAACTGTTTTATGCCTTTTCTCTCAAAGCATCACACAAAGGTGGGAGGAAACTATAACCTTAAATTTTATGGACAATAAAAGGTTCAGATTTAAACTTTTAAACCTGCCTTTCCAAAGAGCAAGTGTCTACTCATTTTTACATCAAAGTGTATTGCACACAATTCTGAATTAGTCACTGCAATGTAAAAAGTGGCACCCAGTTGATAATGCATGCCTGCCAAGTCAATTAGAGTTAAAATCAACATTAAAAAGGAACACTTTTTCAGTTCCTTGTAGATAATACACAAATGGGTTGTTTGTATAAATTATGCATCTTGCACTGAGAAACAAATATGTTCCTAAGCTAATATGCACAGTTCAACTGTCTACTGCAAGCTACTGTACTAATAGCACATGTTGACAGTGATATATAGAGCATGGCAAAGAAAACCCCCTTAACCACAATTATTTGTTTGCAGATCAAAGCTAGCAAGGAAAAACAAACAATGTTCATACCTACAGTCATCAATGTGTATATATACACAATGCTGGCATCAGCAATATAATCCCTTGTATATTTTTACAAATTGAAATATAGATGAAGCATTGCTATAAATATATTTATTTTACCCCTATATTAATTTAAATATAATATAAAATTTAAAATTCTTTCACCATATTCCAGAGAAGAGAAACTGCGATATAACTTTCATTTGCTTGACATTTACTTACATACATCGGTCATATATATATACAGGTATCATGACAGATTAAAACATCCAATGAATGTAACACCCTATGTAAGTCCTGGGTATTTAAATTTATTTGAATGTGCACTCTGAATAATTCCTTTGAGGTTTGGGGCTGCTAATATAAAGGAGGAGATAAGGTCTCTTGTCCAATCAAAGTATATGAAATAATCAAATTTTGCCTATATACCCAAACACATGCTATAATATAATACAAGCAATGGTATAACAGAAAAATTTACCTTGGCCATGATTTTTTTCATAAAATTAACTATATATAAATTTTTCTTAATTTCTAACCTCATTTAGTCTGATGACCTTGGATAATAAATGTTTCAATTTAACATCAAACATCAAAATATAAATATTTGTTTTGATGTCATTCTTCAACACAGCTGATAAAATCCATAATTTTTTTTTTATTTAACTATGCATAAAAAAATAACATTAAGCTAACTTAACTTAAATAGTCAAACACAATTGAAATATATCAAAATCATAAACTTATTTTTTAATCACACATTTTTCTTTGTAATCCATTAATCATATTCAAGTGTTTACAGTGGGTAGGTTACTAACTTTCCTGGAAAAAAAGTGCATTGACTAAGTGTTTCCAAGGCATAACATTAAATGTACTTTCCACTAAAAAAAATTAAGGCACACCAAGACAAAAAAAAATAAAATAGGGATGACATCACTTTAGAATTCCTGATATATATCTGACCACACCCCCTAATCCTTTTAGAACCATAAATAAAGCAGGTATGCCCCTCCCAAAAATACTATCCAACTAAAAAACAAGATCGAATCCCTTAAATCATAATATATCATAAATTTTCTATTATCAATGTCAAAACTAGTTAATGTCAAAGCGATCAGCACCTGGTGAAGTGAACCGTGACACAAAATGTCAAACATCTTCCTCCTAACTTTACCTACCTTGTAAACTTTCCCGAAAGCCCCGTCTCCGAGTTCTCCGATAATATCCCATTTATTGGTGGGATCTACATCTCTAGTAATGTTCTTGTACGCCGATTTCCTTCGAGCCGATTCTTCTCCTCCGAGTTTGAAGAATTTTCGGAAGCTGTTCAAGATTGACATACTGTTGTTGACACCTGTATTAGCACTCTGTCAGTCCCACAATGTTTACATGGAAATGTATAAAGTTTAAGAGCTAAACAAAATAGATGCATATTAAGGGGAATTACTGTCGTATAAAATCTGCATCCTGTCTGCTATAATTACGATAAACAGCACTTCTTTTTCCTTCGATTAGGAGACCTGTTCGATAGGAAAGTCGCCATGTTTTCATTTTTTTGAAGCATGCGCATAACGAATTCTCTCGGAAATACTTCCTGTTTCATTTTCCGTATTAAAGTTATTCCCCTTTGCAAAGAGTGTCATATGCTAAAATCATTTGAATAAAATTTTGGGATGGAGCCTGTGAAAAAATCATTTACTTTATTGATATATAATAAAATAACAAATTTTTAAATAGTAAATTATTGTTTCTTTTTCTAAAACGGTCATGTTTTTTTTGTTTTACTTTTACAATATTGTTACTTTTTGCACATTATCCTCGTTTCTTAGTGTCTTTAAAACATTTGGGTAAAAAAAAATCAGAAAATCATATTCTGTCGGTGTCTAGAGTAAAATTTATCTTTTGATAGGATTCAAAAACTTAAACTAACAAAAAACCAGCTAAGTTCTTAACCAGGCCCAAGAAAAAGGGCGAGAGCAGAGACATAAACTTAACATTTTATGTTATTTGTGTCTCTGGTTAGAGGGACGTACACAACCATACATGGATTTCTAGACAAGCAGGATAAAAAAAAACCCAGTTGTTCTTATTAAAGAGACTTTTCGTCTTGCTGCATATAGTATATCATAGAGCAAAAATTGTGGTGGTGGTGGTTGGGGGGTGGTTGGGCACGCCTCATGGTTCCAACACGACATGCATTATAGCTAATCGAATTTTAAAATCACTGCACTACACTGACTTATACATGTAGCATGGCCCTCTGGTCGAGTCACAAAGCTGTACATGTATCTTTTAATTTATCCCCCGCCTTCACGATTTTCAAGCGAGAGGACATTGAATCTCATTCGTCTGTTCGTCTGTAACAGAAAAATTTAACTTTGGTTATAACTTTTGCCGAATGAGGAAAGACAGAACTTTCATATTGCATTATCTGTGACAAGACCTTTTCAGATATATCATTTTTTGACCCCGTGACCTTGACCTTGAAGTTTGACCTATCTAAAAAAATTACATTACTTTAAATTGGTCGTAACCTTTGAAAGATAAAAGGTAGGACTTTCATATAACACAAGTGTATTATACTTGTGACAAGGACTTTCCAAATTTACAGTGATTTTTGATCCTGTGACTTTGACCTTGAATTTATTTGACACAATATGCCATACATAATGATATTTCTTCCACTAAGACACAAAAAGCGGGGAACCACAATTCTTTCAATTTGCTTGTAAGTATAGCTTTCATTGGAACCATCAAAACAATTGATCAGCCAATGAAATAAATCCCAGTTCCTTTTTTCGCCATCTTCTTTTTTCCGATCCCATACTCTACGAATCTTCTAGTGAGTTTAATATTTAGCGATGAGAGAGTATTGTATTCAAATTAAATCAAATTAAATTTTGAGAAAGGAGGTAGGATTGACTACCAAACTCAGAAATTTTCTGACAAGCAACGGAAAAAATACTAACTATACATTTAATTCTTGGTGTTTCTCTCATATCCTTTGCATATACTCTGTAAATGACTTTCTTTGCAAAAATATATGTCCATGCTTCCTAAGGGACCCAAGGTCAATTAAAAAACCTATCTTGCAAAAAATACTATATACAAAACTTTTTGTTCAAAATTTCGCACAAATGGTAATAACACCAAGTCGTGTAATCACCCAGTTTGCCAAATATCAAATCTGTAAGAATTTACAAATCAAACAAAATAAACAACAAAACATATGTACAAAATTATAAGATTTAATAATTAACTCTGAAAAAATATCACAGATAAGCCTTTGGCACATAAAACAATAAAAAGTTCTATTCATCAATTCCTGTGGAAAAATTTTCGGATTCTCTGAAACAGTCCCCGTTTCTCTGTACCCTTGCTCTTTCCTTTTTTCTGAAAAATTTTATTAACCAATTAATTTAAAAGGTAATTTTCGTTTAAAGATAGGTCATTCCAATACAAAAAAAGATTTATATTTTGGATTTTCAAGAACTTGTACTCACTGTGCAACTACATGCTCCACAGAGGAACAGCCGCATCAGAGGGTGTTTGGTAAAATACTCGTTTTCTGCGTCAGTTTCCTGATTCTTTGATTCCTGGATGTCGGGCCCAGCTATCTGTAACAAAGAATAACAAATTCTTAAATAACAAAATCACGATGTCAATGATATATCTTGGAAATAAATCCGTTTTTCTTGCTTTGCAAAACTTATAGGATAAGTATTTTTTTAATTGAGAAGACGAAGGAAAATCAAAACCTAATACACCTGTACAATTTTAAAAAAAATTTACAACACTTTCTTTTGTTTTCTGTCGAGATTTTTTTTTACATCAATGTATTTATAGCATTATTCAAAACATAGTGTTATTTAATTTAGTAAAAAAAAAAAAAAAAAAAAAAAAAAAAAAAAAAAAAACAATATATTTTTGAAAAAAAAAAAATAATTTCTTACCTCTGTTGACAAAATAGATATCTCTGTGTCAATGATTTCCAGTCCACGGATTTTCCTGTAGCAGAAATCAAATGTGTTCATATTAAATTTACGAGTTTCAGCTATTTAATAATATGAAGGGAAAATATGCCATTTCGTTAATTTTTGTCACTTTAAATTATATCCTTACTTTGTTCGATTTTCGATGCTGCTTGTAGTTGTTCCACTAATGATGTTGCATGCAACCGTTTTGCTACCATCAGTGCTGCATGAAGCAGTTTCCCCATCCGTCGTGGTGGTTTTAAGGTCTACGGTCTGTAAAATGAAACAGCAAAGTCAATAAATATATTTCATCCAGTTAAATCATTTCATGCATTGTACCAAAGAATCAAAAATAGTATAATCTAACCTTTGACACTTTCAGTACTGTGGAACCAAATTCTGCCCTGTTTAGCGGTCCATTCTGTTCAAGTTGAGGGTACTGCGCATGGATCTCTCCAACTACAATTCCAGTTTTAGCATCATAGATGTGTACCAGTCTCTTCATGCACTGTATCACAGAATTGTCAATTCGGGACGCCATTTTTGCACGGGACGCATCACTGTTAGCTTCTGCAGCATCTTGTTTGTCTTTTCCTCCCAGTTGCAATGGGTGAGAATCTTTTTGTTCTGGAAAGACGTTGGCGTCTGATGTGTCCTTATAGACATTGGCTTCATTTGAGTCACACAGGCCTTTGCTTTCTTCCACCAATGGAAATGCAGATAGCTTATAAAAAGTTATAAAAGCAATATAAGCATACTTTGATCATAACTTTTACGAAAAACTAATATAATTTTACCACAACTGTTTCTTGTGTAATGTATTTGTATTTTATCTACCTTAGTTTTGTCCAGTTCTGTTGTAGAAGATCCACCTGCTTCAGCAGTAGTGGTCATGAAGTTTGTCTGGTCTAGATACTCCTGAGGCCTAGGTATATCTCTGTTATTCTAAAATTTATGAATCATATTGTTATGATTTTTTTAAGCATGAAAGAAATTGAGAGACATTGAATTTTAAAATATTCTAGTATTTACATGATAGTAATATCATTTGTAACTTTTTTGCAAAAAAAAAAAAAAAAAAAAAAAAAAAAAAAAAAACTGTAACGAATTGTAAAATTGTGTGTACAAATTATAGACTATAAATATCAAATACAATACATGTATATAATTTTTTGTAAAATTGTGTGTACAAATTATAGACTATAAATATCAAATACAATACATGTATATAATTTTTTGAATGATGATGTAAAAATAAAATACCTTTGATTTCTCTTCCTGTTCTACCATATCTGCCCAGTTGTATCCGAATGATAATATTGCCAATTTGGCTTCCTGGAAATATAAGGTAAAATTCTTAAGACAATGGCTAGTATAGTGTGTGGAACCAAAATTACTAGCAACGAAATCGAAACTTAATTAATCACATAAAGTCAAAACACTTACCACAGTGGTCACGGGTTCCGCTCCGAAATCCAAAATCTCGTTCTAAAAAAATGAAGATTTGGAATGGAAACTACAATCACTAAATAAAACTTTTTTTAACAAAGTATGTTTATTATATTTCAAAAGCATTTTTGTTACACATATTTATGAATTAATTGAATCATTCCGATGTTGTTTTTTTTTGTTCCCTGATATTGTAGACAATAGAGACATCTTGAACATTTTCAAAAATAGAACATTTTCAACATCGTTGTAGAAATGGTACAGTGTGATTTGAAATACGTTAATTTGAGTGATAAACTCATTTATTATGTGTAGAATATAGAATAATTATTAAAGATTAGCTGAATTAATTGACTAGAGAAAAAGATTTTTAAAATATTTTTTAGCCAAATAAATTGTTTGTAAATTGTCTTATAAATTGTAAATCCCATGCACAAAATATTAACAATCATTATGAATTATGTTTGATTTGTAAATAAATGATGTAAAAATAGTTAAAATACCTCTAACTTTTCTTCTAGTTCAACCATTTCAGCCCAGCTGTAGGAAAATGCAAGAATGGCCAATTTGGCTTCCTGAAAATTTAACGTAAAATTTATAATTATGATATTGGCTAGTATGGTGTGTGGAATCAAATTTAACGAAATTGAAATTAAACTAAGTTAATATTAGTAGACTTACCACACTGGTCAATGGTTCTTCACCGAAATCCAAAATCTCGTTCTAAAAAAAAATGACATGAGTAGAAACTGGTTGGAACAACTACATAAAAACTTTTTATTTAAAAAAGTAGGTTTGCTATATTTCAAAAGCAAATTGAATACTAGTACATGTATTTGTGTATTAAGTCATTTTGATGTATTAATTATTTTTGTTCACTGATATTGTAGGCATTAGAGAGTTTTTTTTTAAATATAGCAACATTTTCGACATCATTGTAGAAAGTGTACAGAACAGAATTCGAAGTTTTGAAATACATGAATATGAGTGAAAAATCGTTTGTGGTTTGTAGAATGTAAATATTAAAAACAGTTGAATTCGTAAGAATTTTTTTTTTTTTGGATAATCCAATGCACATCTTATGAAATTTTAACACGAAATGCAACTTATATATTATAACAAATTCCCGATTCTCCCCCCAAAATTTCAAAAAGTTACATCTTATATATATATCCTTTAAAATTATTAGTGGTCTTTACTAATGCCATTACCATGGACAGAAAAAAATATTTGCTATAACTACTGCTGTATGCACATAAGTTTCTGGACTTTACTTAATTCAAAGCTGATACTCACCTGATTTGTGGTATTCATCGTTTTTCTAAGCACAGCGAATTGATGAGACGTCAACACTAATCCGACATTCGTTGCCATTGAAGTAAAGTTAACTGACGTCATAATTACTATTGTGACGTTGCAATTGTCGTGACGATTGTCTTGTAAGTTGAATCGCATTTGGTCAAGGTTTTGTCAAATTTGCATGAATTTCTTTCACTGACTCCTGTCCGATAGTTTAGAATTCAATATATTTATCTTTGGAATCTGTATTTGATTTTTTCTTTCTTACAGTACAGTAGAAAAATATTTACAATTTCTTTTGGTCCAAACACACGAGAAGAGCCTTTCCTAAAACAGAATTAAACGTAATTTTTTGGCCTTTTTTCATTCCTACGTTATGTCAGTAAATTCTGTCTATTTTTACCGATAAACTTTGTCAAATTAGGGGCATTTTAATCCTAACATCAGTGATGTAAAGAAAAGAAATTATATGATTTTTAAAAACAAGATTGGGGTATAAAAAACAAGAGGCCCAGGGACCACATCGCTCACCGGAGCAACAACTGGTTAGGTAATATCAAAAGTCAGTTCAGTATTGAAAAGTTTAAATACAAAAAAATATGAAAATTAATGGGTTCAGGGGAGGGGGTGTATTTGAACAAACTTAAATCTATACTTCTTAAGGATGCTTTTGAATTAAAATATGACTTATAATGGCTTTGTTCTTTATAAGATGAAAATTATTATTGATAAGGCCTCTATATTCTTTTGTAATGATCCACTCTAATGGCTTCTCTATTCTCCCAATTGTCACAATGTGAACAAGTTTAAATTTGCATTAACTTTTTTATGCTTTTATGTTGATGATCAATAATAGCTTTGTTGTTTTTGTGAAGAATTTCAACTATTTTTCCATGTATTCCTACGTAAAACCTTATTCACCCATTGTGGTCCCACTCTTTCCCCCAGGAGATCATGATTTGAACAAACTTGAATCTACACAACCTGAGGATGCTTCCTTATAAAAATGACCAATCATGTTCTTGAGAAGAAGAATTTTGAATATTTTCCCTATGCAATTCTACTTTGATCTTCCATTATGGCCCCACCCTTGCCCTGGGGTCATGATTTGACCAAACTTGAATCTACACTACCAGAGGATGCTTCAATATAACTATGATCAACCATGGCTTTGCTGTTCCTGAGAAGATTTTTTACGATTTTCCCTATGTAAAATTTTGATCCCCAATATGCCCCATCCTACCCCCGGGGGTTATGATTTGAACAAACATAAATCTACGTTAACAGAGGATGCTTCAATATGATTATGACCAATATTGGGTTTGCTGTTCTTGAGAAAAAGATTTTTCTCATGTATTCCTATGCTAAACTTTGATTCCCCATTGTGGCCCCACCCTACCCCGGGGCTCATGCCTTGAACAAACAAAATCTACACTACATGAGAATGCTTCCACATGAATTTCATCTTTCCAGGCCCAGTGGTTCTTGAGAAGAAGATTTTTAAATATTTTCCTATGTATTCCTATGTTTAACTTCGATAACATTGTGGCCCAACCCTACTCCCAGGGTAGACAAATTTTGACCAAAAAAGCTCAATTGAGCCTTCGGCTCAGGTGAGCTAAAAAGTAGTGATCTACTGAAGAACTTTTCATTTTCGTTGTTTAATATATTTTAAATGAAACTATTCAATCAATTAAGTAGTAGATGCTCTCAATGCATTGCGATATATATGGATGACTTGCTCGCATTATATTGTTTCGGGTAGTTGCGGGAAGGTCAAGTTACAATTTGTCGCTTGAACGGAAAGGCTACCTGAGGGAATTCCCTCAGGATCGAGAAGAGGTCGAGATAAATTGTTGATTTTAAAGATGATTATTTTCTGCTGTACCTCTAATTTTCTTCATGTTCTGAATGAGTGTAGAGAGTTAGTTCAGTGAACATGAGATACATAAGAAATACAGATGCGAGACTGTTTGTCAATATAGAAGAACCCAAAACCCAGCCGTGTGATTGGTCAACATCAAAATTAAACACGCGTACTCTGGCATCGTTAAACGGCTCCTAGAATTCCATATTGATATCATTTATTTAATCTTCATGCACTATTTCCTAATCTATCGAATGGTTGGAATTACAATGGGCACTAATCATGCTCCTGTATTAGCTGACCTGTTTTTATATTTCCTTGACGCAGAATTTATTCAAGAATTTCTATGTCATTATGAGCAATAAACACTTGCTTTGGCACTGTACACAACATGTAGATACATCGATGATGTACATGTACACTCTGTATTATCAATTAATAATACACTGTAGTTACTTTCATTCAAATGTTGATTCGATATATTCAAGTTAACTCCTTGAATTAAAAGACACAGCGGAGTCTGCCACATCTGTTTTTGATGTTTGGATGTTTTACCGAATATAGTCGATAAGGATAAATTAACACCTAAATTATATGACAAACGAGGTGACTTTAACATTTTCATGATAGTATTTCTTTATTTTTGTTGTAATATCCCGCTATCACCTGCATTTGGTGTTTATACTTCTCCCAAACTACTGTATTCGATTCTTGAGAGCATGTTCTGAGTACAATCAGTTTTTAAACCAAGGCAGGTTACTGACAATTAAGTGGATGTTACAAGGATTTCGTCTAGCTCGTTTGAAGTCGGTATTTCTTTTTAACGACTTTTTGAGCAAATATATGCCACTTATTTGAATTCTGTACATATGGTAATAAAATAAAAGTGGTGTAATCATTCCATGTGCCTTACACTATAGTCAGTTGAACAAAAAAGTAAACACAATTTTGAAGGTAAAAATAAATTAAAATTTAATTCAATCTAAAAATATCACAGATTAGCTTCTTAATTTCAGGAACATGAAACATTCATTTAATTTCTTTGGAATATCTTTCGAATTCTTCTGAACAGCCCAACTTTCTCAATGGTCTTCGGTTTTCCTTTTTTCTGAAGAAAAAAGACAAAATATTTTAAATGCAATATTTTCGTTTACTGACAAGTCATTCTAACTCAAATTGTTAAAATTAAATATAAGTATTTGGGAACTTGTACTCACTGAACAACAAGCTCCACAGAGAAACAGCCGCATCAGAGGGTGTTTGGTAAAATACTCGTTTTCTGCGTCAGTTTCCTGATTCTTTGATTCCTGGATGTCAGACGTATTCATCTGTTACAAAAAATAGAAACCGTATGAAAATCTTGTTTAATAAAATACTGCTCGTCTTTTTAAAAGACATATATGTTGCTTTCGTTGGTTTGTTTGTTTTCTTCAATTTTTTTTCCTGGGGGGGGGGGGTTAAAAATAAATAAACCCTACCCCCTGAAACAAAAATCTGCATTTATGTTGTGTTGGATCTCTCCAAGATTAAGAACATTTTTCATATCGATGGGTAACTGAAATTATTCTGAGGGAAAAACTTATTTCTTACCACTGTTGACAGAATAGATATTTCTTGGTCAATGATTTCCAGTCCACGGATTTTCCTGTAATAGAAATCGAATGTTTTCATTTCAAATTTACGATTGCAAGCTATTGAATTACATGAAGCGAAATATTGTACGTTTACATAACATCCTTACCTTGTTCGATTATCGCTGCTGCTTGTCGCTGCTGTATCGCTTTTGGTGCTGCATGTGGCTGTTGTGCCGCTATTGGTGCTGCATGTCACTGTTGTACCGCTATTGGTGCTGCATGTCACTGTTGTACCGCTATTGGTGCTGCATGTCACTGTTGTGCCGCTATTGGTGCTGCATGTCGCTGTTGTGCCGCTATTGGTGCTGCATCTAGCAGGAGTACCATCCAACAGGGTGGTTTGAGGATATGAGCTCTGTAATTAAACACAGTAAAGTTTATACATTTATGTATATTTCATCCAGTTAAATTTAAATTTTTACACATCTACCAAAGATAAAAAAAACAACACTATCTAACCTGTAACTCTTTGGATACTGTAGCGCCATGTTCTGTCCTCCTTTGCTGTCTATCCCGTTCGTTTGATTCTCGGTACTGCGCAGGAATTTCACCAGCTACAACTCCAGTTTTAGCATCAAAGATGTGTACTGGTCTCTTCATGTCCTGTATCACAGAATTGTCCATTCGGAACGCTTCGTACGTATTCTCAGCGCACTCATTACTGTTGGCTTCTGCAGTAGGTTGGTTGTCGTTTTTTCCCAGTTGCAATGGGTGAGAATTACACAGGCCTTTGCTTTTCTCCACCGAAGGAAATGCAGGTATCTATTAAAAAGTTAAAAATGCAATAAGCATACTTTGATTATAACTTTTATGAAAGAATAATATAATTTTACTTTTTTTCTAGAGCATTGTATTCATTTGCATATTTTCTACCTTTGAATTGGCAAATACTGCTGTAGATAAGCTTGCTGCTGCAACAGTTGACATGACGTTTGTCTGTTTTAGATGCTCCTGAGGCCCAGGGATATCTCCATTACCCTGAAACGAATTGATATCTCGTTTGTAACTTACACATTTTTAGCAACCTGTGAAATAAATTTCAAAATGCTTATAAAAAATACCAGTTTATGCAATAATTATTAAATATATTATTATAATTTGTTGATTGATGATGTAAAAATACCTTTAACTTTTCTTCCTTCTCAACCATTTCTCCCCAGTTGTAGGAGAATGCTAATATCGCTAATTTGTCTTCCTGAAAATTTAATGTAAAATTTAAATATTTGTTAGTATAGTGTGTGGAATGAAAATTAACGAAATCGACATTTAATTATACGAAGTTTAGTTCACTTACCACACTGGTGACGGGGTCCTCTCCGAAATCCAAGATCTCGGTCTAAAAAAAATGGAAGACAAGGATTAAATTAAATTGGGACTATTCCATAAAAACATTTTTTATAAACAAAGAAGGAGTTTTATATTTCAAAAGCACTTTGAATAAATGTATGTGTGAATTGAATCATTTTGCTGTATTAATATTTTTGTTTGCTGATATTGTATTCAATATAGATATTTTTGACATCGTTGTAGAAATTTGTACAGAATGATTTGAAAAACATGAATATGTGTGATAAACTTGGTTACTGTGCCTAGAATAAAATTGTTATCGGTAAAGAGTTGATGAATTTACTCGTGAAAAAAACATTCTTTATAAAATATTGTTTTAGCAAAGAAATTGTGTTATAATTGTCAATATAATTTGTTGATTGATGATGTAAAAAATACCTGTAACTTTTCTTCTCGCTCAACCATTTCAGCCCATTTGTAAGAGAATGCTAGAATGGCCAATTTGGCTTCCTGAAAATTTAAGGTCAAATTTATTTAGCCAGTATAGCGTGTGGAATCAAAATTAATTAAACTGAAATTTAAGCATATGTACACCTACCACACTGGCCATGGGTTCTTCTCCGAAATCCAAAAGCTCAATCTAAAAAAAAATTGAAAACACAGTTTAGAAACTAGTTGGAAACACTACATAGAGCATAGAGTATTTTTTAACAAAGAAGGTTTATTATATTTCAATTTGAATTTGTATTTGTATTTGTGAATTGAATATGACATTCCGATTTTTTTTTTTTTTGGTTCCCTGATATTGTAGGCAATAGAGAAATATGAAATATAAACAAGAACTTAGAAATACAACTTAAATATAACATCAGCATGTTCCCGATTCTCCAAAACTTCCCTAAAAAATTTACATTTATTTCGTCAATAAATTCTTAGTGGGTTTCACTATAATGTCATTATCAGAATTTTTTATTTATAAAAAAATAAATGGGGAGAAATGCTATTGGTATACATGTACTATGCATTACGCACTTAAGTTCCAGGACTTACTTTTTCAAAGTTGTTACTCACCTGATTTGTGGTATTCATCGTTCTTCTAAGCACAGCGATTTTCATTTGATGAGACGTCAACACTAATCCGACATTCGTTGCCAATAAACTAAAGTTAACTGACGTCATAATTACTATTGTGACGTTGCAATTGTCGTGACGTTGACAATCTCCCATGCAGAGTTGTCGTTCGTTCCTCTCTCAGATGGTAGATAGTGCTAAGTTGAATCGCATTTTCGTCAAGGTTCTGTCAAACTTTCATGAATTTAACTCACTCCGATACATAGAACTAAATATATTTTCTTTAGAATCTACATTTGGTTTCTTTCTTATAATACAGTAGAAAAATCTTTACATTTTCCCTTTTTTGTCAAAACACTCAAAAATAGTCTAGAACAGATTAAACGTAAATTTAGATTTTTTGCCTTTTTCATTCCAATTTTATGCTTGTGTATTCTGGCTATTTTCTCCGATTTGGATATAGCATAAATTTGGTTAAACGTGCATTTTAACCTAATTTTTGATATAGATCCTAGCTGCAGGTCTGTAGCCCACTTGTTTGAAAAACTGGGGTGGACGATCAGAGAGCTACAGGCCAACCATAGAAAAAAACTATATTTATTGCGCACAAAATGTTGCACTCGGTTCTGGATTAATTACTCCAAATTCTAATCTCAATCAGCTAACAAAAGTTTGATTAAAAAAAACTTATACCTCTATCAACGAGTTTTGTAAGTTTTTTCAGGTAGGGGGGTCCACCTCAATAAAAAATCCAGACCTGAAATTTCTTGACATTTCTTGACAAGCAAATAAAAAAAACAATTAAAAAACAATAAAAAGAAAATACGGAAACTCAGAACCTGAAAAACCCATTTCGTGGAGAGGGTGGGGATTGACTTCTAAAACTTCATAGCATTGAATTTTTTTTTCCAACTTCACATAGATCTGTGTTTTCGAGGAGGGGTCAGCGTTTTCTAGGAGGATCCAAGATCACCTTTACTTGGTTTAGTATATACATTTTATAACTCTGCAAATTCCGGGGGGGGGGGATTCCGGGTCCACAGCCCCCTCTAAATCCGCGCATGCGAAGTGCATTGGACTGCATTAACTTGTTACCCAAATTAGCAGTCTAATAAGTTGGCAAAAATTACGATGGTCTTAATTTCAAGCCCAGGAGGGCTTTTAACAACTGTTTTAAGGAATGTTTTGTTGTTGAAATAGTTAAAGGAAATATTAAAAACACAGAAATCTTGAAAAGGGGTGCGGCCCTCTAAATCCGCCATTGGAAATAAATCAAGAAAAACGGGGTTTTTTGTGTGCAAGAACACTTTTTGCAATGTGTGGCACTGTAGCTCTCTGGTCTGTCAATTTTTTTTTTTTCGAAGAGCTACAGTTCTGCAGCTCTGATATCTCTGTTTTAAGAATGGTGAACGGCAGCTAATGTCAGCAACTTTGGATGGAACGTTGTTATAAACCACAAGATGGGTTTAGGAAGGTTGACATTTGGGACACCATTTTGTTTGCATGTTGTTTAACGTCCCTCTCGATAATTTTTCACTCATATGGAGACGCCACCACTTGTCGGTGAAGAGCTGCAAATTTTATCCTATTCTCGGCACTTGCGACCATTGAGCAGTGAGGGATCTTTTTCGTGCTAGCGCCTACTGCTACACGGAACCTTAGTTTATACGGTCTCATCCAACCGGTCTCCATGTCCCACAGTGGGATTCGAACCCGCGACTTAAGGATCAACTCCTTGCTTCGCGACTCATAGTATACGCTATAACCACTGCACCACGCGGGCGACGATGTAACGTGTAAAGAAAAATAACTAGTTTTCTAGTGTCCCCCGCTGAAATTGGGGGATATTGGTTTGGGTCTGTCTGTCCGTCCGTCTGTCTGTAGCACTTTCGTTTCCACGCGATATCCCGAGAAGCCTTTGAGGTTTTGAAGTGAAAACTTTCACTGATCAATGGTCATTTGCAAATTTATTTTGTTAGAAAATATTTTGATTGTACACACAAGCACATGTACTCTGAAGTTGACATGCATCAAAAAGATGCGTGAGTTTCTGATTTACATTATCTATGTTGTTTTTGGAGACCAGGTCTTCCAACAATGTACTGATATTTGAATTCCCATGGGTACCAATTGCGCCGCGTTATTAGCAGATCTATACATCTTGTTCATACTAATAGTTAGGCCATTATTAACACACTGAATTGTCGACAGATTTTCCCGTTATTTCCCTGTCATGACAAGGAGCACACCGCTGGCGTGACCGGTCGGCAGGGAATGCTCACTTCGTGGCACCTGATCCTACCACTGATGCTTTTGAGGTCAGTGTTTGCTCTGCTCCTATTTTGTATTGTTTAATGGACTTTTGAGTTTGAATACGTTTCCTTATCTCTATATATTTACACAACAACTCCCTATGACCCAGGAGAGACCCCTATTGATTTTGAGGTCAAAGTTCAAGGTCATTAATCTAAAAATTCTGCCTGTTTTAATACTTTCGTGTCTCGACAAGCTTTTGAGCTTTTGCAATTTTATACCAAAAGTCCATGTGGCCTATAAGGAAGACTGCTATTGATTTTGAGGTCAAAAGATCAAAGATCAAGGTAGTTTATTTATATTTTTTTGTTTGTGTGTAAAATTGTCATTTCCTGCAGACGATATCTCAAGAAGCTTTTAAGTTTCTTTAAGTAATACATGTATCTAACCAAAAGTTGCGAATGCCAAGATCAGATAGATCCTAGCGTACAACTTTAAAGAAAAGGCAAAGAACAAGATTAGCTAAGATCACTTTCTGGCCCTTAATTTTGGATATCTTTCAGAATAATGCTACAGTTTATCCATAAAAACCTGTTGTCATCCCTGCCACAAAATGAGTACTTGTTCTACGTTTTGGAATACTAGAACAGAGAGGTAAGAAAGTTTTTATGCAAATTTTCATCAATTTTAAAGAACAATTTTGTTTCGGAAAACATAGAGCACAAGCTTGCCTATCTACCAGATTTATATATTTTATACACTAGTATCAGATGCATTATACTGTATACATGTATGTGTAAAAATCTCAAATAAGCAAGCTTGTGCTCTATGTTTTCCGAAGAGAAATGTATCTCAAATACTACTATATACGATAAATAAAATTCCACCAGAAGTGAGAAAATCAGGAAAATGTTCTACTTCTGCGCCCTCTAGTGGCTTCCATGTGAACTTTGAATCCAAATTAGTACTTGTTTTTAAGCAAGCATCATTTCAAGTTCTCAACTACAAACTATCACAATTTTACCAGTGTTCTGATTTCTACATCAAATAAGGAGCCAGATTAGGCCGCTACCCTATCATGTCTTTCTTGTAGAAAGAAGCATGCAACTGTTTGCGTTATATAAATTGTAACTATCATGAATTACATTCATGAATACAAGTAAGAATTAAAACAGGAAAAGGAAGAATGGAGTAACTTGTTAACGAAAATCAATGATTGTCTCTGTTCATTTGGTGTTTATACTTCTCCTAAACTATTCGATTCTTGAGAGCATGTTCTGAGTACAATCAGTTTTTAAACCAAGGCAGGCAACTGACAAGTGGATGTTACAGGGAATTCATTAAGCTCAGAAATTCTTTATAATGACCTTGTTTCCAATTATATGTTTTTTTAATTCTGTACACGTTTTAGGCATGCTTAGAAGGTACCTATCTGATTGTGTGCTAATATTGTGATTTTTGATATTCAAAGTGTGTCCATTATAATTAGATATAGGTATACCTATATTTGCTATCTATACTTGTACAAGTGGTTCCAAACTTTAATACTTTAAGCATATTTGTTGCACCTATTTTTACCCAAGATAGGCATGCCTAATCTGTACTTTATTATACCCCCGCTTGAAAAGTGGGAGAGTATATAGTAATGGGTATGTCCGTCCGTCCGTCTGTCTGTTACTTACGCTTTAGGGTACCAATCTCTTATCCGCAACTCCTCTCATACCACTGAATGAAATTTGATGAAACTTTCACAGAATCTTTATTACATATTGCCATTGTGCACCTCCTATTTTACTTTTTGATCCGACACATTTATTGTGTTTATCGTAGCAAAACATGAACACTGCCATTTTATACCTATGGGAGGCGGGGGGGGGGGGGGGTCATTTAGTGAGCTCATTGCTCACAGTACCTCTAGTTTTGGAATGGGTTTGGTAATAAAAAAGTGGTGTATTATTCCATATGCCTTACATATAGTCAGTTAATTAAAACAAAAAGTAAATACGATTTTAAAGGTAAAAATAAATTAGATTTAATTAACTTTAACAATATCACAGATTAGCTTCTTAATTTCAGGAACATGTATGTAACAGTCATTTAATTTCTGTGGAATATCTTTCGAATTCTTCTGAACAGTCCAACTTTCTCAGTGGTCTTCGTTTTTCTTTTTTTCTGAAAAAAATATGAATAAGATATTTTAATTTTCGTTTATATTAGTTAACTGATAAGTCATTCTAACACAATTTGTTTAAATTAAAGTGAAGTATATGGGAATTTGTACTCACTGAACAACAAGCTCCACAGAGAAACAGCCGCATCAGAGGGTGTTTGGTAAAATACTCGTTTTCTGCGTCATCTTCTGACTTTGAATCCTGGATGTCGGGCGCAATCAACTGTTACAGAGAAACAGAAATCTTACTAGGGATTTTGTTTTAAAATGAACAAACCCATAAACACAATATCATCCATACCCCACCCCTTCTCAATAAAATTCAGCATTTTTGCTGTGTTTGATCTTTCCAAGATTAAATACATTTTTATATCGATGAGTAATTGACATTTTTCTGACAAAAAAAGAACTCTTATTTTTTACCTCCGGCTCTGTTGACAGAAAAGATATTTCTGTGTCAATGATTTCCATTCCACGGATTTTCCTGTACCAGTAAAGAATAATGTGTTCATTTCAAATTTACAATTGCAAGCTACTTAATTACTAGTATTTGAATTGGAAATATTGCAAACGTTTAGTAAAATAAAATAACATCCTTACCTTGCTCGATTATCGGTGCTACATGTGGCTGTTGTACCGCTATCGGTGCTACATGTCACTGTTGTACCGCTATTGGTGCTGCATGTCGCTGTTGCACTGCTATTGGTGCTGCATCTAGCAGGAGTACCATCCAACAGGGTGGTTTGAAGATATGAGCTCTGTAATTAAACACAGTAAAGTTAATACATTTATGTATATTTCATCCAGTTAAATTTAAATATTTACACATCTTCTACCAAAGAAAAAAACAACATTATCTAACCTGTAACTCTTTGGATACTGTAGCACTACAGTCTGTCCTCCTTGCCTGTCTATCCCGTTGGCCAAATTCTCGAGGAATGTACTGCGCATGAATCTCTCCAGAACCAATTCCAGTTTTAGCATCATAGATGTGTACCAGTCTCTTCATGTCCTGTATCACAGAACTGTCAATTCGGTAAACGGCCTCCTCCATTTTATTCGGGGACGCATTGCTGGTAGCTTCTTTTTGTTCTGGACAGAAGCTGATCTCTGCTGTGTCCTTGTAGAAATTGGCTTCATTTAAGTCACACAGGCCTTTGCTTTCTTCCACCAATGGAAATGCAGGTATCTTTTAAAAAGTTTTTTAAAAAAGCAATAAGCATAATATGGCGATAACTTTTATGAAAAACTAATATGATTTTACTATGATTGTTTCTAATGTAAAATATATACTACAACTGTATATAGTACATGTATTTGCATTTTTCTACCTTAGAATTGGTCAGTTCCGCTGTAGAAGATTTGTTTGTATCTTGTATATTTTTTAGCAAAGAAACTTTGTAATAAATTGTTATGTGCGTGCACAAACATTTACAATAAAAAATATGTATAATTTGTTGACTAATGATATAATAATACCTTTAATTTTTCTTCTTGCTCTACCATGTCGGCCCAATTATAGGCGAACGCTAATATTTCCAATTTGTCTTCCTAAAAAAATTAACATAAAATTTATATAATATAGGCAGGTATATCGATGAATCAAAATTAATGAAGTTGACATTAATACGAAGTTAAGGACACCTACCACACTGGTCACAGGGTTTTCTCCGAAATCCAAGATCTCGTTCTAAAGAAGTGAAGACACGGATTAAAAAACTAGTTTGGACTATTCCATAATTTAAAAAAAAAAAATAAATAGAGTAGGTTGGCAGTAGAAACATCTTAAACATTTTTGACAACGTTGTAGAAATTATACAGAATGATTTGGAATACATGAATATAAGTGATAAACTAGTTTATTGTGTGTAGTATGTAGACATTAAAGAGTGTTGACTTTATTTACGTGAAAAAAATTTTTGTAAAGAAAATATTTTTTCATCCAAGAATTTGTGTTATAAATGGTAAATATTATATATGTAATTTGTTGACTGATGATGTACAAATACCTTGAACTTCTCTTCTTGCTCAACTATTTCTGCCCAGCTGTATGGGAATGATAAAATTGCCAATTTGGCATCCTGAAATTTCAACGTAAAATTTATTTGATATTAGCAAGTATAGTGTGTGGAATCAAAATTAACGAAATTGAAACTAAATCATGTAAATTAAGTTAAGTAAGATAAGTACACCTACCACACTGGTCACTGGGTCTTCTCCGAAATCCAAGGTCTCGCTCTAAAAAAACAAAGACTGATTAGGTGCTAGTTGAACCACTACATAATTTTTATTTTAACAAATAAGTAGGTTTATCATATTTCAAAATCCCTTTGAATGCCGTACATTTATTTATGAATTGAATCATTCCGATGTATCCCCCCTCCGATATTGTAGTCAATAGAGACTATGAAATATTAAAAAGAAATACAACATAGATATAACATCAATAAATTCGTTTCCCTTTTCTCCAACACTTCCTCAAAAATTTACTTTGCATATTTCGTTAATAATTGTTAATGGACTTTACAGCAATGGCATTACCAGAATAATTTTTTTTTCGAAAATAAATGGTAAGAAATGCACTTGATATACCATAACTCATGCATTATGCACGAACGTCCCTTAACTAACTTTGTTCGAAGTTTTTACTCACCTGATTTTGGGTATTCATCGTTCTTCTAAGCACAGCGATTTTCCTTCAAAGATATGTCAACACTAATCCGACATTCGTTGCCAATACACTAAAGTTTAATGACGTCATAATTACTATTGTGACGTTTCAATTGTCGTGACAAACGTCTTCAATCGGAACATCACTCGGCCTTTTCCGTCAAGTCGAGTGGTGTTCCGATTGGAATGTCTTGTAAGTTGAATCGCATTTTCGTCAAAGTATTTGTATTTGGTTTCTTTCTTATAATGCAGTGAAGAAAACACTGTATTTTTTTAATACAGTATTCACGATCAAAAATACATAAAACAATACAAAATAGGAGCAGAGCAAACACGGACATCCAAAACATAAGATAGATCGGTTTTTGATTTCGATGAACGGTGTTGCCATGGTAGGAATGATAGAATTTTCTGTGAAATTCCTTTCACACCCGCCATTGCGTATTGTCATGATCAGGAAATAACGGAAAAGTGCACACAATAATGGACTAACAATTAGATAATAAAAAGTGCATCGGTTTTTGATTCAATGATAATGTATTGCTGATACCGTAAAACATAGAGCTTTTCTCTTTCCTATATTAATGCTAGTGCTTTCTACAGTTATTTTCTCTGATTTCATGTATAACTTGGCACACAACTACTAGTAATATCAGCAGCATTTGAGATGGATCTTCAATTTCTTTCGATTGTCTTTCTGACATATTTTCTATTTAACTATAAAATATGCTAAAACCGTGCATGCAAAACATGGACTTTGCCATTATAATATATAAAAGTGGTGCATCGGTTTTTGATTTTGATGCTTATTACTCACAGTACTTCTAGTTTTTTAGTGAGCTAATTGCTTACAGTACTTCTAGTTTTTTAAGTCTCTGTTCATTTTTACAGAATCACAGCCATTATATTTGTCTTTTTGCCGATAAAGTACATAATTATATAGTTATTTAGAACAATGAAAATTTAATTTTCTAGTAAGTCTTTATAGAACCTTGACTACAGTACCCTGCAATTTCGTTTTGATAGGTTTTGTGGTTGTCAGTGTAGAGCAAATTCTACGTCCTTGTTGCGCTGACATGGTAAAAGGGTTTTCTCTTTGTTTGTTGTTTAACGTCATTCCAGAGAATTTTTCACTCATATGGAGACGCCACCACTTGCCGTTTGAGAGCTACAGATTTTGTCCTATACTCGGCACTTAGGGCAATTGAGCGGGGGGATCTTGTTTCGTGCCAGCACCTACTGCGACATGGTTCCTCAATTTATACTGTCTCATCCGACTGACCGATCTCCAAGTTCCACAGTGTGATTCGAACCCGCGACGTAAGTACCACTTCCTTTGAAACTCTATAGAGCAGACGCTCTAACCACTGCGCCACACAGACGTTATGTTGAAAGTAAGTCAGAAAAGATGTAAAATACCGGATATATCAAATGATCATTGGAAAATTATTCCACTAACTGCAAGATATTTTATTAAAAATGAGTGTTTCCGAGATTGACCTGTGTAAATTCGGGCCGATGAAGTTCATAATTATATAGTTATTTAGAACAATGAAAATTTAATTTTCTAGGAAGTCTTTATAGAACATTGAACAATACCCTGCAATTTCGTTTTGCATAACGGTTTTGTGAAGCCCGTTATATGCTTAAATTATACGTCATGTTTCCCTGACGTGGTAAAAGGGGTTTTTTCTTTGTCATACCCTCCTAACTAGACATTTTTATATATGGAGACGCCCCATTTCATTGTGAAATAAAATTGTAGATTTAGACATTAAAAATGTAGATAAATAGATTTAAATCACATGATGACTTCCATGCCAATTTCAATAGTCCTCGCCAACCGACGTCAAACACAAAGGCAGCCGCACGAGATTTACATGCATTTTGGCCTCCTTAGCGTCAGACACAGAGACAGATGCGCCACACAGAATTAATGTTGAAAGTCCTTAGCTCAGACCTAAAGCCCTGCCTAATTTTCATTCCGGATATATCAAATTATCATTAGAAATTAACTACCCTGCAAGATATTTAATTAAAAATACGGGGTTATCACAGAGAAAAAAATTAGAAATGGAAATATTATACATAAAGTGATGATGTAAAATCAAATGTACAAATGTAGTATGTTACTGGTAGATGGAATAATGTTGAAAGAAATGAAAGAGTGTGCATTTTACGTAATAATAACCAGAAAGAGAGGAATTTCATTTTTTACTGAAATTTAATGCATTATGTAGTATTCGAAAAGTTTTTTGTCGCAGAAATACTATGTACATCCCAATTGATATTATACAATTCTGTCATTTGATGACAAGAACTGATCCAGCTTTCTTAAGAAAATCGTGTATATTTATCTCCAAAATTTTTGACACCCTCTATCCTCCTATAATTTCTACTCGTCCATAATTATCATAAATATGTATATTTTTTATTTATTTATTCACCAATCAAGGGTCCTCAAGGGGCATATACAATTAAAAAACAATATAATCATGATTATAACAGTATTAACATGTAATGGTACTTTTGCATCAGGTGCAAAATTGGCTTGATCCTCACTTGCAAAAGTTCTCAGATATGAAGAACTGGTATAGTTCACGATGAAATATAAGCATCACATATGATATGATTAATACAATATAAAGAAAACACAAAGTTGCTTTACACTTTGAACAATGCATAGGCGTCGGAACTGGGGTGGGGTGGGGGTTTAGCCCACCTCACTTTTTTGCAAAGATAGACATTATATTTATATATACAGGCATTGAAAATTGGGGGTTACCTTTTTTGTTGGTTTAGCCCCCCCCCCATCCCCCCCCCCCACTTTCAATTAGCCACCTTTTCAAATTGCTTCCGATCGACGCCTATGCAATGAACAGACAGATGTCAAACAGGTAATCATAAAATCACGCGGTATCATAACAAAATGTAGATTTTGCTGGCCTGGTACCATGGGTTACCAGGGGACAATGCCTATTGCAGTTTGGAAAAAATGAAACTCTGAAAAACCTGCTTGCTCTTGTACTATACATAATATGGTTTTTGAGAGAAATAAATGAATGAATGTCTATTACTTTATCATGTTTTAATATCTGTAATTATTATATATGTTACAGTGTATATGATTATGTCCAATAGGCCCTGATTTGGTATAAATACCCAGTACTATTCCATATCAGTGGCGAATCCAGGAATCGTGTAAAAAGGGGGGTGAAGTCGGAGAAGGGGCGCACAGCCGCACCAAAATTTTTTTTGTAAAATTGGGGGGGGGTGTGTGTATTTTTGATTTGAGTTGAAACACAACTGTATGGAACGCCATCACTGCCTTATAGCATACAACTATGCATTTATTATGTCAATTTATCATTACATGATTTGAACATACACATTCCATTTTTTATGTATGTATATATCCCATCATGTCAATGCTGCATTACATGAAGTATTACATCTTTCAGTTGCTATATATATATATATAAGTGATAATGTGTTTACATTGTGTTAAAACTTTCTTGCATGAAATGAATTTTTCTTTACATCATTTCATTTCTTTAAAATGTGGTTTGAAACTGCATTACGTCAAGTAAATTGTGTTTTATAATTAAACTATCATTACACGAAGTCAAAAGCCCATTCCTTTTTGGTATATTTCCTTTATATCATCAAAATTACGTGATATGGATTTATCTTTATTTTACGGCGAGGGCATCATGATTAGTGTACAATGTTAAGCTTTATGTCATGCTTTATTATGTGGTGTAAAAATGCCATAATGTGAACATATCTTTATATTAATCCTTTAACATTATGTCAGATTATTCCGTATGTATATATAATGTATGTATATATCTTATGTATTTAAAAATATCTTTATATTGTGTTAACTCTTTATCGTGTTGATTCCAAAAGTTCATTACCAATAAAAAACAGATAAACACAAGCTGTATATCTAATATATAATGAATGTTGAAGTGATTTAATGGGTAAGAAGGGGGGGGGGTCCTGATTGATTAGGACAAATTACAGGCACACATATCCACATATTTATAAAAAATCTTGAAACTGTATATTTTTGTTGAGACACAAAGAGGGTATTGTAATATATCTGGGGGGATCGAGGGGATCTCCCCGACAGCATTTTCGGATAATCATGTTGTCAAGTTTTTTCGGATAATGTTTTTATCATATGTAAATGTAAGTGCAAAAAAAAAGATTGTACATTGAAATGTAAATATTATGTAATATTATATATGAAGAATATTAATTTTCAAAATTGAACTTTAATGCAATCGACGGATTGGAATAACTTGTAAATTTATTCAAAATGAAAGGATATAACAAGAGTTATAATATATTGTAATATGTACATTACCTTGTAAGTTTAAGACTTTTATTAAAAAAAAAAAGAATGAAAATAAAAAGAAAAAAAATTATTGCTGACGGTCATAATATTTGATTTATTTAATTATGAGATTAAAGTAAACACCACTGAATTTCGATCGTGACTTTAATTAATCTCTTTAGGGTACCCATCTCATTTTTAGTGCTTATACCACTGGGTGAAATTTAATAAAGAAACTTTAACATAATCGTAATATGCCATAATGTAGAAGAGTCCTATTTTACTTTTTGATCAGTTAATAAAAACTTATTCTCATGAAAAGTAAACATAGCAAAATGCATGGACTATAATGCCATTATAAATGTCATAAAGAGTTGACAGGATGTAGAGGAAAGTTAACACGATGCAATAATAGTGTGGGTTATTGCATAAAGAGTTGACATAATGTAATGGAAGGTTGACACA
Source organism: Saccostrea cuccullata (assembly GCF_032062105.1). Classification (NCBI taxonomy): domain Eukaryota; kingdom Metazoa; phylum Mollusca; class Bivalvia; order Ostreida; family Ostreidae; genus Saccostrea; species Saccostrea cuccullata. Next base: position 42,182 of record NW_026938498.1, on the reverse strand, counting down.
ATGAAAAGTAGAGTGGATTAATGTCATAAAGAGTTGACATAATGTAATGGAAGGTTGACACAATGCTACTCTGTGGGTTAATGTCATAAAGAGTTGACATAATGTAATGGAAGGTTGACACAATGCAATAGTAGTGTTCTGCTATAAGGCAGTCCTCTCATGGACCATTCCTGTATATCCCCTTTATTGAAACTTTACACTATAATGCCTATGGCTATTTTACCTGTTTTGGCCAAATTCAGACATGTGTTACATGTCATGTGGTTTGAAGAACCAATAGGCTTACTTTATTTAGAATATTTTCCCCGCGATTGGTGAACTGCCTTTGTTCATCAAAAAGACAGAGTTCTTTGAGGAAAGCTCTAATTAGTGTAAATGTTAAGCTTACTGTATCTTTTATGAAATCTGCCATATTAGAACCATCCTGACAAACCTGAAACCTGACAGATTATTGGTATGTATATATGTGTATGTATGTATGTATGTATAGTATAGCAGACATATTCATGCAGCTTTATTGAGTTTGCCTCGCTCCATAAACAGATAAACACAGTGACCCCCCAAAAAATCTTGAAAAGGAGGAGGGTAGTTTGTAATCGGTATGTCCATCGGCCACAGATTTATAAAATCTTATGTATATTTTGGACACAAAGAAGGGGGGGGGGGGGCTGGTCCTTTGGGATGATTGGATAATCATGTGAAGTATAATGTTTTTATCATATGTAAATGTAAGTGCGAAACAATGTCATTGAAATGTAAATATTATGTAATATTATATATGAAGAATATTAATTTTCAAAATTGAACTTTAATGCAATCAACGGATTGGAATAGCTTCTAAATTAATTCAAAATGAAAGGAGATAACAAGATTTATCGTCCTTGTAATATGCATATTACCTTGTAAGTTTATTGTTAATTTTTATACCGCCTGTAATCAAGATCCAGTGGTACATGTATATAGTTTTTGTTCTGTCTGTCCATCTGTCTGTTTATCTGTTTGTCTTTGTGGACAAAAACTAACTCTATACCCATATTTTTTTTTTATTGGATGGGGCTATATGGCTTTCTTATTTCACAAATGTGACCTTTCCTTGGGTACCACCTAATTTGACCTTTTTTTTTAACTTTGACATAAGAGTTTGACCCTGAGTTTTGAAAACTTTAAGCTTGATCATTTTGAACAGTTTATAGCACATAGGGCTTTCATATTTCACAGGTGTGTTCTAAGTGACAAGATCTTCTTTTGGATATCAACAATTTTAATCTTTAGACCTTGACCCCTTGGAGTTTGACTTGCATCTGAGAAACATCAACCCTCACTATTGTCTACCATGTGGGAGCATCTCCTTTACGTTTAATATTGTTTATTCCTGTTGTAAGGCTATTGTGACCACGAAATCTGAATCCATCCATATCAACACTGCAATATTAAATGAATAATGGACCCATAATTGTGCATGTGTTATATTCTTCACATATGACCTCTACTACATTTGGCACTCTATTCGGTTGCTGATGATGGATGCTGCCTTAATTCAGGATAAAGCAGTTAGCTGATGAATGATGGTCAACCTCTACCTTCCTCCTTGTGAGAGCTACTAGATGTTTTAACTGTCAACAGTGAGAGTTTTGTGCTGGCTGCAGACGTTAGCTTAATTAAGTACAATAGTGATCAACACACTGATCAACACGGTGAACTGTGATTTTATTTTGTGACTTCTGTGTGCATTGACTCTGTGGTGATTCAGTCGGAATTATTCCACCAGCAATTGGTAAGAAAGTCTACCATACAGCACTTGTATACCTAACCAGTATATAAAAAGTTAATTATAAGAATTTTATAGCCCCTGCTTGAAAAGTGGGAGGTATATAAGCTAAAGCGATTTGAATGTCTGCATGTTTGAACGTTCATCTGTCTCTTTGTCTGTTTTGTATTATTATATACTCTATATAGATGTGCATGTAAATTGAAAACAAAACATTTGTGCCCTGTCCTTATTGTATTGGTAATTGATATATAGTTTTAAATTTCAGATTCTTATACTAACACCTTTGCACTGTGCTGCACTGCATGATACATAGGTATATTATTTGACATACTCCTGACTGGACTGAACAGATGTTAATTGACAGAGCTGTGGTAGCTGTGGGAGAATGCACATAATAGGTACAGGTAATGTCCCCCCCCCCCCTTTGCCCTTCTTAGTCACATGTATATATTAAATAGGTATTTATATATATGTTTGTATGTTGATCAAGTGAAATATAGAAGGTGTGTGACAACAGTAAGGGTAGCTATAGATTACATGTCTGTCTGTCTGTCATAGTTCATATTTGTAGTGAATATCAAAGTGCATGTATACTGAAATTTTTGGTACGGAGTAGAGAGTATCTCCCTTATACCTGCTCACTATATAGAGAATTTGAATAAGACTGTCAATATTTTATTATTTCATATGCTCATATTTAATTTTCATTTCACTCACTATATTTAATTTTATTGTGTATATTATATTTATTTTGTTGTCATTGCCTTTTGAACATCTTTCAATTCTTGTTTCTCTCTATTGTGAGACCAAATTGAAGTAAAGTAGAGTTATTGCCCTTTATACAGAGTAATCAATTATTAAGGAGGAATGCCACACCAATTTTTTATTTCATAGATCTCTGAGTCATCCTTTTCAAACAATGGTTTCAACATTGAAAGACCAATATTAGCTCTTAATTACTTTATATAATTTTTTTTGTATTTTTTCAAAGAAAGTGAAAAAAATTATTTATATCCAAAATTAAATGCTTTCGATTTAAAAGTTTGCTGTAAATGAATGCATCACATGAATATGTAATAAAACATGTAAAGAAAGGCTAGATAGACTTTTAAAAAAATTTTTTTAAAAAAAATATTCATAAAATAAACAGATCATTATTTGTGAATATTTTTTAAACCTATGGTTAAAACACCGCAAAACTAGTCACAACTGAGGAGAACATGTTTGTCAATCATATTTTAAAAAGAAATTGAAATGAAAATGCAAAATTTTACAGAAATGAATTTTTTTTAAAGATTTGGATCTAACCTCAAATTTAAATTGATCCCGATCAAAATTAACACTACATGAAAAAAAATACTAATTTATTGCCTCTTTCGTGTATTTAAAATTAAGAAATCTATTTGATTGTCAAGGTCAATTTTTTTTAATTAACTCTTAGCACACGTACACAAAAAAATCACACCTAATCAAATTTGTATTCTCGATAAAATGTTATTTTTTTCCTATTAATTGTATAATTCTGGTTTGATAGGTTTTAATTTTGATTAGGATTGGCCAAAATTAAAAAAAAAAACTAATTCCATTAAAATTTGACAATTTTATTTCAATTTCTTCAATACATATGATAAACTAACATGTTCTCCCCAGTTGTGAATGGTTTTGTGAAGATTGTAACCACAACTTTGAAAAATAATCACAAATAATGTGTTTTATTTTCATAAAAATATTTTTGTATTAAAAAAAATTAAATATCTAATTTTAAAGAGTTTTCTTTACATGTTTTATTAGATTTCATATCATGCATTCATTTACAGCAAACTTTTAAGTCTAAAGCATCTAATTTGGATATATTTTTTTTCTCATTTTCTTTGAAAAAATACAAAAAAAATTATATGAAATAATTTATCCCATGTTAAACCCTTTATACCGTTGATATAGCTCATGTGATATCGTTTTCCACACAGAGTGACGTCACAATGGATTTTGCGTTATGTTTCAGTTCAATGAAATGGAGTCCATTATAAAAAGAGTGCTAACATTGTTTGTGGTGTAAAAAACATGGGATGCTGAATCTGATCTACATTTTCCGTGTAGTGAATAGGTAAATTTTTTGTTGCAGTTTTCATTTCAAAGTTACTATGAGCCCTATAATGACCAAACTTGCAAGGATCATATCCAACTACAAATCATGTGAGATCCTATATTAAGCTATTATCAGCCTTTCAATGCTAAAACCATACTTTATTAGGAATGTCTTAAAGATCTACGAAATAAAATGTTGGTGTGCCAGGTGTGGCTTCCTAGCTTCTTAATTTTTTTTTTAAAAATTGACATTTCTTTGATTTTGTTTCTCTCTGAGCTACATATTTTTTTTTTTACATGTATTTGATAAATTAGTTGAATTGTAATAACTTATATTTTCTTAATTAATTTAAATTTTATTGTTCTAAATCAGAATTATATTGATTGGTATTTGGACTAGAAGTACTTTAACTGGATATACTGTAAATGTATTATATTTAACATGTACGATATTTAGCGGAAATTGACTTTTGAATAAGTTAGGGCAGATTTGATCTAGCGCATTTCTTCATTTGCTTATTTATGTGTATATGTGAAAACAGTTAGCGTTTTTGATTTAGCGGTTGCTCATTTCCAAGTAACTAGAAGCCCTATATTGAGCAAACTTGTCAGCCAAATGTAATACTTTTACAGTATATGACTGGATGCTGATTTTTTTCAAATTTTTCTGAAATTCCATTTATTATTGTTGGACCTTTTGCAAAAGTTAGGGGACATTTATAAATCTCATTTTTAACTTGTCTGTCACAAATATTTTAATTACATTACTTTAAAACAAGAAGAGGTAGAAGTTTTTATATACATTCCAAAATATCTGTAACAAAATTGCATAATATACCGGTACGATAAATTTTTACTCTGTGACCTTGACCTCGAAGTTTGACCTTTTTTGACAAAAAATTATCATTACTTTTGATGTCATAACTTTTGAAAGAGAAAAGGTATGACTTTCATATTACACATGGATATTATATGTTTTAATTAACTTTCTATCACACCTAATTTTTAACTTGTAACCTTGACCTAAAATGTTTTTTTTTCAAAAATGGTATTTTTCCTATAATTTTGATAGGGAAAATTAAAAAAACTGGGGCTCTCAAATTTAACAATTTTATTTCAATTTCTATATAGCTGTGATAAGATGTTTCTGAAGTTGTGAATTTGTTTTGTGAAGATTGACCACAATGTTTGACATAATTTTCACAAAAATGTTTTTATTGGTTATAATAATATTTTTGATATATAATAAGGCATTCATATTTGATACATTGAATATCCCGTAAATAGTTGGATTCCACCAGAAGTGAGGACCACAAATTTAATCTTTAAGTTTGCAAACTTTTAAGTCTAAACCATCTAATTTGGATATTTATTTTTTTTCATTTTCTTTGAAACAATACAAAAAAAATTATTTAGAATAATTAAGCTATTATCAACCTTTCAGTGCTGAAACCATACTTAATTTATAGGAATTTCTTAAAGATCTATGAAATAAAATGTTGGTTTGGCATTCCTAGCTTCTTAATTTTTTTTTTTTTAAATTGACATTTCTTAGATTTTGTTTCTCTCTTAGCTACATATTTTTTTTTACATGCATTTGATAAAATTAGTTGAATTGTAATTACTTATATTTTCTTAATTTAAATTTTATTGTTCTAAATCAGAATTATATTGACTGGTATTTGGACTAGAAGTACCTTAACTGGATATTTATGACTGATTAGTTTTCAAATTTTTGTGAATGTTATTTAATTTTTTTTTGAAATTCCATTCATTATTGTTGCCCACTTTTGCAAGAAGTGAGGGGACATTTATAAATCTCATTTGTGTATTAGTCTGTCACAAATATTTTAACCTTGGACATTACTTTAAAACAAGAAGAGGTAGGGTTTTCATATTTTACATGTACATTTAATACCTGTGACAAGAACTTTCCAAATATACTATAAATTTGACTCTGTGACCTTAACCTTGAAGTTTGACCTTTTTTGACAAAAAATTATCATTACTTCTGATAAGTCATAGTCATAACTTCTAAAAGAGAAAACGTATCACTTTTATATTACACATGGATATTATAATGTATATGTGACAACAGCTTTCCAAATATACTATATTTTTAGACCCTGTAACCTTGACCTAATAGTTTGCCCTACTTTTCAAAAGTGGTATTTTTCCTATAACCTTTGATAGAGAAAAGATAACTGGGGCTATCAATTTGACATGTGAATTTCCTAGCTATATAGCTGTGATAAGATGTTTCTGAATATGCTTTGATTTTGGACCACTTGACCTTAATGTTTGACATAATTTTCCAAAAATTTAGCATTGGTTATAATATTACTTTTGATATATAATAAGGCATTCATATTTGATACATTGAATATCCCATAAATAGTTGGATTCCACCAAAAGTGGGGACCACAAATTTATTCTTTAAATTTGCTTTTTATTATTATATTTTTTAACCTGTGACATTTGTATACATGATAGCTTCTCTGAAATTCTATTTCTTTTATTATTGATTTTTTAATCCTGTTCATTTGGCATAATCATTCTGCATAGTATTTCTTTTTAAACTAACGTAAGCTGAAGGCTAGAGTGAGCTTTTCTGATTGAAATTTGTCCATTGTCTGTCATCATAGTCATTATCACCATAATTGTAATCTTTTCACATTTTCATCTTCTCAAGAACCACTTATCCATTTTCAACCAATGTTGCCACAATTTATTCTTGGGTAAAGTGGATTTTCAGGATTTTTTTCAAATGATTTTTCTTCCTCCAAGGGGATTTTATTATGATTTTGTGAAAAATTAATGGCATCATTTAAAAAAAAATTTCTCAAGTAAAGCTGTGCTTGAAATTATGAAACTTATGTGTAATCATTTTCAGGTAGTGTAGATTAGACATATTGATATGGAAGCATCCTCAGATAGTGTAGATTCAAGTTCTTTTTTTCAAATCTAAATCATGACCCCAGGGGTAGGGTGGAATATAATGGGGTATTAAAGTAAAAATAAGAAAAAATCTTCACAAGAGCAACAAAGCCATAACTGGTCACAATAATATAAGAGCAAATGATAATGATCTAGTAATTTAAATTTGCTTAGATCACAAAGGAATATAAAGAATACAGTACGTGGACCCTCAATGTAGGTCAGATATCCGGATTTCAAAATCCAAGGGCATTTCCTTGGAACAATTTGTTAAAATGTTATTTGTTATTGTTTAACTGGTAATTCAGATATCCAGATGCTTCATATATCCGGGCAAATTGACAAGGGCCAAAGTGTCCGGATAAATGAGGCTCCACTGTATATCAATAAAAAATTTCATGTTAAAAACAGAAAAGCCATTATGTGTCATATTGATTTAAAAGCATACTTAATAGGAAGTGGAGATTTTAAGTTTGTTCAAATCATACAGGTCTCACCAAACCACTATAATATCTCACCAAACCACTATAATATCTAAACTTTGCAGTACTAAACTGATTTCTGCTTTTTCTCAGCCAAAGTGCTCAGGTGAGCAATGTGGCCCCTCGCTGGGCCTCTTATTTTCAAGAACATGTATATTTTATTTTGATATTTTAGATGGTTTTTTGACATTTTAGAAGGTACAGGTAAACTTCGGTATCTCGACATCGGATATGTCGACAACCTGGGATATGTCGACGTCCTCTCGCGGTCCCGGCTTTATTTACTATATAAATGATTTGCAAAACCTCTGATATGTCGACCTCGGTAATGTCGACTACCCCGCTTATCTCGACGTACATTCACAGTCCCAAGAGCAAAATTTACCTGGTATAAGTCAACATCGGGTCAGTTTGCTGCTCTACATAACCCTAATTGTTTGTCAGCTGGTCGCTCGTAACGCACGGACGACATGTACCTCGACGTCATCAGAATTTCACACCTTTCACACCCATGTTTTGACTACATACCGCTCTGTAGAAATGTGTTTGTAGAGGAATCCCAAGCCCCCGCGACGTCTATGAGACGTTCATTGTTTAATGTTCAGCTTGGGTAATATCGATCATTGATAAAAAAAAAAATTAATCTTCTCGATTCTGCGTTAATGTACAACCGTTTGTTTATGTCGAAATCTAACAAAACTTGAACATTTTATATAAGAGTAACTGAATAACAATGAACAATATACTCAATGAATTCAATTTAACTTAAAAATTGTGAAAATGCATTCAACAAGAATCAATCAAAACAACGACATGCACGACGCATCAGCTGTAATATGGATGCATATGTAATTTCATGAAGTTTGTTAAATGCGCAATTCCAATGAATTTAGGTTTGAAAATGAAATGAAAATTAATGATGAATGATTATAAAATAAAAAAAAGTGAAATGAAATAATTTTAAAAAATACACGCATTAATTTTTTTTCCGTTTCTCAGAAGTCGACTTTGTACCGTTCCGGTTTGGAGTTTATAGAGCGCATTTCGTGTTCGTGTTCCTGTTCTGACAGAGCTAGTGGCACGCGGATCGAATGCTGAATGGAAAACGGTTTTTAGTAAAATGAGAAGATTTCGATAAAAAAAGAAAGCATTTCATAAATAACATTTGTGGATATATAACTTCTTAGATTTTCTAATAAATATAGAGGGATAGCTGAAACAAACAGTCTAACTGAAGACATGTAGGTACCTGTAATTACACGTCTGTTCAGTTTAGATCTATGGTTTTACTACGAAGTAAAATTAAGGACGTCGAGTCTCAACTCTTTGTTTCTCGACACCTATATATCTCGACATTTTCCGACTGTCCCGTTAGATGTTTTTTTTTTTTGAAGTTTACCTGTATATTCAAAACAAGCAGTGTAGCTATCATTTTACATTTATCATATACATGATTTATTTAATAAATCATGTATATGATAAATGTGATGTTAATCAAAGTGATACAGTTGTACAATACATTTTGGGATGTGAAAAGTGAAATTCTGATATCAGTGAAATATCTTAAGTTCAGTTCAAGTGAGTGAACTATTGAAATGATTTGCTACATTGGAAATTCAAATTTCTGTCTAGGATTGTTGGAAAAGTTCCTTATGGGAGATGATATTTCAGAAGAAGTTAAGGACCATCAATTTTCGATCTTCTAAAGCTGAAACCCAAGGCAGATACACCTCTGAGGATCTTCAAACATGACCACAAGGATTTGCTAGCTAGTACATGTACTGGATCATTACCTTAAATACCGATGGTGAAAACTGAATCTGAAACTCAAACTGATGTTATAAAAGCACTACACAGGATTACCAAATAATTTAACATTTTCCAGATCATCAAAATTAGAAACATTCTCTGAAATATGGCATTACATAGTCCAGTGTTTTGCTAAAGAAAAAGTGTACAGAGAAGACCAAATCCTACAAGCCATTCCAAGATCAGTGAAGGAGAAGCTGCTAACGTTATCATGTGACTGGGTGTCCTAATGCAACCATTGACACTATCATTCTCAAGATGAACTCTATTTTATTACCGTATATGTGGACATTTTGGAGAGATTCATGATCAAATCTAGTGATTTCTCCTTAAATCTGGTATTTATTTTTCGCGAAAAGTAGTTTTAGAGATTTTATAATGCTCACTTAAGAAGCTATTATAAATAAAACACAATTAACTTTTAGCAATACTCAATTTTAGCGATGTCAGCACCCTCACAAATAATACCAAAATTAAATCCTCGCTAAAATTTCAACTTATACTGTATGCCTCCTTCAAAGAAGGCTTTGCTGCTGTCTCACTGTTGGTTGGTTGGTCCATATAAGTTACTGTTTATTTTCTTTGCTTAGAAATTTGGTAAACGATTTATGATAGGTCAAGTCTTTTTTGGTATAATTGAGCAATTTTTGTCACAGTTATGCCCTTTGGACTTAAAATCTTCAATCATTTACTTTCCTTGTGCACCCAATAATTTATTTCGGTGGGGGGGGTATAAGTGTTTCACAAATATGTCTTGTTTTGATGCAATTGAAAGCAGTCAAAGAGTACATGTACATTCTATATTTGGAAAATTCTACAAGGGCCAAATGAGACTGTATCAGAATAGGGTTGTCAACTTGTTAGCTTAAAAACAGTGTCAAGAAAACAGTGTCAATAAAACAGTCCTCTAATAAGAAGTAATAGCAGTGAAAAAGATGATGACATGCTCTGTCAAGATGCTTCCTGAGAAGCTAAGACTTTGACCTGATTTGAAGGATGCATTAGTATACATACATGACAAATTTCTATCTTTGGGTGAACCAAAATCAGAACTGCGAGCTATTGTAGAGGATCATGATCATCAAAAATAAGCACAAGTTAAAAGAAGTAAGGTTCAAATGTGATTATAGTGCAATACATAGAGACAAGCCCACATCTGAAATGGATGAAGTCACACGAATGTTAAAAGCAAGCTGGCGGCTGAGGTACAACAACTGAAGGATGAGAGATACAGCAGACCACAACAGTTCATTAGAAAAGATAATTGCAGTGGAGATGAAGGGAATTCATATTATGGACAGTCTGCGCCACATCAACTTAAGTTTAGACCTAAAGGACAAGGAACATACTGAGGTCTAGATTCAAAAAGAGGTCAAGGATCATTAAGAGGTCAAAGTTTATACAGAGGTCAAGTAGGAAGTTATGACACACAACAACTCTTCATGGAACACAGAGCCTCAGTAATCACCTAAAAACAATACCAGGACGCACAGGAGAATTAAAGATTAATATCAATGGTGTGGAAGTAATAGGATTCTGTTTGAATTGGCCAAAGTCCAGCAACATGTGAAAGAATAATGGAGGATTGTTTAGAGTATTTACATCTCAACATCAGTGTTACATCTATTTGAATGATTTATGAATATTTTCAAGAACATTTAAAGATGTTTAGAGATTAAGATTAGAAAAGATATTCCAGTACCTCAGGGAAAACAAGTTAAAACTTTCACCTAAGAAGTGTGCTTTTTTCAAGGACAGAGAGAAATACATAGAATGTGGTTTTGAAAGACAGGATAGAACAAGATCTAGATAAGAAAGATAAAGTCCTGAACTGGCTCAGACCAACTAAGGCAGGTGAAGTTTATAGGCTATTACCACTGCTTCATCAGAGATGTTACAAAGATAACAAAGCCATTTAATGACTTGCTTGCTAGTAAGCATATAGATATTGTTATTCAAGCTTGTATGTCAAAATTTAAATGCCTGAGCATATAATGCAAACTGGGAAGCAGTATCTTGTGATGTTTAAATTTTTTCCCCATAGAATTTTAAAATACATTATTTTTTTGCAAAATATACAATTCTGCTAAAAGTTAAAAATAATTTAAGTAAAACAATTAGAATAAAACATTTCATGATAATTTGGATAGTTTTTATTAATCTTATTTTAGGTAAGTGGAAGTGGGGAAAGAGGAGTGAGAGTGGAGAGAGAGAGGAGTGGGAGTGGAGAGAGAGGGAAGTGAGAGTGGAGAGAGAGAGAGAAGTTGGAGTGGGGAGAAAGAGAGAAGTGAGAGTGGAGAGAGAGAGGAGTGAGAGTGGAGAGAGGAGTGGGAGTGGAGAGAGAGAATTGAGAGTGGGGAGAAAGAGGGGAGTGGAGAGGAGTGGGAGTAGAGAGAGAGAGAGGGAGAGAGTGGAGAGAGAGAGAGGAGTGAGAGTGGGGAGAAAGAGGGGAGTGGAGAGAGAGGAATGGGAGGGGAGAGAGAGAGGAATGGGAGTGGAGAGAGAGGGGAATGGGAGTGGAGAGAGAGGAGTGAGAGTGGAGAGAGAGAGAGGGTGGAGTGAGAGTGGAGAGAGAGAGGAGTGGAGTGAGAGTGGAGAGAAAGGAGGAAGAGTGAGAGAGGAGAGGTGTGGAAGTGGAGTGAGAGTGGAGAGAGAGAGAGGGGGTGGAGTGAGAGTGGGGAGAGAGGAGGGAAGTGGAGAGAGAGAGGAGTGGGAGTGGAGAGAGAGAGAGGAGTGGGAGTGGAGAGAGAGAGAGAGGGAGGGAGTGAGAGTGGAGAGAGAGAGAGAGGGTAGAGTGAGAGTGGGGAGAGGAGAGGGGGAGTGGAGAGAGAGAGAGAAAAGGGAGTGGAGAGAGAGAGATGAGATGGGAGTGGAGAGAGAGGAGATTGGGAGTGGAGAGAGAGGAGTGAGAGTGGAGAGAGAGAGAGGGTGGAGTGAGAGAGAGAGGAGTGAGAGTGGAGAGAAAGGAGTGAGAGAGGAGAGGTGTGGAAGTGGAGAGAGAGGAGAGGAGAGAGAGAGGAGTGGGAGTGGAGAGAGAGGAGTGAGAGTGGAGAGAGAGAGAAGTGGAAGTGGAGAAAATGAGAAGTGGGAGTTGAGAGAGAGAGGAGTGAGAGTGGAGAGAAAGAGGAGTGGGAGTGGGGAGAGAAAGGAGCAAAAATGGAGAAAGAGAGAGAAGGGAGTGAGGGGAGTGGGGTGAGGAAAGTGAGAGTGGAGAGAGGAGTGGGAGTGGGAAAGAGTGGAGAGAGAAAGGAGTGAAAGAGAGAGAGAAAAGTGGGAGTGGAGAGAGAGGAGTGGGAATGAAGTGAGTGGGGAGAGAGAATATGGAGTGGGAGTGAGAGAGGAGTGGGAGTGCAGAGAGAGAGAGGATTGAGAGTGGAGAGAGAGGAATGGGAGTGGAGAGAGGAGTGGGTTTTGGAGAGAGGAGTGGTTTTTGGAGAGAGTGGAGAGAGAAAGGAGTGAAAGAGAGAGAGAGGAGTGGGAGTCGAGAGAAAGAGGAGTGGGGAGAGAGGGGTGTGGAGAGAGGAGTGGGAGTGGAGAGAGAGAGAGAAGTGGGGAGAGAGAGGAGTGGGAGTAGGGTGAGAGGGGAGAGAGAGTAGGGAGTTGGAGTGAGAGAGAAGTGGGAGTGGAGAGAGAAGTGAGAGTGGTGAAAGAGAGGAATGGGCGTGGGAGAACGGAAGAGAGAGTTTGGGAGAAAGGGAGAGAGAATAGGAGAGAGCGGGAGTATGGAGAGAGGGAATGAGAGAGGTGGAGAGTGAGTTGAGAGAAAGTTGAAGAGGAGAGAGAGGGAGGGAGGGAGCGAGTGGGGAGAGGATGAGAGTGAAGAGAGAGAGAGCATGTGTGAGGCTAAAAAGAGAGGGGGAAGGGAGAGAGTAAGGGTGGGAGCAAGTGTTGGAGAGAAGAGACAAAGGGATGGAGTTGGGAGACAAAGTGAGAGTCAGAGAGAGTGAGATTTGGAAGAGAGAGAGAGATTGAGGAGAGTAAGAAGGGGAGGGAGACAGGGGAGTGGGGAGCAAGAGAATGGATTTGAGAAAGAGAGCATCTGGAGAGTGTTATGCAGTTGTAGTTTAATTAGAGAGAGTAATAGTGGGGATAAAGGAAGGGAGAGAATGGAGAATGAGGAGTGGGAGTTGGGACAGAGAGTGGGAGTGGAGAAAGTGGGATTTAGTGGAGAGGGAGTGGGATTGAGGGGGAGATGGAGGGAGGATGAGAGTAGGAGTGGCGAGAGAGGGAGTTGGGAGAGAGTTTGGAGAGATTTAGAGAGGGAGTGGAGAGAGAAGGTATTGGAGAGAAAATAGAGTTAAGGGCAGGAGAGAAAAAGTTGGAGAATTGGATGTGGATGAGTTAGAGGCAGGGAGTGGGGAGAAATGGAAATTAGAAGAGAGTAGGAGTTTGAGTGGCGTGAGAGAAATACGGGAGAGGGTTTTGGAGAGAGGGGAAAGGGATACAAAGGGAGTGGAGAGTGAAGAGAGAGAGTTGGAGTGAGGAGACTGTGGGAGTGATAAGAGAGTGAGGAGATAGAGTGGGATTGGGGAAAGAGGAATGGAGGGAGTGAAGAGAGAGAGAGAGAGTTGGAGTGTGGAGGGAGGGAGAGTGGGAGTTAGAAGAGAGTGGGGAGAGAGTAGGAGTGGCAGGAGAGGGAGTACTAAGAGGATTCTGGGAGGGTGAATGACAATAAGTCTTAAAACAGGTCGAGGAAACTACCTTAATGGATATTGTTGCCATTGAGCACAGAGGTGCTCACAGCAAACAATGGTCAAATCCAGTGAATGAGCCGAAAAGCATGATGGTCTACTATGTTTATTTTTACTACAAACACATGGGTCTGGAAAATTTTAGGACGCGATTTCAAATGACTGCAGGAAAGTTAGCTAACAATTTTTTGAAATGTCTTTCTGTAAAATATGATGATTATGTTTTAGATTTCCCATGCTCACATAAACAAAGTCAGTTTTCCTCGTTAAATAGTACTTTGAAATACTCCTCACAAAGTCTTCACCAAGTTTTTAAAACTCCATATATTCGTAATTTTGCCATGTAACTGGTCATTATATGACAATCAACTTCTAAAGATTGCTCAAAACGTTCCATTCTTGGAAACGGAAAATTTACCACTTTAGTGTGCTTCATTGTATAAAGTTTAAGTTGATAAGGCTTCATCGAGCAAATTTTGTAAATTTGAGCATAGAAATTAAAGATTATACATTATTTTAAATAATTCTTTCATAAATCTCAAAATATAATTTCATTATTAAGTTTCTAAGGAACAATTCAAGTTGTCTCTATATTCAACACATCTGAATACTTGTAGCAGCCCACAATGCATTGCGATTCATTTCTCAGTATTCAATGCGCAAGAGCATGTTCTATGAACAGTTTCTAAAACGAGGTAAATTAATACAATCAAGTTGATGAAACAAAAATATAGGCAGTCTCGTTTAAAATCATCAATTTTTAAGTTCTATAGTTGATAAAATGACCTTGTCAGCAAATACAATTTGTCATTAAGTCAAATGCTGACTGACGTTTTTCATACTAATTGTTAGTCCATTATCTGTACATGCACTGAATTGACGACGGATTTTTCGTTATTTTTAGATCAAGACATAGATCACACGGCGGGTGTGACCGGTCAGCAGAGGCTGCTCACTCCTCCATGGCACCTGATTCCACTTCTGATGTTTTGGAGGTTGGTGTTGGTTCTGCTCCTATTGTGTATTGTTTTATGGACTTTTAATCTTAATAAAGCTCATTTTCTCCATATGCTACGTATTTGTATATATGGTAATAGAATAAAAGTTGTGTAATCATGCCTTACATATAGTCAGACTCAGTTGAACCAAAAAGTAAACACAATTTTGTAGGTAAAAATAAATTAAATTTAATTATCTCTAAAAATATCACAGATTAGCTTCTCAATTTCCGGAACATGTAACAGTCATTTAATTCCTGCGGAAAATCTTTCGAATTCTTCTGAACAGTCCAACTTTCTCAGTGGTCTTCGTTTTTCTTTTTTTCTGAAAAAAATACATTTTAAATAAGTCATGCTATTACACAATTTGTTTAAATCAAATTGAAGTATTTGGGAATTCGTACTCACTAAGCAACATGCTCCACAAAGGAACAGCCGCATCAGAGGGTGTTTGGTAAAATACTCGTTTTCTGCGTCAGTTTCCACATTCTTTGATTCCTGGATGTCCGGCGCAATTAGCTGTTACAAAAAAAAGAAATCTTACTATGGATATTTTTAAATGAAAAACACAAAATGCAACCCCTACCCACCAACCCCATCCCATTATGATGTTTGTTCTCACCAAGATTAAAGAAATCATTTCTCATATCGATGGGTAATTGACATGCGTTATTCTGAGGGAAAAAACTTTTTTTACTTACCTCTGTTGACAGAATAGATATTTCTTGGTCAATGATTTCCAGTCCACGGATTTTCCTGTAACAGAAATTAAAATGTGTTCATTTCAAATTTACGATTGTAAGCTATTGAATTACTATAGAATTTGAATTATAGGAAATATTGCAAACTTTTAGTAAGTAAGTAAGAAGTAAGTAAATTATTTATTATAGTGACATGTGTATTGTTACAGTAATACAATATATATTTTACAACGATAAAGGACCTATATGTCACTGTTAATATTTTAACAATTTATATACACAAAGGCGCATAATGAAAATAAGTGATATTAGAATGTTCTTTTTGTGAAGTTCTGGCGAGTTTTAAAAGCATCAAATATAAAGTTTAATGCAGAATGTCTGGGAAATTTACATAAAATATCAGAAAAGAATGTATCATCTAAAGTCGAAGAGTAAGATAGCATAACATGTTTACCTTGTTTGATTATCGGTGCTGCCTGTCACTGTTGTGCCGCTATTGGTGCTGGATGTGGCTGCTGTACCGTTATCGGCGCTGCATGTCGCTGTTGTGCCGCTATCGGTGCTGCATGTCGCTGTTGTGCCTCTACTGACGTTGCATGTGGCTGTTGTACCGCTATTGGTGCTGCATCTAACAGGAATACCATCAAGCAGGATGTTTTGAGGATGTGAGCTCTGTAATAAGTAACAAAAAGGATTATATATGTAAGAACTTTCATCCAGTTAAATTTAAATCTTTACACATCTTTTACCAAAGATTTAAAAACAACATTATCTAACCTGTAATTCTTTGGAATCTGTGGCACCAAATTCTGTCCTCTTTGGCTGTCTATCCCGTTCATCTGATTCTCGAATGCACTGTGCATGGATCTCTCCAACTACAATTCCAGTTTTAGCATCATAGATGTGCACCAGTCTCTTCATGCACTGAATCACAGAATTGTCAATTCGGTACACGGATTCCTCCATTTTCTCAAGGGACGCTTGACTGTTCGCTTCTGCAGCATCTTTATTGTCTTTTTGTCCCAGTTGCAATGGGCGAGAATGTGGACCGAGGTTTGTATCTGCTGCGTCCTCGTATTCTTGGGCTATGTTTGATAAGTCTAGGTCACCGAAGGCTTTGCTTTCCTCCTTTAAAGGAAGAGAAGGTAAAATTAATAACAAAGTGATGACATTATATCATTATGCATATTTTGATGATTATTTTTATTAAGACAAATAATATAAATATAACGATTGTTTCTTATGTATTTAGTATTTATTTGCAATTTATACCTTAGCATTGGTTGCTTCTGCTGTAGAAGAGTTCACGACGTCCACGATTGTCTGGCCTAGATGTACCTGAAGCCCGCAAACATCTCCATTACCCTGAAACTAACGAAATATTTTTTTTCATAATTTTATGAACATAAAAAACGAAACATAAAATAGAGCTATTACATTTTAAAATACATATAAATATTGCATTTCAGAAAGATAACTTTTTACGTAAACACGTAAATATTTCTCTGCAAGGGACCTAGTTGTGTCATTATTTGTGAAATGCGCAGGACATATTTACAATGAAAGATCAAATATTTCAAATGTTTGTATATTGTTGATATACCTTTATATTGATGTTAATTACCTTTAATTTCTCTTCTTTCTCCACAACATCTGCCCAGTTATATGAAAAGGCTAGAATTGCCAGTTTGGCATCCTGAAAACAAAAGAGTTTTTTAATCATTGGCTAATATACCCAATTTAGAGAGTGGGATCAAAACTAAGTTGAAATTTCACATAATTAAAAGTTAAGTTCACCTACCACACTGGTGACGGCTTCCTCTCCGAAATCCAAGAGCTCGCTCTGTAAAATGAAAACGCTGATTAGAAACTAGTTGGAATAAGTACATAGAAGTTTTTCATCAAAGTAGGTTTATTATAGCATCAAGCATTTTAAAAATTTATAAAATGAAAGTTTTCTGAATCAACATTACAATAGTTTTGCTCTCCATTATATAAGAATTAATACTGAATAATGTTTAAAAAATTCGAATAATTTCTACATAATCTCGGAAAAGAAACAGAATACAATAAGTGAAAATCTGAATCCTCCAAAATTAACTAGTATACCCCATTATTATCTCGTAAAATATAGAGTCTAAAGCATAGCATGATTATTTTCTTTTGTATCACTTTACTATTATTTCTAGAGTAACATATTTATTTGCATTTCTTTCCTACCTTATACTCTGCTAGTTCTGTTGTAGAAAATCCTGCTGCTTCAATAGTAGTACTTGTGACGTTTGTCTGGTCTAGATGCTCTTGAGGCACAAGGACATCTCTATTACTCTGAAATTTACAGATTATATTTTTGTGAAATTATGAGAGAGAAAAAAAAAGAGAGAGAGCAGTCTAAAGGTCATATGTTGTACTGCATTCCACAAAAAATTTCTTTAGGTATATTATTTCCGTCAGGAACCTGTATCATAATTTGTAAGTTGTGCAGAATATAAGCAAATAAATAATTAAATATATTCATAATATTTTTAGATAGTCAAATACCCATAATATGTAAATTATTGGTATAGAAAAATACCTTTAACTTCTCCTCTTGTTCAACCACATCAGCCCAGTTGTAAGAGAAAGACAGAATTGCCAATTTGGCATCCTGAAATAAAAGGGTTTTTTTATGACATTGGCTATAATACCCAATTTAGTGAGTGGAATCAAAACTAAGTTGAAATATCATGATATTAAAAGCTAAGTAACCTACCACACTGGTTACAGGGTCTTGTCCGAAATCCAAAATCTCATTCTATAATAAAATGAAAACACGGGTTGAAACTAGTTGGATCCATTACATAAAAAAATTCATCAAAGAAGTTCCTTATTTCTAGAGTATTTTCAAACTTATAAATGGAAGCATTCCAGTGTATCTATTATATTTGATCTTTGACAGTTGATATTGCATGCAATAGAGACATCTTGAATATTTTTTTAGTATTGTAACATTAATTTTCGATGTGGTTCTGGAACTGTAGAGAATACCAGAACTAAAGATGTGATGTAAGCATGAATATTATGACTTATAAACTGGTTTACGGTGAATAAAATATAGATATTAAAGAATAATTGAATTAATTTGTACGTGGATGACGATATTTTTTAAAAATATTCATTGCATGTTCAATATTAAAAATATAAAGTATTTTAATTTGACAAAAACAAATTTCTGATTTTCTGTGGGTATTGTGGGTATTCATCGAAATATTCCTTTAAAATGTATTGCATTTTTACTCATTACATCGTAAGTGAATTCTATTGATGCCATAACAAGAATATTCTTTTTTAAAAAGGAGAGAAATGCATTTGGTATAATTATATGCATATTTGTTCGTGAACAGTCTAACATTGTTCAAAGTTGCTACTTACTTGATTGTGGGTATTCATCGTACTTTTACGCAGAGTTTTCTTTCGATTAGATAACAACACTATTCCGACATTCGTTGCCAATATAAACTAAAGTTTACTGACGTCATAATAGCTATTGTGACGTTGAAAATGTCATGTGATAAAAATCTACTCTAAAATATTATCCCCCTCCACGAATTTTGTTAAAACTCTGCCCACGTTCATGAATTTCACTCAGTATGATACATCTTAATAAGTTATTTCAATTTAGAATCTGTCTATATGTTTTCGCTGTGCCGTTATTAAATTCAATAAAAAAATAATAAACAATTTCAATTTTTAAACACAAGTGAAGATAAGACTAAATTGCTTTTGTGTAAATTTTGAATTTTTTTTCTACGAGTTGCAGAAAGTGTTATTTATTTTTAATGCATATAAATTGTAATTTTTAACTAAACTATGGGCAGTTCAGTGGGCGGCATGAATTCAAAACAAAAGTTTGTATGGAACCCATTGCATCAAAAGTTTTTTTTATTATTATGAAAAGCATTCTGAACATGCATAAATAAAGTTATTGCAACAATCCCCACCCCCTGCTATATTACAGGCAGCATCGACGTTTTGAGATTTATTTAAATAATGTACAATCAAAAAAAGTAGCACGTTCATTTCAATTAAGTCAAAATAGAGGTGTTTTATTGATAGAAGACAGTAAAAAAAAACTCCCCATACCACAACTCACTATATAAAAAAAAAACTTTTAAAAAGTCATATCGAATTTGAAGTAAATTGATTTATCAGCTGCATAGATTTTTTGTTGAATATAAACACGAAAAACTATTTTTTTTTTTACGATAACACAATTTTTTCCGTTTCCCTGAGGTTTTTTCCATTAGACTATTTATTTTATCCCCAAGATAAAACACAATCATTGCATTCACTAGAAAATATGTTTTTATTAATCAAAAATTAATTGGAGAGAATTACATTAAGTATAACCATGAAATTATGCACCTATTTTCTGGACTAACTTTGTTGAAAATTGCTACTCACCTGAGTCTGAATATTCATTTTACATTCAAGCTAAGAATTTTTCCTTTGATGAGATAATGTCAACACTATTCCGACATTCGTTGCCAATACACTGAAGAATCGTGACGTCATAATCGCTATTATGACGTTGCAATTGTCACGTGATACTAGTAATCTGCTAAAGAAAATCAAAGTACTCAGAAGTACAGAGAGCCGTTTTATTTACAACGCAGTAAAAAAAAAAATTTCTTACATGAATCATGTTTATATTCTGATCAAAAAATAATTTTAAAATAAAAGTTAAAGCGAATTCTGAAGTACATGTAATTTGATTTATAATCTGCATAGATTTTTTTGTTAAATATAAACACGAAAACCAGTTTTTTTAATATATAACACAACTTTTTCCCTCTCCTGCTTTACTTCGTATGTGTAGAGAACTACGATAACCCAACCATTGCATTCATCAAAAATCCTTTTATTAATCAAAAATTAATTTGAATTATGAAGTTTTCAAAGTCATTACTATTAATGTTTGTTTTATATAGATAAAATTTCGTTTCATTTTTGTTGCTTTATTTAGCGTTTGTATATTCAAAAGCGGTTGAGAGTAAGAATTATATTTTTGCACGTAACTTTAAAATGGCGACATATGGGGTCAACATCCTGCCTTGAACAGGATCACATAAGCCGGCAATTGCTCTTTGAGCAATAAGCCCGGCTAAAAATATTTTCACAATGTCATGGTTTCTCTTTTTTTTTAATACCATTGGAACGGACATATCACAAAACCTTCGAATTGTGAAGATGAATTTTTTTTTAATATATATCCCAAAATTAAGAACACTCAAATTTCGGGTAATACAAACTGATAAAAACAAACTACATTTTTTCTTGAAGTATTCTTAACATTGTAGGCTTTCCTTCTCATTTCTATATTAAGAAACTGTTCTTTTGTAGATATAATGATACAAATACATGTACTAGAATTTACATTGTGTATTGGCAGTTTTGATTACTAGTATTAATCAAAGGTCAAGTTCGGAGATTTTTGTAAAAAAGGAATTATATATACATAAATGTCTACCGGTCTCAGATGATTAAAATTCCCATATCAATGTTTGAACCAAAATATCGCTTTTGGTCAGTCAACGACCATACTGGATAAAAAATTGAAAATATCTTTTATTTGAAATCCGCATAAAGTCCTTCAAAAATATATATTATTTATGGAAATATTTTCAATGGATTTCTTAAGAATTTCCGATCCGAGTTAGAATTTTTTTTACTTTTCCTTGTTTCTGCAAAATTCCAGGCTGTGTCTCCAACGTCAAAAAAAAAATCTTTAGCTTCATAAAGTCGCTTAGATCTGGATAGTTTAGTTTTCTGTTTACAAAAAAGTAAAACCAAAACAAAGAAAAAACATGTTAGGTATGCTGGATTCCCCGACAAGTGTGTATCTGAATGAAGCAAAATCCTGCCTGCTGATGTCAAACAGTCTAGTATTGAAAGATTTATGGACCCATATTCTGTAGCTGAGTGCTCCAATTCAAAGGATGGTCTTTCCAAATGTAGAATTGAAACAGTTCTACAAAGAAAAAGTTAGGCTTTAAAATACAACAAATATCAATTCTTTCTCTGTACATGTATCACGTTCATATTTTGATCCCGATGCCTGTGGATCCACCCTAGCTCCTCCATCTATAAATAAGCTATCAAAAACAATATTTTTATATTAATTGTCTGCAAAGTAAAGTGACAATCAACAAGTCACTTTACGCAGTGTCAGTTCATTTTTAGAAAGGGGTAGCTCCTATAACGTTTTGTCATATGCTCTATGTACGAGGTCATGCAGGATCAGTGTTCGAATCTAGTATTTGGCATCGGAATATAAACTCTTTTAAAATACGTGTACCTTTCTTTCAACTCTGTTTCTGGAAATATTGTGCATGGAAATCTAAAATACTCGTTAAGGTCACACGCAAACAATAACTTTTTTGTCTTTCAAAATTAATAGTTTTATATTCTTGAAGGAACTGTGTGTTATAATTTCTATATATGATGTTGTACACTTCTTCTAAAACAATTTTGGATAAAAGAAACATCTACATTATATGTTTAGTATTTTTTTTTATATATTTTTCTTTGAATTATCCAAACATTTTCATCAATTAATATCTTTCAAAAACCCCTGAAAATGCATGCTGATTTTTTGTCTAAGAACATTTTGATGACACTAAAATCTTAAATTAAGAAAATCTTGAAAATTTGTCAGCAGGTATGGTACGTTGCGTATGTCCTTAAATGTCACTGCTTTAATGTGGCAATTAAGATCCACTCTAGTTTCTCTAAAGAATTTTTTTTTGTATGTATGTTTTTCAACTTTTTAATTCATCAAACTCCAAAACTCCATGAATTTCTTCCAACTTTTACTGAATGTTTCTCAGACGACTCATTTTAGCATAATTAGAAATACCTTACACAATAATATCATTATGTTTCTGGAAAGGAAGCAAGAAGGAACGCCTCGGTTGGGCTATCCTCTTTTCTATTCAAGTTTGTTAAAGAGTGATAGAACTTTTCTTTTTTTTCACTGAAATAAAGTGCAGGATTTCACCCCTCCCCCTTCTAAATGTCTTGAAAATACTTCTTTCTGACAATCGGATAAAAAATATATATTTAAACTAGGGCTA
This sequence comes from Saccostrea cuccullata, assembly GCF_032062105.1. Lineage (NCBI taxonomy): Eukaryota > Metazoa > Mollusca > Bivalvia > Ostreida > Ostreidae > Saccostrea > Saccostrea cuccullata. The sequence continues at coordinate 19,593 of NW_026938498.1, read as the reverse complement.
ATTGTAACGGGAACCGTTACAGATGTTCCCCAAACGCTCCCCAACTCCCTTTTGGTGCCATACTCCCTTTAAGCTTCATTAAATAAGACAAACTATATGCATTTTACACTTTAACAACGTTTCCCAGAAGTATACCGAGTATATTCAAATTTTAGGATTTGCACGCGTGCACATGTAAATGCATGTGCGTAAAGACGATATTATCTTGTCTACACTATCTATATACATTAATATAATAAAATAATAAAGCATTTAATCCAAAAGTATTAAAAAATACGCTTCACCAAGTGTATTTTTAATTTTACCAATCTCTCGTGCATGCATGTGCATGATGACCTTTTCTTTTTGTAGGAGTCCACTATGTCTATCTATGTTCTAAATCCCATCCTGTTTGGTTAAAAATCAAAGGAGTTATACCCATTTAAAGTTTAAACCAATCAGATTGCAGCGCATGTTTTCATGATACCTGCTATATATTATATTGTAGTATATCCTAATGCATGACTATGTTTTAAATTCCAAAGCATTTCTTAAAAAAACAAAGGAGATATAGCCATTTAAAGTTTCAACCAATCAGATTGCAGCGCACGTGCATGCGCGTGATTTCATGAATTTTTTTTTCCATATTATATTGTAGGATATCCTAATTCATGACAATGTTAAAAATTTCAAAGCATTTCGTCGGAAAACAAAAGAGATATTGAGATTTTTGTTTCAGCCAATCAGAGCAAGGCGCACGTGCATGCGCGTGAGTTCGTGCTAATTTGACAGTGTCATTTTATTAACACTCTTAATATATCCTTATGTAATGAGTTTCAAAGCATTTCTTTAAAAAATGTAAAAGTTATAGCTATATTAAGTATATCAGTCAATTCACTCATTTCACGCGCACGCACGTGCAGGCGTATGCGCGCAAAATGACCTTCGTTCCGCACACCTACACTACACACCTATTAACCCTAAAAAGGTTTTAGCTTAGTTGGGTGAACAGTTTCTGAGAACACTCGCGGACAAAAAAGTACCGGAGAACAAATAAGAAAAAAAACTAGAAAGTCTGCTATTGCAAGCAATAGCATATGTCGCCCCGTACTGGACAAGACTTTCATTTTTATCATCACTTAAACAATGGTCCATTAGCTAAGCTTGGACAACCATCGAGTCGTATCAGTCCTTTCCGTTGGAAACGGAAGACCTTAATTGGGTACATCCCATTTTATTTTTAGAATCGGTAGGAGAAGAAAGTAGTGCAGGAAAAAATTACAAGTTCCTAAATTTGCAGACTTGCATAAAAGAAATTGGGCAGATGTACTGAACTGAGCCTCATACTTGTTAATTGGCAGTATCTTTCCTACCAAAAAAGCTTGGCAAATGTATTTTTTTAAGAAGATCAGCCGAATCATTTTGTGTATTATAACGCCAGTTAGAACTCTGAAATTTCACTTTCATTTTTAGAGGTTCTGTCGGAAAACGAATCTGACATGCCACCTTCAATTCGAGTATTTCTGCATTGTACAGGGCTGATGTTTCTTATGAGATGATAAATCATGTGTAAACTTTCTCAGTTTAGCGGAATCGTGAACATTTTCGGCGAGATGAATGTTTTGTTTACAGTAGTGATCAAGGCTTAGCGCACTTGTAGGAGCGGATCCTAGGATTTATGAATGAATAAAAACTATGGAAATAACGTACCAATTTTCTAATTTATACTTGCACTATCTAATGAAATTAATAATATACAAGTTATAGATATACAAAAAAATGCGAAATGCTAATAAATGCAGTTGACAATCGTTATTTTATATATAGATAAAATAAAATAATTATAAAATCTAGAGACAAGACAGAAGAAGAATGAAGGTTGGCAAACTATGAAATCACATCAGGAGAACTGAATTTTATGAATGAAACTTTTAAAACGTTACTTGTAAGTTGTATATGTTAGATATGTGTATTCTAACTGGCAGTGCGCTTCAAAAGGGGGGGGGGTCGTCTTGAACATAGTACCTTACGTTTGAACAGTAAGGGCTAGGGCTTTCGTATTTCAAATATGTAATCCTTGTGAAAAGAACTTTTATTGGACACGAAGAACTTTGACCCTTTGACCTAGACCTTGGAGAACACATGTGTACATCTTAACCTTTTTTCTGTTTCGTTTCTATGACAACTGTGAGCGACTCATTACAATTATTTTAAAAGTAAAAATCACTTTGACACATTGCAAGGAATTAACATTGAAAGTTTCATAACGATTGCTTGAGTAGTTATTGAGAAAATCGAAATTAAAGAATTTTAACATTCCCCTGGTTTCCATGGCAATAATCGAGTATTTGAAAATTTTAAATGCAAGGCGCACAACTACAGATACTAATCATTAAAATAAAAAGAGTTTCATTACGAACGTTTAAGGGACCAGAGAGAACACTCTCGGACAAAATTCGTCGCTTTTTACAGGTTTCCATGGCAACGGTAGACATATTGGAACTGAACGACCTCACTGCACAACTACAACCAGTGATCGTCCTTTGAGGAAAGTTTCAGGAAGATTGCCCCAGCCATCTCCGAGAAACAGCCTGGATAAAAAAAACATGCGTACAATATCAATATGTCGTCCCCGACTTCGTTCGGGGCGACATAACTAGAAAGTCTGCTATTGCAAGCAATAGCATATGTCGCCCCGTATTAGACAAGACTTTCATTTTTATCATCACTAAATCAAAAGTCCATAAGCTAAGTTTGAACAACCATTGAGTTATATCAGTCCTTTCCATTGGAAACGAAAGACCTTAATTCGGTTCATCCTACTCATTATTATGTTCCCCAAACGAAGTTTGGGAACATATTGCTTTTACTCTGTTTCTTATTAAGGTCTTCCGTCTTCACGGAAGACCTTATAGTGATTCTATTGTTTCTTATTATTATGTCGCCCCGAACGAAGTCGGGGACGACATATTGATATTGTACGCATGTTTTTTTTATCCAGGCTGTTTCTCGGAGATGGCTGGGACAATCTTCCTGAAACTTTCCTCAAAGGACGATCACTGGTTGTAGTTGTGCAGTGAGGTCGTTCAGTTCCAATATGTCTACCGTTGCCATGGAAACCTCTAAAAAGCGACAAATTTTGTCCGAGAGTGTTCTCTCTGGTCCCTTAAACGTTCGTCATGAAACTTTTCTTATTTTAAGGATTAGTATCTGTAGTTCTGCAACTCGTATTTAAAATTTTCATATAATCGATTATTGCCATGGAAACCAGGTGAAAGTAAAAATTCTTTAATTTCGATTTTCTCAATAACTACTCAGGCAATCGTTTTGAAACTTTCAATGTTTATTCCTTGCAATGTGTCAAAGTGATTTCTACTTTCAAAATAATTGTAATGAGTCGCTCACGGTTGCCATAGAAACGAAACAGAAAAAAAGATTCAGATGTACACATGTGTTCTCCAAGGTCTAGGTCAAAGGGTCAAAGTTCGTCGTATCCAATAAAAGTTCTTTTCACAAGGATTACATATTTGAAATACGAAAGCCCTAGTACTTACCGTTCAAACGTTATGGCTATTTACTATGTTCAAGACGACCCCCCCCCTTTTTTTTTTTGAAGCACACAGCCAAGTACAATACACAGATATAACATATACAACTTACAAGTAACTTTTTAAAATCTTCATTGATAAAATTCAGTTCCCGTCATGTGATATTTTGCCATCATTCATTCTCCTTCTGTTTTGTCTCTTGAATTTATAAATATTTTATTTTATCTATATAAAAAAAAAATAACGATTGTCAGCTGCATTTATTATCATTTCGCGTTTTCTTGTATATCTATCACTTGTATATTATTCATTTCATTAGATAGTGCAAGTATAAATTAAAAAATTGGTACGTCATTTCCATAGTTTTTATTCATTCATAAATTCTTTGATCCGCTCCTGATGGTTCGCAAAGCCTTGATCACCACTGTATACAAAACATTCATCTCGCCGAAAATGTTCATGATTCCGCTAAACTGAGAAAGTTCACACATGATTTATCATCTCATAACACACATCAGCTCTCTGCAATGCAGAAATGCTCGAATTGAAGGGGAAAATTCAGGAGTTATTGATGAGAAAAATTCAGGAGTTATTATGTCGCCCCGAACGAAGTCGGGGACGACATATTGATATTGTACGCATGTTTTTTTTATCCAGGCTGTTTCTCGGAGATGGCTGGGACAATCTTCCTGAAACTTTCCTCAAAGGACGATCACTGGTTGTAGTTGTGCAGTGAGGTCGTTCAGTTCCAATATGTCTACCGTTGCCATGGAAACCTCTAAAAAGCGACAAATTTTGTCCGAGAGTGTTCTCTCTGGTCCCTTAAACGTTCGTCATGAAACTTTTCTTATTTTAAGGATTAGTATCTGTAGTTCTGCAACTCGTATTTAAAATTTTCATATAATCGATTATTGCCATGGAAACCAGGTGAAAGTAAAAATTCTTTAATTTCGATTTTCTCAATAACTACTCAGGCAATCGTTTTGAAACTTTCAATGTTTATTCCTTGCAATGTGTCAAAGTGATTTCTACTTTCAAAATAATTGTAATGAGTCGCTCACGGTTGCCATAGAAACGAAACAGAAAAAAAGATTCAGATGTACACATGTGTTCTCCAAGGTCTAGGTCAAAGGGTCAAAGTTCGTCGTATCCAATAAAAGTTCTTTTCACAAGGATTACATATTTGAAATACGAAAGCCCTAGTACTTACCGTTCAAACGTTATGGCTATTTACTATGTTCAAGACGACCCCCCCCCTTTTTTTTTGAAGCACACAGCCAAGTACAATACACAGATATAACATATACAACTTACAAGTAACTTTTTAAAATCTTCATTCATAAAATTCAGTTCCCGTCATGTGATATTTTGCCATCATTCATTCTCCTTCTGTTTTGTCTCTTGAATTTATAAATATTTTATTTTATCTATATAAAAAAAAAATAACGATTGTCAGCTGCATTTATTATCATTTCGCGTTTTCTTGTATATCTATCACTTGTATATTATTCATTTCATTAGATAGTGCAAGTATAAATTAAAAAATTGGTACGTCATTTCCATAGTTTTTATTCATTCATAAATTCTTTGATCCGCTCCTGATGGTTCGCAAAGCCTTGATCACCACTGTATACAAAACATTCATCTCGCCGAAAATGTTCATGATTCCGCTAAACTGAGAAAGTTCACACATGATTTATCATCTCATAACACACATCAGCTCTCTGCAATGCAGAAATGCTCGAATTGATGGTGGCATGTCAGATTCGTTTTTCGGTAGAACCTCTAAAATGAAAGTGAAAGAGGGAAATTTCAGAGTTCCCACTGGCGTTACAATACACAAAATAATTCGGCTGATCTTCTTCATAAATTACATTTCCCAAGCTTTTATGATAGGAAAGATACTGCCAATTAAGAAGTATGAGGCTCAGTTCAGTACATCTGCCAGATTTCGTTTATGCAAGTCTGCAAATTGAGGAACTTGTAATTTTCCTGCACTACTTTCTTCTCCTACCGATTCTAAAAATAATGAGAGGGATGTACCGAATTAAGGTCTTCCGTTTCCAATGGAAAGGACTGATATAACTCAGGTTTTCAAACTTAGCTTATGGACTTTTGTTTTAGTGATGATAAAAATGAAAGTCTTGTCTAATACGGGGCGACATATGCTATTGCTTGCAATAGCAGACTTTCTAGTTATTATTCTTTTTTTTTTAGACAAAATTTTGTGCAGGCGATTTCTCGTAAACTATTCGGTGAAATTTAATCAAAATTTCAGGAATAATAGGTCACTATATGAATTTTATATAAAATTCCGTTTGTTGGAAAATTCGCTACCAATGCCAAGTTATGGGCAATTTCCTGATTTTAAAATGCAATTTTGTCTTCGAATGTTCTCGAAAACGGCTCAAGATATTAACTGGAGACTTGTTAGAGATGATAGACCATGAGTAATTTTGCCTTCGTTTGCGTCGTCAGTACTTCCGGTCGCTACAGGAAGTGAATTCATAATATGCACTTTTTCAACTTTTTTTGTTTTTCAATATTTTTCTTTGATATATTTAATATTAATGGAGACCCTACTGGAAAGGCCTAATATATAGTTTATTTTAGAATTGATCAATCCACACACTAGATATTCGCATTTTAAAATCTGAAGCGTGTCCAAGATGGCGGGGCGTCTCCGTGAACTCCGCCATTAAGCAAGTCGGGTTCTAGAAGGTCAGCTGAGCGTTTAGATGAATGAAACTTCTACCAAAAAGATTTATGAAATGTAAAGGATTCTTTAGATTGCTACATCGCAGTTACGTTGCATTGAGTATTTTTTTGATATGAGTTTTCCTCAAACGTCTTTTGAAATTGCTTTTGTCTGCATTTCAAAGTAGAATAAAAACATGACTACAAGTGGAAATATGATGACAACAATCTTTTGTTTTGCACCAGGGAAAACTTATCCTAAACCATGGTTATAAGTAATAGCTTTTCAAGAAACTTGCCTGACTTAATATTCACTATGTTTCTAAAGTATTACTTGACTTCTGTTTATTTTTCCACGCAGGCTTGTGACAATGAATAGAAAAGACAAAAATAAGAAAAACTTTTTTTTTAAAGATTGTTTATTAAAGGTTATACCGGGTATAAATATTCTTGTAATAAATGCAAGTTACTGAACATCAAAAATAAGCAATCTCGTTATATTCGAATGTTAAATTTGAAGCGGGTTCCCGAAGGTGTAATGGGTACCGCAATGGATTTTCACGTTGGCGACCCGGGTTCGGTCCCCCGTGTGTCAGATTTTTATAATCACTTTTTAAGTTTGATTTTACGGTTTTTTTTCTGAATCGGACGGAAGACCTCTCGTTGCTCGCAACGAGTTTCGTTTCTAGTTATGTCGCCCCGAACGAAGTCGGGGACGACATATTGATATTGTACGCATGTTTTTTTTATCCAGGCTGTTTCTCGGAGATGGCTGGGACAATCTTCCTGAAACTTTCCTGCAAGGACGATCACTGGTTGTAGTTGTGCAGTGAGGTCGTTCAGTTCCAATATGTCTACCGTTGCCATGGAAACCTGTAAAAAGCGACAAATTTTGTCCGAGAGTGTTCTCTCTGGTCCCTTAAACGTTCGTCATGAAACTTTTCTTATTTTAATGATTAGTATCTGTAGTTCTGCAACTCGTATTTAAAATTTTCATATAATCGATTATTGCCATGGAAACCAGGTGAAAGTTAAAATTCTTTAATTTCGATTTTCTCAATAACTACTCAGGCAATCGTTTTGAAACTTTCAATGTTTATTCCTTGCAATGTGTCAAAGTGATTTCTACTTTCAAAATAATTGTAATGAGTCGCTCACGGTTGCCATAGAAACGAAACAGAAAAAAAGATTCAGATGTACACATGTGTTCTCCAAGGTCTAGGTCAAAGGGTCAAAGTTCGTCGTATCCAATAAAAGTTCTTTTCACAAGGATTACATATTTGAAATACGAAAGCCCTAGTACTTACCGTTCAAACGTTATGGCTATTTACTATGTTCAAGACGCCCCCCCCCCTCTTTTTATGAAGCACACAGCCAAGTAGAATACACAGATATAACATATACAACTTACAAGTAACTTTTTAAAATCTTCATTCATAAAATTCAGTTCCCGTCATGTGATATTTTGCCATCATTCATTCTCCTTCTGTTTTGTCTCTTGAATTTATAAATATTTTATTTTATCTATATAAAAAAAAAATAACGATTGTCAGCTGCATTTATTATCATTTCGCGTTTTCTTGTATATCTATCACTTGTATATTATTCATTTCATTAGATAGTGCAAGTATAAATTAAAAAATTGGTACGTCATTTCCATAGTTTTTATTCATTCATAAATTCTTTGATCCGCTCCTGATGGTTCGCAAAGCCTTGATCACCACTGTATACAAAACATTCATCTCGCCGAAAATGTTCATGATTCCGCTAAACTGAGAAAGTTCACACATGATTTATTATCTCATAACACACATCAGCTCTCTGCAATGCAGAAATGCTCGAATTGAAGGGGAAAATTCATGATAATTCAGGAGTTATTATGTCGCCCCGAACGAAGTCGGGGACGACATATTGATATTGTACGCATGTTTTTTTTATCCAGGCTGTTTCTCGGAGATGGCTGGGACAATCTTCCTGAAACTTTCCTGCAAGGACGATCACTGGTTGTAGTTGTGCAGTGAGGTCGTTCAGTTCCAATATGTCTACCGTTGCCATGGAAACCTGTAAAAAGCGACAAATTTTGTCCGAGAGTGTTCTCTCTGGTCCCTTAAACGTTCGTCATGAAACTTTTCTTATTTTAATGATTAGTATCTGTAGTTCTGCAACTCGTATTTAAAATTTTCATATAATCGATTATTGCCATGGAAACCAGGTGAAAGTTAAAATTCTTTAATTTCGATTTTCTCAATAACTACTCAGGCAATCGTTTTGAAACTTTCAATGTTTATTCCTTGCAATGTGTCAAAGTGATTTCTACTTTCAAAATAATTGTAATGAGTCGCTCACGGTTGCCATAGAAACGAAACAGAAAAAAAGATTCAGATGTACACATGTGTTCTCCAAGGTCTAGGTCAAAGGGTCAAAGTTCGTCGTATCCAATAAAAGTTCTTTTCACAAGGATTACATATTTGAAATACGAAAGCCCTAGTACTTACCGTTCAAACGTTATGGCTATTTACTATGTTCAAGACGCCCCCCCCCTCTTTTTATGAAGCACACAGCCAAGTAGAATACACAGATATAACATATACAACTTACAAGTAACTTTTTAAAATCTTCATTCATAAAATTCAGTTCCCGTCATGTGATATTTTGCCATCATTCATTCTCCTTCTGTTTTGTCTCTTGAATTTATAAATATTTTATTTTATCTATATAAAAAAAAAATAACGATTGTCAGCTGCATTTATTATCATTTCGCGTTTTCTTGTATATCTATCACTTGTATATTATTCATTTCATTAGATAGTGCAAGTATAAATTAAAAAATTGGTACGTCATTTCCATAGTTTTTATTCATTCATAAATTCTTTGATCCGCTCCTGATGGTTCGCAAAGCCTTGATCACCACTGTATACAAAACATTCATCTCGCCGAAAATGTTCATGATTCCGCTAAACTGAGAAAGTTCACACATGATTTATTATCTCATAACACACATCAGCTCTCTGCAATGCAGAAATGCTCGAATTGAAGGGGAAAATTCAGGAGTTATTGATGAGAAAAATTCAGGAGTTATTATGTCGCCCCGAACGAAGTCGGGGACGACATATTGATATTGTACGCATGTTTTTTTTATCCAGGCTGTTTCTCGGAGATGGCTGGGACAATCTTCCTGAAACTTTCCTGCAAGGACGATCACTGGTTGTAGTTGTGCAGTGAGGTCGTTCAGTTCCAATATGTCTACCGTTGCCATGGAAACCTGTAAAAAGCGACAAATTTTGTCCGAGAGTGTTCTCTCTGGTCCCTTAAACGTTCGTCATGAAACTTTTCTTATTTTAATGATTAGTATCTGTAGTTCTGCAACTCGTATTTAAAATTTTCATATAATCGATTATTGCCATGGAAACCAGGTGAAAGTTAAAATTCTTTAATTTCGATTTTCTCAATAACTACTCAGGCAATCGTTTTGAAACTTTCAATGTTTATTCCTTGCAATGTGTCAAAGTGATTTCTACTTTCAAAATAATTGTAATGAGTCGCTCACGGTTGCCATAGAAACGAAACAGAAAAAAAGATTCAGATGTACACATGTGTTCTCCAAGGTCTAGGTCAAAGGGTCAAAGTTCGTCGTATCCAATAAAAGTTCTTTTCACAAGGATTACATATTTGAAATACGAAAGCCCTAGTACTTACCGTTCAAACGTTATGGCTATTTACTATGTTCAAGACGCCCCCCCCCCCTCTTTATGAAGCACACAGCCAAGTAGAATACACAGATATAACATATACAACTTACAAGTAACTTTTTAAAATCTTCATTCATAAAATTCAGTTCCCGTCATGTGATATTTTGCCATCATTCATTCTCCTTCTGTTTTGTCTCTTGAATTTATAAATATTTTATTTTATCTATATAAAAAAAAAATAACGATTGTCAGCTGCATTTATTATCATTTCGCGTTTTCTTGTATATCTATCACTTGTATATTATTCATTTCATTAGATAGTGCAAGTATAAATTAAAAAATTGGTACGTCATTTCCATAGTTTTTATTCATTCATAAATTCTTTGATCCGCTCCTGATGGTTCGCAAAGCCTTGATCACCACTGTATACAAAACATTCATCTCGCCGAAAATGTTCATGATTCCGCTAAACTGAGAAAGTTCACACATGATTTATTATCTCATAACACACATCAGCTCTCTGCAATGCAGAAATGCTCGAATTGAAGGGGAAAATTCAGGAGTTATTGATGAGAAAAATTCAGGAGTTATTATGTCGCCCCGAACGAAGTCGGGGACGACATATTGATATTGTACGCATGTTTTTTTTATCCAGGCTGTTTCTCGGAGATGGCTGGGACAATCTTCCTGAAACTTTCCTGCAAGGACGATCACTGGTTGTAGTTGTGCAGTGAGGTCGTTCAGTTCCAATATGTCTACCGTTGCCATGGAAACCTGTAAAAAGCGACAAATTTTGTCCGAGAGTGTTCTCTCTGGTCCCTTAAACGTTCGTCATGAAACTTTTCTTATTTTAATGATTAGTATCTGTAGTTCTGCAACTCGTATTTAAAATTTTCATATAATCGATTATTGCCATGGAAACCAGGTGAAAGTTAAAATTCTTTAATTTCGATTTTCTCAATAACTACTCAGGCAATCGTTTTGAAACTTTCAATGTTTATTCCTTGCAATGTGTCAAAGTGATTTCTACTTTCAAAATAATTGTAATGAGTCGCTCACGGTTGCCATAGAAACGAAACAGAAAAAAAGATTCAGATGTACACATGTGTTCTCCAAGGTCTAGGTCAAAGGGTCAAAGTTCGTCGTATCCAATAAAAGTTCTTTTCACAAGGATTACATATTTGAAATACGAAAGCCCTAGTACTTACCGTTCAAACGTTATGGCTATTTACTATGTTCAAGACGCCCCCCCCCTCTTTTTATGAAGCACACAGCCAAGTAGAATACACAGATATAACATATACAACTTACAAGTAACTTTTTAAAATCTTCATTCATAAAATTCAGTTCCCGTCATGTGATATTTTGCCATCATTCATTCTCCTTCTGTTTTGTCTCTTGAATTTATAAATATTTTATTTTATCCATATAAAAAAAAAATAACGATTGTCAGCTGCATTTATTATCATTTCGCGTTTTCTTGTATATCTATCACTTGTATATTATTCATTTCATTAGATAGTGCAAGTATAAATTAAAAAATTGGTACGTCATTTCCATAGTTTTTATTCATTCATAAATTCTTTGATCCGCTCCTGATGGTTCGCAAAGCCTTGATCACCACTGTATACAAAACATTCATCTCGCCGAAAATGTTCATGATTCCGCTAAACTGAGAAAGTTCACACATGATTTATTATCTCATAACACACATCAGCTCTCTGCAATGCAGAAATGCTCGAATTGAAGGGGAAAATTCAGGAGTTATTGATGAGAAAAATTCAGGAGTTATTATGTCGCCCCGAACGAAGTCGGGGACGACATATTGATATTGTACGCATGTTTTTTTTATCCAGGCTGTTTCTCGGAGATGGCTGGGACAATCTTCCTGAAACTTTCCTTCAAGGACGATCACTGGTTGTAGTTGTGCAGTGAGGTCGTTCAGTTCCAATATGTCTACCGTTGCCATGGAAACCTGTAAAAAGCGACAAATTTTGTCCGAGAGTGTTCTCTCTGGTCCCTTAAACGTTCGTCATGAAACTTTTCTTATTTTAATGATTAGTATCTGTAGTTCTGCAACTCGTATTTAAAATTTTCATATAATCGATTATTGCCATGGAAACCAGGTGAAAGTTAAAATTCTTTAATTTCGATTTTCTCAATAACTACTCAGGCAATCGTTTTGAAACTTTCAATGTTTATTCCTTGCAATGTGTCAAAGTGATTTCTACTTTCAAAATAATTGTAATGAGTCGCTCACGGTTGCCATAGAAACGAAACAGAAAAAAAGATTCAGATGTACACATGTGTTCTCCAAGGTCTAGGTCAAAGGGTCAAAGTTCGTCGTATCCAATAAAAGTTCTTTTCACAAGGATTACATATTTGAAATACGAAAGCCCTAGTACTTACCGTTCAAACGTTATGGCTATTTACTATGTTCAAGACGCCCCCCCCCCCCTCTTTTTATGAAGCACACAGCCAAGTAGAATACACAGATATAACATATACAACTTACAAGTAACTTTTTAAAATCTTCATTCATAAAATTCAGTTCCCGTCATGTGATATTTTGCCATCATTCATTCTCCTTCTGTTTTGTCTCTTGAATTTATAAATATTTTATTTTATCTATATAAAAAAAAATAACGATTGTCAGCTGCATTTATTATCATTTCGCGTTTTCTTGTATATCTATCACTTGTATATTATTCATTTCATTAGATAGTGCAAGTATAAATTAAAAAATTGGTACGTCATTTCCATAGTTTTTATTCATTCATAAATTCTTTGATCCGCTCCTGATGGTTCGCAAAGCCTTGATCACCACTGTATACAAAACATTCATCTCGCCGAAAATGTTCATGATTCCGCTAAACTGAGAAAGTTCACACATGATTTATTATCTCATAACACACATCAGCTCTCTGCAATGCAGAAATGCTCGAATTGAAGGGGAAAATTCAGGAGTTATTGATGAGAAAAATTCAGGAGTTATTATGTCGCCCCGAACGAAGTCGGGGACGACATATTGATATTGTACGCATGTTTTTTTTATCCAGGCTGTTTCTCGGAGATGGCTGGGACAATCTTCCTGAAACTTTCCTTCAAGGACGATCACTGGTTGTAGTTGTGCAGTGAGGTCGTTCAGTTCCAATATGTCTACCGTTGCCATGGAAACCTGTAAAAAGCGACAAATTTTGTCCGAGAGTGTTCTCTCTGGTCCCTTAAACGTTCGTCATGAAACTTTTCTTATTTTAATGATTAGTATCTGTAGTTCTGCAACTCGTATTTAAAATTTTCATATAATCGATTATTGCCATGGAAACCAGGTGAAAGTTAAAATTCTTTAATTTCGATTTTCTCAATAACTACTCAGGCAATCGTTTTGAAACTTTCAATGTTTATTCCTTGCAATGTGTCAAAGTGATTTCTACTTTCAAAATAATTGTAATGAGTCGCTCACGGTTGCCATAGAAACGAAACAGAAAAAAAGATTCAGATGTACACATGTGTTCTCCAAGGTCTAGGTCAAAGGGTCAAAGTTCGTCGTATCCAATAAAAGTTCTTTTCACAAGGATTACATATTTGAAATACGAAAGCCCTAGTACTTACCGTTCAAACGTTATGGCTATTTACTATGTTCAAGACGCCCCCCCCCCTCTTTTTATGAAGCACACAGCCAAGTAGAATACACAGATATAACATATACAACTTACAAGTAACTTTTTAAAATCTTCATTCATAAAATTCAGTTCCCGTCATGTGATATTTTGCCATCATTCATTCTCCTTCTGTTTTGTCTCTTGAATTTATAAATATTTTATTTTATCTATATAAAAAAAAATAACGATTGTCAGCTGCATTTATTATCATTTCGCGTTTTCTTGTATATCTATCACTTGTATATTATTCATTTCATTAGATAGTGCAAGTATAAATTAAAAAATTGGTACGTCATTTCCATAGTTTTTATTCATTCATAAATTCTTTGATCCGCTCCTGATGGTTCGCAAAGCCTTGATCACCACTGTATACAAAACATTCATCTCGCCGAAAATGTTCATGATTCCGCTAAACTGAGAAAGTTCACACATGATTTATTATCTCATAACACACATCAGCTCTCTGCAATGCAGAAATGCTCGAATTGAAGGGGAAAATTCAGGAGTTATTGATGAGAAAAATTCAGGAGTTATTATGTCGCCCCGAACGAAGTCGGGGACGACATATTGATATTGTACGCATGTTTTTTTTATCCAGGCTGTTTCTCGGAGATGGCTGGGACAATCTTCCTGAAACTTTCCTTCAAGGACGATCACTGGTTGTAGTTGTGCAGTGAGGTCGTTCAGTTCCAATATGTCTACCGTTGCCATGGAAACCTGTAAAAAGCGACAAATTTTGTCCGAGAGTGTTCTCTCTGGTCCCTTAAACGTTCGTCATGAAACTTTTCTTATTTTAATGATTAGTATCTGTAGTTCTGCAACTCGTATTTAAAATTTTCATATAATCGATTATTGCCATGGAAACCAGGTGAAAGTTAAAATTCTTTAATTTCGATTTTCTCAATAACTACTCAGGCAATCGTTTTGAAACTTTCAATGTTTATTCCTTGCAATGTGTCAAAGTGATTTCTACTTTCAAAATAATTGTAATGAGTCGCTCACGGTTGCCATAGAAACGAAACAGAAAAAAAGATTCAGATGTACACATGTGTTCTCCAAGGTCTAGGTCAAAGGGTCAAAGTTCGTCGTATCCAATAAAAGTTCTTTTCACAAGGATTACATATTTGAAATACGAAAGCCCTAGTACTTACCGTTCAAACGTTATGGCTATTTACTATGTTCAAGACGAGCCCCCCCCCTTTTGTGAAGCACACAGCCAAGTAGAATACACAGATATAACATATACAACTTACAAGTAACTTTTTAAAATCTTCATTCATAAAATTCAGTTCCCGTCATGTGATATTTTGCCATCATTCATTCTCCTTCTGTTTTGTCTCTTGAATTTATAAATATTTTATTTTATCTATATAAAAAAAAATAACGATTGTCAGCTGCATTTATTATCATTTCGCGTTTTCTTGTATATCTATCACTTGTATATTATTCATTTCATTAGATAGTGCAAGTATAAATTAAAAAATTGGTACGTCATTTCCATAGTTTTTATTCATTCATTCATAAATTCTTTGATCCGCTCCTGATGGTTCGCAAAGCCTTGATCACCACTGTATACAAAACATTCATCTCGCCGAAAATGTTCATGATTCCGCTAAACTGAGAAAGTTCACACATGATTTATTATCTCATAACACACATCAGCTCTCTGCAATGCAGAAATGCTCGAATTGAAGGGGAAAATTCAGGAGTTATTGATGAGAAAAATTCAGGAGTTATTATGTCGCCCCGAACGAAGTCGGGGACGACATATTGATATTGTACGCATGTTTTTTTTATCCAGGCTGTTTCTCGGAGATGGCTGGGACAATCTTCCTGAAACTTTCCTTCAAGGACGATCACTGGTTGTAGTTGTGCAGTGAGGTCGTTCAGTTCCAATATGTCTACCGTTGCCATGGAAACCTGTAAAAAGCGACAAATTTTGTCCGAGAGTGTTCTCTCTGGTCCCTTAAACGTTCGTCATGAAACTTTTCTTATTTTAATGATTAGTATCTGTAGTTCTGCAACTCGTATTTAAAATTTTCATATAATCGATTATTGCCATGGAAACCAGGTGAAAGTTAAAATTCTTTAATTTCGATTTTCTCAATAACTACTCAGGCAATCGTTTTGAAACTTTCAATGTTTATTCCTTGCAATGTGTCAAAGTGATTTCTACTTTCAAAATAATTGTAATGAGTCGCTCACGGTTGCCATAGAAACGAAACAGAAAAAAAGATTCAGATGTACACATGTGTTCTCCAAGGTCTAGGTCAAAGGGTCAAAGTTCGTCGTATCCAATAAAAGTTCTTTTCACAAGGATTACATATTTGAAATACGAAAGCCCTAGTACTTACCGTTCAAACGTTATGGCTATTTACTATGTTCAAGACGCCCCCCCCCCCCTCTTTTTATGAAGCACACAGCCAAGTAGAATACACAGATATAACATATACAACTTACAAGTAACTTTTTAAAATCTTCATTCATAAAATTCAGTTCCCGTCATGTGATATTTTGCCATCATTCATTCTCCTTCTGTTTTGTCTCTTGAATTTATAAATATTTTATTTTATCTATATAAAAAAAAAATAACGATTGTCAGCTGCATTTATTATCATTTCGCGTTTTCTTGTATATCTATCACTTGTATATTATTCATTTCATTAGATAGTGCAAGTATAAATTAAAAAATTGGTACGTCATTTCCATAGTTTTTATTCATTCATAAATTCTTTGATCCGCTCCTGATGGTTCGCAAAGCCTTGATCACCACTGTATACAAAACATTCATCTCGCCGAAAATGTTCATGATTCCGCTAAACTGAGAAAGTTCACACATGATTTATTATCTCATAACACACATCAGCTCTCTGCAATGCAGAAATGCTCGAATTGAAGGGGAAAATTCAGGAGTTATTGATGAGAAAAATTCAGGAGTTATTATGTCGCCCCGAACGAAGTCGGGGACGACATATTGATATTGTACGCATGTTTTTTTTATCCAGGCTGTTTCTCGGAGATGGCTGGGACAATCTTCCTGAAACTTTCCTTCAAGGACGATCACTGGTTGTAGTTGTGCAGTGAGGTCGTTCAGTTCCAATATGTCTACCGTTGCCATGGAAACCTGTAAAAAGCGACAAATTTTGTCCGAGAGTGTTCTCTCTGGTCCCTTAAACGTTCGTCATGAAACTTTTCTTATTTTAATGATTAGTATCTGTAGTTCTGCAACTCGTATTTAAAATTTTCATATAATCGATTATTGCCATGGAAACCAGGTGAAAGTTAAAATTCTTTAATTTCGATTTTCTCAATAACTACTCAGGCAATCGTTTTGAAACTTTCAATGTTTATTCCTTGCAATGTGTCAAAGTGATTTCTACTTTCAAAATAATTGTAATGAGTCGCTCACGGTTGCCATAGAAACGAAACAGAAAAAAAGATTCAGATGTACACATGTGTTCTCCAAGGTCTAGGTCAAAGGGTCAAAGTTCGTCGTATCCAATAAAAGTTCTTTTCACAAGGATTACATATTTGAAATACGAAAGCCCTAGTACTTACCGTTCAAACGTTATGGCTATTTACTATGTTCAAGACGCCCCCCCCCTCTTTTTATGAAGCACACAGCCAAGTAGAATACACAGATATAACATATACAACTTACAAGTAACTTTTTAAAATCTTCATTCATAAAATTCAGTTCCCGTCATGTGATATTTTGCCATCATTCATTCTCCTTCTGTTTTGTCTCTTGAATTTATAAATATTTTATTTTATCTATATAAAAAAAAATAACGATTGTCAGCTGCATTTATTATCATTTCGCGTTTTCTTGTATATCTATCACTTGTATATTATTCATTTCATTAGATAGTGCAAGTATAAATTAAAAAATTGGTACGTCATTTCCATAGTTTTTATTCATTCATAAATTCTTTGATCCGCTCCTGATGGTTCGCAAAGCCTTGATCACCACTGTATACAAAACATTCATCTCGCCGAAAATGTTCATGATTCCGCTAAACTGAGAAAGTTCACACATGATTTATTATCTCATAACACACATCAGCTCTCTGCAATGCAGAAATGCTCGAATTGAAGGGGAAAATTCAGGAGTTATTGATGAGAAAAATTCAGGAGTTATTATGTCGCCCCGAACGAAGTCGGGGACGACATATTGATATTGTACGCATGTTTTTTTTATCCAGGCTGTTTCTCGGAGATGGCTGGGACAATCTTCCTGAAACTTTCCTTCAAGGACGATCACTGGTTGTAGTTGTGCAGTGAGGTCGTTCAGTTCCAATATGTCTACCGTTGCCATGGAAACCTGTAAAAAGCGACAAATTTTGTCCGAGAGTGTTCTCTCTGGTCCCTTAAACGTTCGTCATGAAACTTTTCTTATTTTAATGATTAGTATCTGTAGTTCTGCAACTCGTATTTAAAATTTTCATATAATCGATTATTGCCATGGAAACCAGGTGAAAGTTAAAATTCTTTAATTTCGATTTTCTCAATAACTACTCAGGCAATCGTTTTGAAACTTTCAATGTTTATTCCTTGCAATGTGTCAAAGTGATTTCTACTTTCAAAATAATTGTAATGAGTCGCTCACGGTTGCCATAGAAACGAAACAGAAAAAAAGATTCAGATGTACACATGTGTTCTCCAAGGTCTAGGTCAAAGGGTCAAAGTTCGTCGTATCCAATAAAAGTTCTTTTCACAAGGATTACATATTTGAAATACGAAAGCCCTAGTACTTACCGTTCAAACGTTATGGCTATTTACTATGTTCAAGACGCCCCCCCCCTCTTTGTATGAAGCACACAGCCAAGTAGAATACACAGATATAACATATACAACTTACAAGTAACTTTTTAAAATCTTCATTCATAAAATTCAGTTCCCGTCATGTGATATTTTGCCATCATTCATTCTCCTTCTGTTTTGTCTCTTGAATTTATAAATATTTTATTTTATCTATATAAAAAAAAAATAACGATTGTCAGCTGCATTTATTATCATTTCGCGTTTTCTTGTATATCTATCACTTGTATATTATTCATTTCATTAGATAGTGCAAGTATAAATTAAAAAATTGGTACGTCATTTCCATAGTTTTTATTCATTCATAAATTCTTTGATCCGCTCCTGATGGTTCGCAAAGCCTTGATCACCACTGTATACAAAACATTCATCTCGCCGAAAATGTTCATGATTCCGCTAAACTGAGAAAGTTCACACATGATTTATTATCTCATAACACACATCAGCTCTCTGCAATGCAGAAATGCTCGAATTGAAGGGGAAAATTCAGGAGTTATTGATGAGAAAAATTCAGGAGTTATTATGTCGCCCCGAACGAAGTCGGGGACGACATATTGATATTGTACGCATGTTTTTTTTATCCAGGCTGTTTCTCGGAGATGGCTGGGACAATCTTCCTGAAACTTTCCTTCAAGGACGATCACTGGTTGTAGTTGTGCAGTGAGGTCGTTCAGTTCCAATATGTCTACCGTTGCCATGGAAACCTGTAAAAAGCGACAAATTTTGTCCGAGAGTGTTCTCTCTGGTCCCTTAAACGTTCGTCATGAAACTTTTCTTATTTTAATGATTAGTATCTGTAGTTCTGCAACTCGTATTTAAAATTTTCATATAATCGATTATTGCCATGGAAACCAGGTGAAAGTTAAAATTCTTTAATTTCGATTTTCTCAATAACTACTCAGGCAATCGTTTTGAAACTTTCAATGTTTATTCCTTGCAATGTGTCAAAGTGATTTCTACTTTCAAAATAATTGTAATGAGTCGCTCACGGTTGCCATAGAAACGAAACAGAAAAAAAGATTCAGATGTACACATGTGTTCTCCAAGGTCTAGGTCAAAGGGTCAAAGTTCGTCGTATCCAATAAAAGTTCTTTTCACAAGGATTACATATTTGAAATACGAAAGCCCTAGTACTTACCGTTCAAACGTTATGGCTATTTACTATGTTCAAGACGCCCCCCCCCTCTTTTTATGAAG